>NW_024040152.1:12806839-13202633 GCF_014851395.1 Micropterus salmoides | reverse complement strand
TGGAGGAGACATGTTACATGTTTGCATAAATGAGACTGAAACTTGGTGACAATGCACTGTGATAACTGGGAGAATGGAATCAGTTTACAAACAATTTAATAAAATCCAGCCTTCAGAGCTATCACTGATATATAGCACCTGTCTGAGTCTCACAGCTGCTACTGCTGTTAGCTATGAAGGCTAAACAAAATGTTATCTAAGTCGTATTAACGAGAAAAGATCATGTAACAATGGTCATGAGAGCTGCACTCGTCCTCATATCTAAATTGGCACTATCAAGACTTATTTAAATATTTACAGAGCATTATGAAAATGTAAACCAATCTACTGCACATTTACAAACTAACTAAAATATTGTCAGCAGTAACTCAGCTTTTTAAATTTAACTACCTATACAGTATAACCTAATAATCAAAATGCCAGAAGAGTTGGGTGTTAAAGTGTTTTAGAAGTGTTTTTTCTGACAAGAAGCAAAAAAAAAAAAAAAACGTGAAATGGTAAAAGCTCACCTGAGATGGCTCCCAGGATGCATCAGTGTCACAGATGTTTTCATATCTGCTGCAGCCTCCATGCATGTGGAACGTGTTTTCAGAGAGAGGTGCTGTAAGTACTGTATGTGTGTTTGATGGGAGGAGCCATGGACTTCTTCACCTTTACTTCTTTTGTCTGCCACTCTCAAAAAAAACAAAAAGTAAGTCATGCAAATAATGTGAGAGAGAATGAGAATGGCAGGTGTAGCCATATTGTTTCACTAATTTGCTTCAGTTATATGCAACACCAAAAAACTTTAAGATGCTGTTGTTGTGGGTATCTTCAGTGACAATATGAAAGGTTTATACATACAATTATTCTGTTGTCGAGGCATCAATCACTATTCAGCAACATTTGAATCAAAATGAAATTTGTGCTGCATGGATTTATTAAACAAATGGACACAACCAAGCACAACAGACGAAAATATAAACCCACCATGGATTAAAAATTCACAACACAAAGAATAATAATGACATTTTGCAGTTTGAGTTTGAGTAAAAGTTTTACAGGTAGCCTTTCTCTTTTATAATGGTAGTCTATAGGCAAACTGCTTTTTGGTCTGCAAATCAATAAATCTCCAACAAATCTTATAAAAAGGAGCTGTTATAACTCCACAACCTCCCAGCATCAAAGTAGTACATTAACAGTACACCCATAGGTACGGTGCAAAATAATCAGCGACTAGCTAATTGTCTACATGTAAAGTTAAACATATCCAGGTTAAGAAGTTGTACTAATATCTAGTGCCTCTATGAAGTTGACATTTCTTTTACAATAAATTCAATATTAGAAGACTGAAATCTACAAATTGATTTGAATGATTTTCAAAATACGTGCAAAATGAATGACATCAGCCTTAGCTATACTTTTTCTTTTTTGCTAATTTGCTAATGTTAGCATGATGATACTACAATGGTGACTATGGTAAACATTATGGCAGTTAAACATAGTTGAGTAGCATTTAGCTCACAGCACTGCAGTGCCTATATTGTAGGTATATCCTCACAGAGCTGCTAATACAACAATTTAAGTGAAAATCAAGTTACACTTGATAATACGATGCATAATTGTGAACAGTTTTCAGTGGGACTCCTTCCTTTTGAAAAAAAAAAAAATAGTCCCAGTTTATCTTATGTCAACTTTTCTTTCCAATGATTTTACTTTTCTAATTCATCCAAATTGTGTTGGTGTGATTTAATTTGCTTTTTGAGTCCTGCATTTAGTCCTAGCCTCAGGTCTCATTGATATGCCCTACCCTCAATAAGACCAACACAGGGAATGAAATTTTGCCCAGGACACTGTGGTCAAAAGGTAACTAATCCAAAATGGTGTAAATGTATCATCAAAAATTTCATGGTAGCACGTTGGCGCACACCTTGTGGAACAACAAAAAAAATGAATGGAAAGACATAATGGTGTTCGTTAACTACAGAATCTGATAAGGAGTTAAAAAAAGGTTATATAAGTAGCAATTTGATAAGACATTATCTGTCTTCAGTTAGTGTGAAAGAACACTTTATCATACTTTTGAAGGCTGTATGACACAAGATGTCATGTCTGTTATACAACAGCTGAAATGTTAAGTAGTAGTAATCAAGATTATTAAACTGAATTATTATCAGTTATGACATGAAACCACATGCTGTGGGGACACATTGTCCTTTGTTCTGATTACAGCAATTAGCACTTTCATTCCATTTATTTATTATATTCTATCTATATCTATATCTAATCTATCTATCTTTTTACATAGCGTCAATTCACAACAACAGTTCAATGCGATTTTCATATAGAGCAGGTCTAGACTGTACTTATTGTGATATTATTCACAGAGTTCCAAGGAGGGAGAGGTGGGCAGCAACACAATATCCACACAGAAATAAGACAGTAAAGGTAGTAGTGTACAGACTGATGGTCCTAAAATTACAGTATTGTTAATGATTAATAATAGGACATGGGGCAACAGGCGACTTGCAACCACAGATCCAGACTCCGCAGCTCAAGAGCCAGAAACCCTGCAGAAGGTGACAGGAGAGAGGAGAGGGATGAGAAAGCACAAGTCTATGGGAAAGGGAAGAAGTCAAGTCAATGACATGCACTAATGGGATGAGGTTGCATACAGATTTAGAGAGGAGAAGATAGGAGCTCAGTGCATAATGGGAAGTCCCCCGGCAATCTAGGCCTATAGCTGCATAACTAAGGGGTAGTTCACCATCCAGGCTTAAGTCCTCTTTTCGCTAAGACCAGGCTTAAATCTTACGCCTAGTCAGTAGCAGGCGTAAAGTCAAAATCTAGGCAAGTTTCTATGGTAACCACTTGATAAAGCAGCCGTAAAGACATGGCCGCCTTATACACAGACTTTACAATGAGCGGGCTTTTAGATGGAGAGAGTTATTAGGACAGAAGAAATCCATTGGACATTTACAATGATGAGGAGCTGATTCAGAGGTTTCAATTCTGTTGGAGAGATATTTATGAACTTGTTGAAGAGCTGTTACCCGACTACTTACAGTTTGTGTTGGATCACAACGCAGCATTGACACCCGCATTACAGCTGTTATAGCGCTACGTTTTTATGCAAATGGTGCGTTTCAAAACACTGTTGGAGACATGATTAATGTCCACAAATCCACCGCATGTCGGGCCATCTGCAGAGTGTCACTGGCACTGAGCCATCGCTTTCCGTGATCTGCTCACCTCCCCACTGAGGCCGAGTCTGCGGTGATGAAACGCTGTTTCCTCCGGGCCTCTGGCATTCCTGGTATTGTGAGCTGCATCGATGGGACTCCCATCTGAGCATGAGTATCTGTATGTCAACCGCAAGGGATACCATTCAATCAATGTGCAGATTACTTGTGACGCCAATTATAACATCTTTAATTTGGTGGCAAGATTGCCTGGATCTACCCATGACGCACGCATCCTCCGAGAGAGTGCGTTATACCAGGATTTCGAGGCTGGAAGAGTAAATGGGCTGCTTCTCAGCGACAGTGGATACCCCTGAAACGCTGGGTGATGACGCCTATAATTGCTCCGAGGACTGAGCAAGAACGACGGTATAACACCATCCACACCACCACTAGGTCCCTCGTTGAGCGGTGCATTGGAGTCCTCAAGGTAAAATTCTCTCCACTCTAACAATTTCTTTCTCAAGAAAGAAAGAAACAAGTCTGCTGCAGATCCTCCTCCGTTTCACCTGCGGTGCACCGCTGCTGCCTATGAGAATTTTGTGGAGTGACTTGGGCCTCCATCGAGTCTGAAAATACAGAGAATCTTTCATAGGCCTACTGTTATCTGACAACTACTAAAACTGTTATTGTAGGCTACTCTAATATATAGGCTACACACCTTCACAATTCACACTCTCGCTTGAGTGGTCGACATCCATCTCTGGAGAGACAGCAGTTTCTTCCAGGTCGGTACCGCCACTTTCCGCACCAACCAAACCAATAAAAGCCGGGGAATCCTCTCCAAAGATATCCACAATTATGATACTGTACACGGAAGTTTTGGGGGGACCCCCGCCAGTCAGGTGGTGTTTTTTGAAGACAAATCTTTTTTTGCTTGCTCAGGAGGTCTCTCCACTTTTTCCTCACATCGCTTTCTGTCCGAAGGCAGCCGGAGTCAGAGCAATCGTTAATTGCCTCCGTTATCTGTTTCCATGTTGTTTGTTTCTTCTTGTTCGTTATTGAGTTTGATTGCTTGGCAGTCAGTGTGTGTCTGAGCTGTACAGTCAGCACAATTAACTTTCGTATCTCAATGCACAGGGAAATATAAACATACATTACTTTGAGAAAGACCAGAAATCCTGTTCCTGGACGACTACAAAGATGGAAGATCCGCAATTTAATCTTCTGGACGGATGAACCATGTGCCTGGCTGAATGTGTTCAGCTCTCATTACCCAGCAATAAAGAGAGCAGGCATTTGTAATGGATGGAAAATAAGTGTACTGGAAGAAAATTACTCTGACACCAGCAGAATAACAGTAAACCTGTTCAAAAATGGAACTACCATGATACAAGGCGACCTGAGACAGTTTGAGCTCGAGTTTCCTGCTATGAGACTGAGAGCTGAGAAGGAGAAAGAATGTCCTCGCAAGCATCGCTCCAACCCTGGGAGTCAAACCGTCTGTTCTGTCCCTGCTCCAGACAGACAGCCTGCAGATGCTGACACTGATCCTCTCAGGACAGAGACAACTGCAGAACTGAGTTGGCTACTCAGAGAAGAGCTACAGGACAGGGACAGGCTCAGTCTACAAGCCAGACTGAACTCCACACAACCCCCTGTGCCCCCTCTCAGATCCAGACCACATCCAGCCAAACTCTCACTACACCTGCTGAAGGACAACACAGCCCTTTCCTCGAGGACTCCCCCCCCTCACACAGCCTGGTGCAGACTCTAATCCCCCCTGTACCAATCAGCTGCCTCCATACAAACATCCCAAGCCAAGACGCCAGTCACACCCCTGCACCTGTCCAAGGCCCGGCCTCTAGCCAGCCTCCAGCTAGGAGCTCCAGACCTCAAACCACCACCACAGCTCCACATCCAGACCCGACAGCTGAGTCTGAACAAACACACAGGCAGAAGGGCTGACATTATCCTCCTCGTGGACTCTAATGGGAAGTTCCTGGATGAAAAGACCTTATTCCCAAGGCACAGAACGGAGAAAATCTGGTGCCCCAACACCAGGAGAGCCCTGGAGCTGTTAACAGTGCCTGAGCTAGGCTCACCTAGCCACATCATCATCCATACAGGCACCAAGGACTTAAGGTCCCAGCAGGACACTGGCAGACTCTGAGGAGATCATTGAGCAAGCCTCCACCAATTTCCCTACCAGCAAGATAGTCATATCCACGCAGCTGCACAGGAGAGACTTCCACCCCCACACTATTCACAGAGTGAATATCAGACTCTCCAGGGACTGTGCCCTCAAACCCAACGTGTTCTTGGCCCACCACCCGACCCTGCACCTGGACTGCCTGTATGATAACATACACCTACACAGAAATGCAGTCCCCACCCTTGCTAGGACCCTGAAGGATGTTGCTCTTGGAAGGAGCCCTACCACCACTCAAGGGGTAACCACACAACACAGACCCCACGCAGACCTCCAAGACCATCCAGACCTCCACCATACATCCACCCCGGCCATCAGAGAGGACGGCCAGGCCACCAAACCCACCACATCACCAACATCACAACCCACAACCAACACAACTGGCCATGATACCCAGCCAGAAAGCCCCCCAGCCTGGAGGTCCTATACCCCCCCTCATCCCAACGGCAGAACCAAGACTACAGGAGCAGCAGCCTATTGGACTGAACTATGCCGCAGCGGTGAGAAGAGCCACAGCCCCCCCCCTCTGGTGAACTAAAAGACATATTACACATGCTAAACCTGCGCTGCTCTCGCCTCATATAGCTACATGGTTTGCTAATATTTTTTAATATCTAGTTTACTATTATTTGTTTTTTTAAGGTGTTTGTCTAATTTGTGACCAGATCATACTTGGAGATGAAATCGTTTACAAAACATGTTGGAACATTCAAGGTCTGAGAATCAGCTTTGGTTTAAAGAGCAGAAATCCAGATTTTAATAGAGAGTTAAAAGATTCTGACATAGTTTTACAGGAGACATGGTGCAGAGAAGATGTTTCCACTGGTCGTCCTCACAGCTACACTGAGATTATACCATCAACAAAAAATCCCACAATAACCCAAGGCAGAGATTCAGGAGGCCTGATTATATGGTGTAAATCAGAACTGAGCCAGTCCATCACAGTTATTAAAAAAAGAAGACTCTTAAATATGGTTGAAAATTAACAGATGATTTGTGCTGAGCAAAAGATGAGAGTCTACATGTGTGCCATCTATATACCTCCATCAGAATCCCTCTACTACAGCCCATATATTTCCTCTATTCTTGAGGAAGTTAACCATTATAAAACCATGGGAAATGTATTACTCTGTGGAGACTTGAACGCTCGAACAGGAGAAAGAGCTGACACTGAACACCCAGGGAGACAAACACTTAACTGGAAACACCTGCTTCCCCCTCCCTGAATGTCCTGCTAGAAAAAGCTTTGACAAGCTTAATACAAGCGGTATGCAGCTTTTACAGCTCTGCCGTATGCTGGGTCTGTACATAGTCAACGGCAGGCTACGAGGGGACTCTCTGGGTCGCTACACTTACAGCTCAGCTCTTGGCAATAATACGGTAGATTATTTCATTACAGATCTAGATCCAATGTCTCTCAGAGCTTTCACAGTCAGCCCCCTCACAGACCACAGCAAAATCACAATCTGAAAAGGGCTCAGTCTAAGTCTGGGACCCCTACTGCCTGTGAACTGTTTAACAGCACATACCCATGGACCCCAGACAGCATGGGGGTGTACCAAAGGCACTGGAAAATCAAAACATACATGATTGAACTCATTTCTAACTGAAACATTTCCCCAGAATAATTCTGGTGTAAATTCTGCTGTGTACAAAATCAATTCAATATTTCATCATTTGGCTTCATTGTCTAATTTGAAAGCCTCCAAACCAAAAAACCAACGGATTGACACTGAATGCAAAAACCTAAGGAAAACTTTATGGAAATCATCAAATGAAAAGCATAGGGACCGACATAACATCTCGGGTTACGTATGTAACTCTGGTTCCCCGAGAAGGGGAACGAGACACTGCGTTGCTTACGACTATGCGTTCCCATGGTGTTGTAACCGATGCCGTTTGAGTTCCCTCGAAGGGGGAACCACAGCATACGCTGTCAATATGAGGCCACTCTGAAACAATACAAGTACACCCTAAAAACTAAGAATAAACACAGCAAGAACCAGCTCTGTGAAAATGAGGAATCCTTAGAGTCCAACCAGTTCTGGGAGAAATGGAACAACCTAAACAAAACCCAGCAGGATGATTTGGCAATCCAAGATGGAAATACTTGGATTAATCACTTTAGTAATTACAAAAAAAAAAAATGATCAGTACAAGATATTCACGAAATGAAAAACTCTGGAGGCGGTGATAAAAAACAACCAAAACCCTCTAGATTACCCTGTAACAGAACAAGAATTAACAGAAGTCATCCAGTCCCTGAAAGGAAAAAGGCTTGCGGTATTGATGGAATCCTCAACGAAGTGATCAAATACTCAAACCATAAAATCAGATTGGCTATACTAACTATTCAATACTTTTCCAGACATCTGGAACAAAGGTTTAATAACCCTAATTCATAAATCTGGAGATAAATATGACCCAAATAACTACAGAGGAATGTGTATCCAGTGACCTGGGAAAAACATTCATCATCAATCTCATTAATAAACGACTTGTCAACTTTGTTGATAAGCACAATATTCTGCATAAATGCCAAATTGCCGCACAACAGACCATATATTTACCCCCAGACTAACTGATCAAGAATTAAACATTAAGAAAAGAAAGGTATATGTCTGTTTTGTTGACTTCCAAAAAGCCTTTGATTTCATCTGGCACGAGGTCCTTTTCTATAGGCTACTTGAAAGTGGCATTGGAGGAAACACATGATTTGATTAAGAACATGTATACAAAAAGTAAATTTGCCATAAAGATTGGAAACAACAACCAGCGTTCTTCTCCCAGGGCCGGGGAGTGAAGCAGGGATGCAATCTCCAATTCTCTTCAACCTATATATCAATGAATTAGCAAACCAATTAGAGAGTTCCATGCACCTGGCCTCCTCCTGAACGACAGAGATGAGAGGTCTGCTGTATGCAGATGACTTAGTGTTGCTCTCACCTACTAAAGAAGGTTTGCAGCAGCACTTAATCTCCTGCAGAGATTCTGTCAGACCTGACAGTAAACACAGCAAAGACTAAGATAATGATCTTTCAGAAACAATACAGAAATCAGGTTACACACAATTTCTATTTAGACACCACTAAATTACAACACAAAAAACTACACTTACCTTGGCCTCAACATTATATACACAGGGAACTTCAACATGGCTGTGAAAGATCTGAGGGACAAAGCAAGGAGAGTGTTAGGGGGTGTGGTGTGTGGACAGAGAGGACCAAATGCAGCACTCAGAGGGAAGGAGGTTTATTGGAGGAAAAAGGGGAAGAGGGACTGGAGTGGAGGGAGAGGTGGACGTCGGGGAAGTACAGGCACGGGGAACCAAGGAGACAGGGGGCCAGGGAGCCGGGGAACACAGGGGCCGAGGAAGCGAGGAGAGGCGGGGGAACAGGGAGGACGCCGTGAGGGAAGTCCAAAGAGTGAGCCAGTGGATGAGTCCAGCTGAACGGAGGACGAGGGTGAGTGTACCTGGGAGGGAAACAGAGAGACAAGGTACAGGGTAAACGTGAAAAAACATGAAACATGAAAGCCTGAACGTGAGGATGGCACCGGGTATGGAGCAACGACGATCAAGCGAGGATGGTGTGGAAAACCGGGGTTGAAATACAGGCAGTCATGAGGTGATTACTGGCAGGTGTGGCAGGCTGACGAGGTGGATGATGAGTTGCAGGTGCAGGTAGTTGGCTGGGCTCAGGAGCAGAGGGAGAGAGAGCACACGGGGAGAAAACACAGAGAGGCGGGCAGAGAACAGGAAACCAAGGAAAAAAGCAGAAAAACTGATAAAAAGTGGAAAAAACCAGGACACTCACCGTCAGCCGGGCTGCCACCACAACAGAGAGCTTTCTATGCAATAAAAAGACACATTATATATATATTCCAATTGAAATTTTCCAATTTGTACTAGAACCAATAATTCTATATGGTAGCAAAATCTGGGGGCCAAAACTTAATAATGAATTTGACAAATCAATCATAGAATCTTTCCATACTGAGTTCTGTAAGAGCATCTTGCAGGTGCAGAGAAAGACACCAAATAACCTGTGCAGAGCAGAGCTTGGCCAATACGCCCTCCTACTAAAAATACAGAAAAGATCACTTAAATTTTACAATCACTTAAAATCAGTTAACCCCCAGACATCACCACAAAGCCCTAACATACCAGGAGCTGAAACCAGAGAAGAGTCCCCTCAGCCAGATGGTCCTGAGTAACAAGTCCCCAACAGACTCAAGACAGCAACACCAACTCAAGCAGACCAAAGCAAATTATCAGCAAGCAGAAAGAAAAATATTGAATACTGGAAAGAAACGACCAAAACACAAAGTAAATTACAATGTTATCTGACCCTAAAAGAGAATTCACACTGGCAAATTACCTGAGTACAATAAAATGTCCCAAATTAAGAAAATGTTGACAACAAACAGACTGAGTGAACACAGCCTGGCCATAGAAAAGGGTCGCCACAGACAGAGCTGGCTACCACAAGAGGAGAGACTCTGCTTGTGACAGGGGACAGGTAGAGACAGAGCTGCACTTTCTAACCTCATGCCCTAAATATAAACATAAGACAAAAACCTTTTTTATTTCCCAAATATACCCCAAATTCGAATTCATATCAGACACAAAGAAACTCCCCTATTTATTGGGAGAAATACCCAAATGCGAAAAAATTGCTGCAAAATATTCTCTCATGCCATGAAGTGAGGACAACCAGTGGAACCTCAGACTAACAAATAATTGTACAGATTTTCAAATTATTATTTTGATCATTTGATATTTTAGTAATTGTTTTTTTTACATTTGATACTGGTTTCTTTTTTTTTTTTTTATCAATTAATTCTTTAAAAATATTATTAATTAATATATTATATATACACACATTATTAATATATACACACGTTACTGTTTCATTTATTTATTTTATTTTATTTTTTTATATATTTTAATTTTTTAACACACACACACACACACACACTTACCGTTTTATTTATTTATTTTATTTTAATATATATATTTTTTTTAACACACACACACGCTTACTCTTTTATTTATTTTATTTTAATACATTTTTATTTAAGCACACACACGCTTACTGTTTTGTTTATTTATTTTATTTTTAATATATATATTTTTAACACACACGCTTACTTTTATTTATTTATTTATTTAAATTTTTAATATTTCTTTTTTTCTTTTTTTAAACACACATACGCTTTGATTACTTTATATATATAATATATATTTACTTTACTTTAATTGTTCTTATGTTGTATATATGATGCTTTGGCATTGTTATTACATTCATGCCAATAAAGCTAATTTGAATTGAATTGAATTGGTGCCTGATGATTAAGAGCTTTGTATGTGAGCAGAAGGATTTTAAATTATATTCTAGATTTTACAGGAAGCCAGTGCAGCGATTCTAATACAGGAGAAATATGATCTCTTTTCCTGGTTCTTGTCATTACACGTGGCGCAACATTCTGGATGAGCTGAAGAGTCTTAATGAGTCTTGGACTTATTCGAACACACTGATAATAAAGAATTGCAGTAATCCAACCTAGAAGTGACAAATGCGTCGACTAATTTTTCCGCATAATTTTGAGACAGGATGTTCCTGATTTTTGGAATGTTACGTAGGCTTCAGTTATCTCAAAACAAAAGAAGAAGAAAAAACTGAGACAGTTATTAGTCATTAAATACAACAATGAATGTCACAGCTGTATATTTCAGAAGAACATACTGCAGGAACAAAAGCAAATATGAAGAACAACAATTTTGTCGTTTATCACAGCTTTATTTTACATGAACATAACATTTATCAACAATGCTGAACTCAGAGAATGATCTAAAACACACACACTTATTCTTAGTCTTTAGACTAAAATTAGCTCCATCAACGTCAGGACGGTGCAAACCATCATAGACATAGAACCAATGATGGGAGTAGATGAGTCTGGAGCAGAAGAAAGAAAAAACATTACTTTTCCATTTGCAATCACACATCAGTACTGACAATTTAGAGAGCTGTGAGATAGAGCTCAATTACCACGCAGTGTGTGGAGCGCAGAGGTTTCTAAACCAGTGACAGCATTTTGGGCGGTACAGGTGTAGCTCCCCAGGTGCATCTCCTCCATCTCATGGATGTAGTGCAGGGGCCCGTACATCTTCATGTGTTTGAACGTCCAGAAGAAAGTTGCCTTTGGTAGGGAGTCAGCAGAGCAGCTAAGAGTGACACTCTCTTCAAGTTCTGCTCCTATTGGCCTCTGAATGATTGTTGGTTTGTCAGGTCCATCTGAACATTTGAGGAAGAGGATGAAGGAGATCATTAGGAAGATAATAATTATGATGAGACTGAAATAGTTAGCCTTTTCTATGCACTTAAGTAATGATAAGCGAATATTCAAAATCAGGAAATGTGTAATTGAAAATACTCACAATAGACTTTCAGTCTGCAGTTAGCTGTATCAAAACTGAAATCATTGCTGACATTACAAAGAATCTCTCCAGTGTCTCTCCTGTCGACAGGGCTGATAGACAACACTCTGTTGCTGTCGTAAAAGCTGAATCTCTCTCCAGAAACCAAAGGTCGGCCGTCTTTCATCCACACTCTGTTGGACACCAAGCCGTCAGCATCGCAGGTTAGGTTCACAGAGGTTTTACCTTCTATTACGTTTTCTGTGGGGCAGGCCATAGTGGGTCTTGACACTTTGGCTGTGCACAAAAAATGTATACAAACACAAGAGACTTGTTGACACCACACCTAAGCAACATTCAACATTCTTTAAACAGACATCTTAGCAGTGCAGTATTACAGTAAAATAAACATGTTGATACTACACAAGCATTGTTTTCAGTTCCTTCCTAACATTAAAAACAGTGTCAGATAAATCTATCTTACTCACTCAGCACCTCCAGTTTGACAGTTCCTTGAATCTGCTCCGCTCCATATGGGATGATGAGTAGTTCATATTCTCCGCTGTCTTTTTCAGTCAGGTTCATAAGCACCAGAGATCCAGTAGACTTTTCTAGGACGATCCTGCTCTCATAGCCTTGTCCGACTACATCTACACTGGTTGAGGTTATTACATTGGTGGTCCCATTGAAGCTCCAAGTTAATGCCAGAAATGGTTCAGCTGTTGGTTTTACAGATGTTTTAAAGGTCACGCTCTCCCCTGCTGCTCCACGGAGGGAGTCAACAGTGAGTACACCAGCTCCATAGCACAGACCTACTGAAATATGAACATAGTTCAACATTTCACAACCTGTAGTTCTATTGATAAAGAACTTTTAATACATATCTTACCTGAGGAGAGGAACATAATATGGTTGACCTGAGAAACGTATAGTTCATGATGTTTACTGGTCAGTCCTCTTCTAATGTTATCTGACCTTCTGCTGTCTGTGTTTGTGCAACAGTGGAATAAAAGCTAAGATAAATGCAATAAATGAAACGTCATCAAGACGTCCACAGGCTTGACATGCTTAATTATTACCTTCATCAACCCTTTGTTATCGTGGCTCTCTAAACTGCATGTTTGGAAAACCAGAAATGATGCTTCTTATTTACTATTACACACAGTTTGTTTACTTAGTTGATAATGTGAGAGGTATTAGGACTAGACTCTAAAGCCATGCTAGTAGCTCTGTGATGCAGCTCTGTTGTATGTAGACATAGCAGTGCTTTGAGCTAAATGTTAATCAGCATACTAACATGCAGAAGAAGAAGAACACATTCTTTATTCATCACACAAGGGAAATTCAATGTTCTCACTCTGGTGTTATTGTCATTAGTATACACACACAGGTCTGAAATACACACACATGCAACAACATGGAGAGATGTCAGAGTGACAGGGCTGCTACTCAGTGCGGCGCCCCGAGCAGCTGAGTGTACAGGGGCTTGCTCTGAACAACAATGTTAACACGATGACAAAATTTAGCACTTTTCAAAACAAAGTTATAAAGTGTTTTGAAAAGAGCTAAACGGGGCGGCTGTGGCTCAGGAGGTAGAGCAGGTTGGCCGTTAATCGGAAGGTCGGCGGTTCAATCCCTGGCTCCCCCTGGTTGCGTGTCGAAGTGTCCTTGGGCAAGATACTGAACCCCGATTTGCCCCTGGCGCCTGTTCCGCCAGTGTATGAATGAGTGTGAATGCTAGTTTCTGTTTGAGCACTTAGGCTCAGTGTATGAATGTAAATGTGTATGACTGGTGAATGCAGATGTAGTGTAAAAGCACTTTGAGTAGTCGAAAAGACTAGAAAGGCGCTATACAAGTACGGAGCATTTACATTTACATGAATGAACCAGGATAGACACATGCAATTAGGAAAATCAGACAATTATATAACCCAAAAAACAAAATACCACACTGGCCTAAGTTCTATCTCAAAACTCTTCACACATTATATGGACATTAACTTTGCTTTATGCACTCCTATAAAATTAATGTAATTTTAAAGATAATATTTAACTTAAGCTAAAAAGTCTGATTGTGTCTAAAACACACTGAGAGTAAAATATACAGGACAATATCCTGCTCAGTAAATTACTTCAATACCACTTTGCTCCATGTCTTTTATCCACCAGACTGCCAGAAGTTAGACCACAAAAAGGCAGCATACTGCAGCTTTTGGAGACAAGAGTCGGATATATCACATCTGTCATTTAGGACCACATCGGACTTTGACAGTGGTCCGATAGTTAGTTTTCACTTCTCCATAAAGTTAAATCAACCATCAAGAGTAAACTTTGGAGGCACAACTCCATTGAATCATTAACATTTCTTCATTGTTTGTATTTATTGTAAGGAAGTCAAATGTATCAACTCAAGTAAACAGTAAGAAGTATATACATATTTATTAAAATATACTTCCAAAGTCATTTCCGCAGTTGCCAGTCTTTGACTGTTATATTTAAAGACTGTTACATATTCGTTGCTGTAAGTTCACATGACAGAGAAAGAATTAACATTTTGTGTTGCAGTTTTCAAAATATATTGATATATATTGTTAATTAGCATAATGTCTTATTCCACCCCAATATTCTTCCATTAATTTACAAAGTTGTGGCTGGACACAATAAAACAGCAAAATAAAAGCAAAAATTAGAAATACTCTGTAGAAATGCGCAACACACCAGGAATGGTGTAAGGAAAACTAGCATAACAATTCAACTAAATATATTATGTTTTAAATGTAAAAGGACTCAGGGTGAATCATCACCCAGCACTACAGCTTACTGGAGCTTTTTACTGTATTTACACTCTTTGTTTTGGGTTTGAAGACATTTCACTCTCATAAACACTGTTTACGGCAGATTACTCTGACAAACCCAATGCATTTGCTACCTGCTAAAATGAGAAGGAATATTTAATTCAACAAGTGGCCAGAAAAGCAGAGGAAATGCTACTGTTATACTGTACATATGGATAAATGGCAAATGTTTGCTAACACATTAGCTATAAAAAAACAACACATTAGCTATCAAAAACAATAATGTGATAATATATCAGGGCTGCTATGTGTCATTATGTTGTGGTGCTCTTCTGCCTACAAGTGTCCAAACAGTCACTTAATTCAACTTTAAGCACATTTATGTGTCTGTCAACAAGACTTTGAAATACACTGGTAATTCTGTTACTGTTACGTTTTGCTGTGTTGTAAATTATTTATCTAAAAGAAACATAACCCAAACACAGAAGAAACAGTATGAATTCTAAAACAAAACAACAACATTGGTGTCTCTTCTTTTCTGATCATCTGCAGGACAAAAATGTAAACAACTGATTAAATTAGAGAGTTGCTGTTTTGATCCAAACAGAGTTAAACTGATTTCTACAGAAACAAAACCTCTTTGTGCGTCTCCCTTCAAAATACATTTAGGCCTTTTCACTAAATAAGAAAAATGAGTTCAAAACTTACCTTAAAAGACAGTTTATATGTTCTCATATACCTCTGAAGTGTTCTCAGTGTCCTTCTCGTTCTAGGCAAAAAAGTAGCTTTGTTACAGTACATTTCATAACTCAATACATGTGATTGTGATTTTTTTTTGAAGTATTTATTTATGATAGTGTGATTTTTAGATCCAGCCCGTCCTCATCCAAAAACAGCTGTATAGGTTGATTATTATAGCTTACTACGACCCAAATTTATGTTTTTAGTAAGGCCACTACCCCTGGTGACAGAAGAAGTCAGGTGGCGTAGTATGAGGAACGACAAAGTCCGATTAAGGAGGGTGGTGGTGGTGAATGGATGAGGGATGTAAACTCAGGACTTTCACTCAAGAGACCAAGACTCAAGTTCCGTGTAAAAGAAAGTTAAATAACGTTTTGTAGAGAACTTACGTAATGTACTTGTTTTAACCCAAGCCACAATATTTTCCTAAAACTAACCATAAAGTTCTGTTGCCTAAAACTAACTACTACCTTTTTTTTACTTTACGTTACGTAACATAGGCCTACTGAAGGACTCTGACTCTGGACCAGTATTTGCCAATGCTCGTTGTTTTGGAAAACGGTCAAAATGTCATTGTATTTTCCAATAGACATATGGCCGATGTCATTTTGGAAACAGTCTTATATGTCGTTTATGGAGACTTGATAATTTTGTCGTTTTGGTATGACAAAGTGTTGCATGTGTAAGTCAGATGAATAGCCTACTTACTTGTATCATGTGCCTGAGGTTTGTTGTTGATTCTGAATTTAAAATAAAAGATTGTTAAAAGGTGGCCTGCTTGATGCTGTTAATGTACCTATTAATGAAAAAAATACTACAACAACAGTTATTTAAATTCTTGCACCTGTAAGTAAAACACCAAATCCAGCAATGCAAATTATTTTAATCTGATCAACAGAATCATTCACATTAATAGAATATAATTTATGTAATCTTAAAGTCAGTTGAGTTTAATGGAGCTGTAAAAGTACTGTATGAAACTGATCAATATTGAAAATACAATAATTCCTGACCAAATCTAAGAGAAATGAGTGACCAGTTACAGATATTATGAAGGCTATTTTTCACACAAATACCTCCAGGTGATTTCCCTGATTTTTAAACAGGGTCATGTACAGTAGGATACTGTAAGGGTGAATGAACACTGATGAAATGAGAGTCAGAGTCAAAGCTAAAGTCAGGGTCAGGGCTAAATAGACAATATACATATATACACCTGTTGTAGATAAATCAAACAGAGTTTTACTGTCACAACCTGATTCTAGTTCCCTATTTTCTATCTCTTCTCTTCAGATCCTAACACTCCCTCCCACCCTGTAGTAATCCATGGTTTATGACTAAAACTGAATTGACCTGCAAGTCCAAACTCAACAATACTGAGCCAATACACTTGCCATAATTGGTATTGATTCTAAATAATTTAAAAAATGGCTCATATATACCTTTTTTTATATATGTAGTATCCTCCACCAAAACCTGCTCCACAGATGACCAAACATGCGATTACTAATCCAGCGATGCAACCAGCCGAACAGGGTGAAGTTTTGACAGCTAAAATAAAGAAGATCCAAGAACATAATTTAACACCATTCTGTAAACAGGAATAATCTTTTATGCCTATGGATATAAAGCATAAAACTATTTCTCCTTTCCTGTGACTTCACAGCCCACTAGGTGCGAATATTTGTTTAAACATAACATAACAATTTAACATTGTGGGTTAATGTGGGCAACATCAACAACAAGAAATTGCAATCAACTCCATCTTGTTACCTGTTACAGACAACTGGTGGACCGCTGATGATGATGTTTTTCCAGTTACATTATTCATTGCTTCGCAGATGTAGTTGCCACTGTCAGAAAGTTCAGTGATGTCTTTAGCAAACACAGAAGAGTTGTGTATCTCAGTGTGTATCCCATTCAGTGTCCAGGTGTAACTAGCAGATGGTGTGGACTCAGCAGAGCAGGTTAATGTTAAGGTCTGTTCAATATGGATCTCATTTGGACCTGTGATTTGAACATTTTCTGGTCCATCTGAAAAAAACATAGTTGTAAAGTTCTTACAGCAGCACAAATAATACAGACTATAAAACTTAAAAACTTAAACTTATGTTACATACTGACAAACCAAAACCAGTCGCACACAGTTATTTATGGCAGTCATCATTTTGAACAGTAAATGTACATTGTACAGTGTGTTACCTACAGTTAACAACCACGGTGTATGTAGCTTCCTCAGTGTTGATTGGGTTGCTGATTTTACAGGAATATTCTCCACTGTCTTTTTTATTCAGACTGATAAAAGACAGCACTCTGTTGTTATCGTGAAGTATCATGTTGTCAGTCAGAGTCAGATTTGAGCCGTCCTTCACCCACTTTCTGGTAAACACAGCGCCAGCTGCGTCACAGGTTAGGTTGACAGAGCTCCCCTCAATCGGCATGTTTGTTGATGATTTGACAGAAGCACCTGATATTCTCTCTGTAGAACAAAACATCACAGAATTTGTGTGAAAACAGGAACAACTAACTGCAAACATTATAACTACTGCACCCTAAAATATGTGTAGAATTTGCCAAGTGACACACTAAAGAGTTATTTTAAGATTTAAAGTTTCGAACAACCTGTAGGATCTCAGCCACAGTCATTTATATACTGTATGAGAGGAATACATGACATTACATTAAGTTCTTAGATAGAAGATAATGTGTCAATTCACACACTGAATAATGGAAAAGTGTTTTATTAAAAGCACTAGTTTCTTTAACAATTGACTCAAAACAGTCGACAGTTGCAAGACTCGTGATCTTTGCCAGGTTATGTGCTGTCCGTTTGTTCAGATGTTATTGCCACAAAGTCTTAATAGAGCGTGAAATCCTTAAACCTGCAATAAAGTTTTTTTGGCCTCTTGGAAGCAGTGAAAACAAGCTGTCAACACAATATTGACACATAATTATTGTTTAAGTTGATACAGCAAACTTGTTAGTAAACAGTTACCTATTATTTAGATTACACATTTATCGAGATGGATGAGCAACTCAGTGGCTGGATAACAGCCAACTGAAGAAACAGTTCAAGCCCAATGCTGTAGGGGCTTGCACTGGGTTACAACAGCTGTGTGTAAGTTCTCGCCTATGTTAGGGTGCAAAGTCGAGGCTTAGTAACTACTAGTTAGTTTTTAACAAAACCAGCTACTAAAATTGGTTGTACCATGATTACTTTGGGCATTATGTAACTAGTTTAGATGTTAAGTCATAACTAAGGCAAAGCAAAGACAGAGTTCCATCGTAACGGTTACGGTGCACATTAGCTTTCTGGCCGGTATGAGCCACTTGGCGTCATAGCACATCGTAGTAAAGCTAGTTCGATATTGAAATATCATTTCAATAAATCAGGTCTCTGCTGGATTACTGTGTTGCAAAATGACATGTGGTTAATAAATAAAAGTATGTTGTGTGGCAGAAAAACTGCAGTTCATCCATTATTGAGCTTTATTCTGTGCCATTTTATGATTTAGACCTAGGCATACCCTGGGCAAATATAGAGTAATTTAGTAATAACTTATTATTTTAAGATATGCATAAATCACAACTCAGTAATAATTAAGTTATAACTAGGCGAAGACTGAACCACTGGTGCAACAGGCTGATAAAAGTTTCCCACAAACATCCTTGGAAGAATACAGTGACCACAACGACATTATCATTACAACAACCAGGAGCACCAACAATCCAAGGAGGTATCCATCACCTTGTTAATGACCCCACAGAGGTTAAATGGCTGGGATTCCCTGCCGGTCAGTCAGAACTGAAGAAGCAGCTTGGATGAGAGGCATAACAAAAAAGTTGTATCTTCAACCAAGCCCACTTGCCCTTAATTTGAACTGTCCGTGGATAAGACAAGTAACGTTTTACTTGTCTTATTTTATTTTTTAAATTAAGGCACACTGATTTGAGTGCACACTTTGCCAGTACAGATGATGCAGGTGGATGATTTTGGTGCCACTTTTCTGACCCATCACTACTATATTCACTCAATCTTTTTATTCCAGCTAACCCAGTATCAAGACAACTGACAGTGATCAGTGTTAAAAGGGTTTTAAAATGCAAAACTCAACCATTTTATTTTATAGTTTATGGGGTGGCGATGTCGCAATAGACAAGACACATGCCTTTGGTGTGAGAGACCCGGTTTCACTCCCCCACTGTGACCCATCCACCGTTGTGTCCCTGAGGAAGACACTTAATCCCTAGTTGCTCCAAAGGTGTGCGACCTCTGACATGTATAGCAATATAGCTGCTTTGGATAAAAGCATCAGCTAAATGAATAAATGTAAATTTTTACTGAAGGCATAAGCAATTAAACATTATTTGATATTAAAGGCGGGGTATGTGATTCTAATCCAACACACATCATTGTGTCAAATTCAGTGAATAGCTCCTCAGGGTCCATAGCTGTCCGTTTGATGTGTGTGCTGATTCATTTCAACTTACCCAGTACAGAGACAACTGATGGCTGAGAAGTTTGATATCTCAGGTTTTTTTTGTTAAAGGCCTGGCAGCTGTAGTTACCACTGTGACTCATCTGAATGTTTATCAGTGTGAGCTCTGGTCCAGTATCAGAAAGCAGGTCTCCATTTAGAAACCAGTTAAACAAGGCAGAGGGTCTGGAGACAGCTGAACAGGACAGACTGATGTTTGATCCTTCCTCAAAGTATCCTTGTGTTGGAGATATCGTCAAATAAATATTTTCTGGGCCATCTACAGTGTATGACAAATGCATAGTAAAATACAACAACAAAATAGTAATGTTAGCAGCTTGAAGAAAATGCTACTTAACATGCAGCTTAGCTCAGTGCGAAGCCTCATTACATTATCAACTGAAAGTCAAAGATGTATCTTTGAAGCTGTATGTCCACAGTAGAGAACTGCATGAATATAGTGCAAGATAAATGTTATGCACATGTTAATAACTCACAGATGATGACCAGGTTTACTGGATCACTGGTGCCGTTACTGACAGGATTGAACACACGACACCTGAATGGTCCCTGGTCATAGCGGGTCACATTGACTATAGTGAGAGTGGAGCCTCCATCAGTGAGCTGAACTCTGTCGCTGGCTGTAACCTCAGAGCTGCCGTTCAGCCAGAAGAAAGAGAGGGAGGATCCAGAGGAGGAGCAGGACAGACGGACAGAGCTGCTGAACTCCACTAAGTCTGTGCTGCTGGCATTTACTATTACATTAGAAACTGTCTCTGTGGGTGAAAAACAATATTGTTCTTTGCATTACAAAGGTATAGTAGAGGGAAATACTGCAGTGGCTGAGAATGAATCCCATGTTTATTATGGCATTTTGAGTATTCATGGTTGCAAGCTGAAAGTTTACACTAGCTCCTGCCACAACAAAAAACATGTTGTCGCTTATTATTTAATGACGATAATGATACACAGACCAAAAAGGCTTTTTGGGGTTTCCACTAAATGATTTGCACATCAAGGGAAATTTTTGTTGATATTTTTATAACAGTCATTGATTTAACTCAGTGGTATAGTGGTTTTAGGCTGCACATTTTGGTGGTCGCACTATATAATAAATTTTCTATATATTGCAGCCCAATTTAACACCAGTTAATGTGTATGACCTTAAAACTCTAATCAAAATCTATCTAGTAAAGTCAACAGAAGCTAAATATGTACAGATTCATACAGGTGTACCAAAATAAAAGCAAACTCAGTGCATCCATTAGGACTACATGTTTAAACATAATGTTGAAGTCAGTACTTAGTCATACCAGTAAATATAAAGGTATTGCTAAGCACCAGTTGTCTTAAATCTCAGATCACAGAAGGTGCAGTTTTTGGACAAAGGTAAAATGCGTCACAACACACCATTATAAATCAAGCATTGTTGTGTTACAGACATGCCCGGCCTACAAATAATCTTCGCCAGTCATAAGGGAACATGCTGGTTTGGTACGGACCCCAGAAAATATCACATCATTATATTACAAATTTGATATATAAAAAAAATTACCATTACCACTGAAACGATGACTCTTATCGCAATATCGTTCAAAGGAATTACAATATGATTGTTTTCTGCATACTGTTCAGTCTTAGCTGGTGTTAATGTAGGTCATTAGGTTTTCAGGGTGTTTATAATGCAATTATTGCTATTTGTTTTGCCTTAGTATTATACTATGTAATAACATAATTACAGATTTTATTTGAAACTACTGAGCATGTAAACATAATTATTTTAACAGACACAATATTTATTTATTTCTGATTTGCCATAATCTCCTTTCAGCACTGAAAGAGACGCAATATGAAACATTTGCTCACCATGTACAGACAGTCTGGTGGTTCCATGCTTTTGTGCTTCTCCCTGTGGTGTAACGGTAACTCTGTATTCTCCACTGTCATTAAGAGTCAGATTCCTGATTTCCAGAGATGCAGTAGATGTGAAATAGGTGATCCTGCCTTCATACTCTGGTCCAGTTACGTTTCCAACATTTGAACTGATTATGTTTCTGTCACCAAAGTTCCAGCCCACTGATATAAAGGGTTTCTCTGCTGGAGTCAGTGTTGTGGTGAACATCACCGTCCCTCCCACAGCTGCATTCAGAGGACCGTCTGGTAACAAACCAGCTCCTTTGGTTAAACCTGGAAGATTTTAAAAGTTACACATCTCATCATCACCATCAAATTAATAATGAGGACATTGTGAAATTAGATACTGTGATGATTAAATCCCAATTCAAAACAAGGTCTTGATCTAATAACTATTCAAAACCCAAATCTGCAGCAGACAAAATGATCAACCAACCAAGGCTCATGATTTTTTAAAACTCAGTTGTAGCTTTGAATTTTTTCTAAACTTGTCTATTTACTGCAAACAAAACCTCTGGTTTATAAATATATTATTAACCACTAAGTACAACAGAATGTTGAAGATTGGTGTATTTTGTCATAATGTATCTATGTAGCAAGTTTACAATGTGATTCTTTCCAGTGTATATTCTGGTGCTCGTTCTTAAAAATCAACATTTGCTATATGAAGGAAGTACTGGACTCCTCATGAGTAAAGAAAATAATTTCCAGTGGATAATCCAGGGGGGAATGAAGCACATTTGCAGTAACATTTCCAACATCTCCCAAATGAAAGCAGTAGTGTGTAATCTGAAGCTGTTGAGCTTAAATAATTAATGGCTAAATCTTTAAAAATAAGTAAATAAACGCATGCTTGTATCTGCTGTATCAAGCAATAAAATCTCACCTGTGATGACTCCCAGTATGATGAAGTGTATCACAGTTATTTCCATTTCATCTGCAGTTTCATCAAGTATAACGAGAGAAAAGAGGGACTCACTCACTTCAATTTACCTTTGATAATTTCCGGATAACTTTGCTGTAAAGTAGTACAAGGAAGTACTATGCAATGGGGATTTTCACATGCAATGATTTAATGATGAACAAGCTCCACCTTGTTGATCATTAACATTAACATGATTCAACATTCAGAGGGTTTATTCAAGGTCAGGGTGGCCGTACTGTGGATTTGTTCTGTATTTTGTAGCGAGGCGACATCAGAATATTGCTGTAAGTTTTACGACAGGTTCAGCCAATAAAATAGTTTTTTCCAAAAATTGTGAGTTGCTGCAACCATGAGACGTCCTTGAGCATGTTCAAAAATATTAGGCTGATGGGTCCACCAGTAAACTGAGGACAGATATGCACACACTCAATCAAAATATGTTTTAATTTCAATTCATTTAACAATGAAATGATACAAAATAGAATAATTTCGGTCTGGGTATCTCTGGATAATCCGTAATTCGTTTGTAATCCTAAAACGAAAATACCGTTTATCTGTTTTTTGTTTTAAAACGAAAAACCAAATAACCGTTTTTGGTGTCACAATCAAAAAAGGAAAAACAATTCAATTTTTCATTTTTGACGATTCATTTTATTGTTATTCCTTTTTGAACAAAGAATGAAGAGAGTCTTTGAACTTCAGTCAATTCGTTTCTCGTTATAAACCAAAAACGGAAGTCACGTGGTCTATTCCTTTATTGGAAGCGAAGCCACCGGTAAAACCTCCAAAATAAAAGTAGCCCATGTACTATGTAATTAGAAAGGTGATTATAAACTAAAACTAAACTAAAACAACGTTTTTTTAGTAAAACTAATGTAGCACTGGGTGTGAAAAAAAAAACACTTTAGTTAAGTGAAAAAAAACAATAACTAATAAAAATAACTGTTAGGCTGTTGGGGAGAATTAAACATTTGTAAGGCCATTGGTGACCTGTAACTTCAGATTAAGACAAGTAAACTAATGTTATATGCAGCTTTAGGATCGCAGTTAGCCTATTTATTTAAGTTTCTATTATTTAATTCATATTTTAGTTTCCTAACATATTTACAGGCCTTCTTGCTATGTGGAAGCTCAACCAGCAGAGGGCACTCTGCCCCCTTCTGTGGCACCAACAGACAAGAAGGTTTTGACCTTTTGACTTGTGTTTCTATCAAAGAGAAGGCTGCACTGCTACCAGAGGAAGCTAATCACTGAGTTTGAAGGGTGTGCAGAACTTCACCTGCCTTCCAGTTTCTCTTTCTGTGCTGCTATAGCTGCTAAAAACTCTCATCTACTGTTATGTGACAAAACAAAACTCTTCCAAAACAAATCTGTGGAGTTGTAAACTTTTTATTTTCCCTTGCTATTTTTGCCAGTGTAAAATACTTATGTTAGTTAAGTAGAGTAAATATTTTTAATGCAGCCTGTAGTTCTTATAAGTTATTTAGGCCTACTTATGTGTGAAACCTGGTGAGCATTACTGAGAGTCAAAAATGATCTCTAGCTCTGGGCTTTCAGATCTTTTAATGCTTTTTTGGCTTTAATTCTGTTTGATGAACCACTTGTGTAAAGTAGAATAAAAGTGAAGTTGAGTCATTTAGTTTTTCTCCCTGGTACTCATCTCAGGACTTCCCAGATTTTCCCCCAATACCTGGAGGATGTGAGCCTGTGCAGGGTTTAAGGACTGATGATGGTATCAAGGCTCGCCCCATCACCTACCGTCACTCTCTGTTTAAATAAATGCTGGACTGGCAGGACAAAGCAGAACACCACTCCTTCCTCCAGCACCACAAAAGGGCCCTGTTGTCACTTTCAGATATTTACATCATGATCTACAGTAAACACACCTTCTAATTGAGGGCTGTTTTTGTAAATAAGGATGATGTCAACTTGTGTCTTTTAATACACTTGTCATATACAGTAGGCTTCTATGTACAACAGTACAGTGAATCAGGGCTCCGCAGTGCAACTCTTTCACTCGCATATGCCCTTAAATGATTTACAAGCACAGTGGGTTAGTGAAGACTAAAACCTACTGCAAATATTGTTATAATGTGGTGGTTATTATATAACAGTCATTTATACTAGTTCCTCCTCCAGGCTGTGGTTAGAGCCTCTGCAGTGGACAGATGGAAATTTAGTTAAAAAACAACAACATTTGTAGGCCCATGTCGAGCGTTCAGATCCAATAGTCTTTACTGGTTTTCACATCATAAAACTGTCATTGCACACAAGGAGAAGGAGCTCAGGCATATTATGTATATAATACATTTTTATAAGTTAATTCTGTGCTACTTGAACATTTTTGGACTACTGTCCTCCTTAGCAGAAAGGTTAGCGTAGCGCTACAAGCAAATAAGCAAGCTTGGGAACAGATCCATGATATAATCTCTCATTTTAACCCATGGGATTTAATTTTCTCCTGAGGTCTTCTCTGAGGGAAGTCACGCAGCCCTAAAACAAGTACATTTCCCCACCCTTAGCAGAACCTAGCATTCACAAAAACATTCACAGGGCCCGTCCACCTGTAACAGAGTCTCATAAAAAGAATCCCTATTTAAAATCAGGACACAAAAATCAGTAGTTGATCAGGCAGGCAAAACAGCAGTGGCTATATAACCCTCAACTAATGCAGTAAATCATCCACCCAGCTCTGACTCCACCTCATTCAAGGAGCAGACGTTTAAGGCAACTCAGTGTATCAACCTTCACGGCCATCTCTATGGTGAACTCTAGCAAAACAGGCCATGCAGTCTACAGGGTCTTGGTGACTTAAAATGCCTGTTCTAAAAACAATTTAAAAAGTGTTCACAAAAGTTAAAACAATTATGCATCATCCTCAAGGCCTACCATCCAAAATCCTAACCTGCTCCCTGACCACACTGCGCACAATGCATTAAGAGAGAGTGCGACTAGATTGTGGCATTACCAGGCCGAAAGCCTACTATCACAACAAGAAAATGGATAACCACACAGGCTAACTAAGTCAGTGATAAAGAGCTTAAATTTAAACTGCTAGCCTTGTTATCAAACACGAACCATCGGTTAATATTTAGTTTTTTCAGAGTTATTAAGCAGCTAGCTCTCAATACACAAACACTTTTTACTAAAGGCCAAACTCCCCTAAACAGATGAGAAAGTCTGAGCACATTGTTCAGTGTTCTCCAGAGCAGCCTTTACTGCCAGGTAACAATCTGAGGAGTCATCAGTCAGATGGACACCGAGCTTTATTTGGACAGTAGGCCATTAATTCAGAAGTCTATGAAGATTCTCACTGGACTTGGTTGAAGATCTTCTTCAACCAAGTCCAGTTGCCCTTGACATTAACCTTCGTTGGATTAATTCAGAAGAAAAACCTGTTCCTTCTGTCACATCACAGAATACCAACAGCAACTTCTAATGACATTTTCTCACATCTGATACAAACCAGCAGACTCAGAGCAGGACTTCAAACGTCCCAAAACAAGCAACACGCAGCATTGAATCAATCTGTCCACACACGTCCCTCACACTGTCTTAATGCTGCAGCATGTCTGCAGGGATAAAGACAGAACCACACTGACAGGCCTGGACATACTTTGGAAAACAAAATGCAACAAACACAGAACCCACCAAATGATCAGGAAGATTAACTCGATCCAGTTACCATCATATATTACACTCAGCCTCCAGGAAACAGACAGGACGACCAAGGAAACAGCAGATTTGTCTCTAATTCCTTTAAATAAATCCAATGTAATACAAAAAGAGACTTTTAAATGGTTTAGAAACAATTATTTTCTTGTAATGCTGAAAGCCTCAAGTATCAGGCTCCACATGTGAGACGCTGTCTGTAAAGAGGGAGAAGGTGATTGGTCCTAAAGGATGGTGACCCGGGTAGGGTGGACAGGTTGGAGGTGGGTCTAGTACATCTCACCATGTATTTACATTTCCTTATGCACAAAGGCAGAGCCACAGTTACAAGGTGTTGTTGTTACCATAAATCATGATGTAAATATCTGAAAGTGACAACAGGGCCCTTCTCTGGTGCTGGAGGAAGGAGTGGTGTTCTGCTTTGTCCTGAGAGTCCAGCATTTATTTAAACAGAGAGTGATGGTAGGTGATGGGACCAGCCTTGATACTATCATCAGTCCTCAAACCTGCACAGGCTCACATCACCTGTCTTGGGACTCAGTTTCACTTTTATTTTACTTTACACGGGTTCAAACAGTGCAGAACTTCCCCTGGTGGCTCATCAAATCAGAATTAAAGCCAAGAAAGGCAGTAAAAGTCTTAAAGCCCAGAGCCAGAGGAGATGCTTTCTGACTCTCAGTAATGCTCACCAGGTTTCACCAAGCAGAAACCTCCGGCTCTTCACACATAAGTCTGACTACTATAATGACAACTACGAGCTGCGTTAAAATATTTAATCTACTGTAGCTGTATCTGTAGCATTATGCAGCACTAACGTTATACCAGGGTGATGTTAGATGAAAATAAATAAATAAATAAACCTGGACCGAGAGAAATACGTTAGCAACAGCAGTTGATTACATGCACTATAATATTGTGCTTTTATTCATGTAAACAGCAAGAGTCACGTTTTTTAAGCGCATTGTTTGGTGCAGTACAGTTGGTAGGCTACTATAGGTTAATCTAAGAAATGATTGTGTGTGCAGAGTTGTTACTGTCAGTTCTATATTTTTAATATTAAATAAATATTTAATGTGGTTCCCACCGTAATGTACCAAGCTGTTTCCCCTTTCTACCAGCAGGTGGCAGTATTTAACTGAAGGCCTGTACTGTGTCTTTATTAAATGTTTTGAATCCAGATTACTGATATAGATGTATTTATTGTTGTTAATGTCATTTGGTTTTTGATATTTATGCTTTATTTTCAGCCTAGTTATCATCTTCATCATTCACCCTCAGCCCAGAGTTAAACCTGCATGCCCTTCTGTTCTAACCTGGTTCTAACACTGCTGTCTGATGTCCTAATGTGGGCCATCTGGCCAAAAGAAGGATTTACCAGTGTGCTATATACTGTGTGAATCTTTCTTCTCCATACACATTCCAGTGTGTAACATACAACACTCCCATTGTGTCATGCAAGTGAAGAGAATCCATACAAGTCTTTCCATACAACATTTATCCAACATACAGGTGCTGGTCATAATAATTAGAATATCATCAAAAAGTTGATTTATTTCAGTAATTCCATTCAGAAAGTGAAACTTGTATAATGTATACATTAATTCCACACAGACTGATATATTTCAAGTGTTAATTCCTTTTAATTTTGATGATTATAATTGACAACTAATGAAAACCCCAAAATCAGTATCTCAGAAAATTAGAATATTGTGAAAAGGTTCAATATTGAAGACACCTGGTGCCACATGCTAATCAGCTCATTAACTCAAAACTGCAACTCCTGCAAAGGCCTTTAAATGGTCTCTCAGTCTAGTTCTGTAGGCTACACAATCATTGGGAAGACTTCTGACTTGACAGCTGTGCAAAAGACGACCATTGACACCTTACACAAGGAGGGCAAGACACAAAAGGTCATTGCTAAAGAGGCTGGCTGTTCACAGAGCTCTGTGTCCAAGCACATTAATTGAGAGGCGAAGGGAAGGAAAAGATGTGGTAGAAAAAAGTGTACAAGCAATAGGGATAACCGCACAATGTGGGGGAGATTCACAAAGAGTTAACAACGAAGAGTCAGTGCTTCAAGAACCACCACGCACAGACGTATGCAAGACATGGGTTTCAGCTGTCGCATTCCTTGTGTCAAACCACTCTTGAACAAGACACAGCGTCTGAAGCGTCTCGCCTACGCTAAAGACAAAAAGGACTGGACTGCTGCTGAGTGGTCCAAAGTTATGTTCTCTGATGAAAGTAAATTTTGCATTTCCTTTGGAAATCAAGGTCCCAGAGTCTGGAGGAAGAGAGGAGAGGCACAGAATCCACGTTGCTTGAAGTCCAGTGTAAAGTTTCCACAGTCAGTGATGGTTTGGGGTGCCATGTCATCTGCTGGTGTTGGTCCACTGTGTTTTCTGAGGTACAAGGTCAACGCAGCCGTCTACCAGGAAGTTTTAGAGCACTTCATGCTTCCTGCTGCTGACCAACTTTATGGAGATGCAGATTTCATTTTCCAACAGGACTTGGCACCTGCACACAGTGCCAAAACTACCAGTACCTGGTTTAAGGACCATGGTATCCCTGTTCTTAATTGGCCAGCAAACTCGCCTGACCTTAACCCTATAGAAAATCTATGGGGTATTGTGAAGAGTAAGATGCGATACGCCAGACCCAACAATGCAGAAGAGCTGAAGGCCACTATCAGAGCAACCTGGGCTCTCATAACACCTGAGTAGTGTCACAGATCGATCGACTCCATGCCACGCCGCATTGCTGCAGGAATTCAGGCAAAAGGAGCCCCAACTAAGTATTGAGTGCTGTACATGCTCATACTTTTCCTGTTCATACTTTTCTGTTGGCCAACATTTCTAAAAATCCTTTTTTTGTATTGTCTTAAGTAATATTCTAATTTTCGGAGATACTGAATTTGGGATTTTCATTAGTTGTCAGTTTTAATCATCACAATTAAATGAAAAACATTTGAAATATCAGTCTGTGTGTAATGAATAAATATAATATCCAAGTTTCACATTTTGAATGGAATTACTGAAATCAACTTTGATGATATTCTAATTATATGACCAGCACCTGTATATAGCACATACATGCGTTGGGTGAATTATCACTTTCATGTAGCTCAGCTGAGCTTTCTTTGTTTTGGGTTTGAAGAACTCCGTCTATGGCAGAGTTTTTCAGGAAAAACGCGCTAATAAACCCATTGCAAATGAGTGAATATTTTATTCAACAAGTGGCCAGAAACACAGAATAAATGCTACTGTTGATCTGTACTGGATGGATAAATGGCAAATTGTTTGCCAACACATGGAAATGTGTTAGCAAACAAAAAAATAAGGTGTGAATATATCACCATGTGTCAACATGTTGTGGTGCTCGCCTACAAGTGTCCAAAAAGTCACAATGCAGCTTTGAGCACATTTATTTTGCTGTGTGGCTGACAATAACCCTTTCAGATACACTTGTAATTCTGTTAGTGATGATTTCTAAAAGAAAATATAACCCAAACATAAGAGAAAATGTATCATTTAAAAAAAAACAACCCAACATTGGTGTCTCTTATCTTCTTGGCGCAGGTGAAAACTTTACATACATTTTTTTTTTCTGATCATCTGCAGGAAGAAAATGTAAAGAACTGATTACTTCAGGGAGTTGCTGTTTTTATCCAAACATTCATTATGACCCAAATTTACATTTTTAGTTAGGCCACAACCCCTGGTGGTAGAAAAAGTCTACCTAAGGATGGTGGTGGGGTGTATGGATGAGTGATGTAAACTCAGGACTTTCACTCAAGATGACGAGGCTCAAGTTCCATGTAAAAGAAAGTCAAAGATAACAAGTTTTAGGTTAGATAAAGTTTTGTAGATGACTTACTGACTTAAGTTATGCAATGTGCTTATCTTAACACAAACCACAATCTTTCCTAAAACTAACCAAATAATTTTGTTGCCTAAACCTAAAGAAGTTTGTTGCCTAAAACTAACCAAACTACTACTTTTATGTTACATTTTCCACGTGTTAAAACATTGTGTTACTTACAATACGTAACGTAGGCCTACTAAAGGTCGCTGGACCAGTACTTGCCAACGCTCATACAGGTCATTATTGGAAACGGTAAAAAATGTCATTGTACTTCCCAATGAACATATGGGCGATGTTGTTTTGGAAATGGTCTTATGTGTAGTTTTGGGACACTTAGGTATGAGGACGTGTTGCATGTGTAGGTCAGATGAGTAGCCTACTTACCTGTATCATGTGCCTGATGTTTGTTGTTGATTCTAAATTTAAATTAGAGCATTGTTCAAATGTGGCCAGCTAGATGCTACTCAGAACTAAAAGTAACCAAGTATGTTACATTATGTAGAGATTCCTAAATTTTATAATAACTATTTAATGATAAGTTGATGTACCTATCAATAAACAAAACAACAGGTATTTAAATTCTTATACCTGTAAGTTTTTTTAAAGACCCCCCCCCCCCCCCCCCCACCAAATCCAGTTATGCAAACTATGTTCATTTTATAAACAAAATCATTATTAATAGAACACAATTTAGGTCATGTAGCTGTGAAAATTAGTCTATGTGAAAGTACTGAAACTAATCAATATTGAATATACAAAGAGTGTCACGATTCGGAGGTGGTGAGCGCAGAGGAGGTGCGAGCCCAAACGCAAGACACCAAGGTAGAGGTACAGTTCAGGGGTTTATTCAAACTTACAGAAACACAGGGTGTACACAGAAAGGTGCAGACAGAGTCCAAAATAAAACCAAATCCATACAGCACTGGAACTAGGTCCAAATCAGGCAGGTAATCCAGAATAAGAGAGAACGATCCTCCAAACAGATGACTGAGTGTAACACACTACACATGACAACACAATGACCGGACACAGACTGAGGGAACAAACAAGTATATATGCACACATGGGTTAACGAGCTGGGAGGGAGCAACACAGGTGATCAGGTTAACGAGGGAGGCGGAGAGACAGCAGGAAAACGGAGAGACCGGCAGGCCAGCAGAGAGACAGTTAACCCAGAATACAGACCAAAAGTAAACACTAAGACATGAACTGAGACACAACTAGGACACAGGGCTGAGATGCAGAGCTAAACAGAACCAGTAGATGAACAAGGGAATGCACAAGACTAAACAGAGAACACAAGACCAGGGACCAAAACCACAAACAGAAAACATTGACCAACTGCTAAGGTTTAAGTAAACAGGACAGAAACAGGGAGTATAACACAAGGCATTAGCAACAACACAAACAAGGACTGAACTAATGACACAGAGTGGCTAAGGACGACAAGGAAACAGGGCAACACTGACAACTCAACCACAGACTAGGATGACTGAACAGATAAACACGGAGAGATAATAATCAAAGGGATAACAAATCAAGCAGAGCTTACAATGACATTAACAGACTGGACACAGGACAACAGACTGGACTGAACCCTTAAACAACATACTAATTAACAGATACTGAACTGATCAAATATAACAAAAACTCAGGGGCAAAACTAAAACGTGGCCGACAGGCAGAATGTGACAGAGGGAAATGTCTAACCAGATAATAAATTGTGAAGGCTATTTTTTACTTAACTCAAATACCTCCAGGTGATTTCCCTGACTTTCAAACAGGGTTATGTACAGAAGGCTACTGTAAGGGTGAATGAACACCGATGAAAATGTTGGTTTTGGACAAGAGAGTCAGAGTGAAAGTTAAATCTGGCTTAGGACTATAAAGACAATAAACATATTGTGAGACTAGCAAAACCAGCACATAGGCATGTGACTCTTTGCTGAACATCAACCTGTTGTAGGTTGAGTAAACAAAGTTTTACCGTCACAACCTGATTGTAGTTCCATATTTTCTACCTGCTCTCTTCCCTTACCATGTTCTCACTCTCTTGACATTTCTGATCCTAACACTCCCTCCCGTCCTGCAGCAATCCCACATTTATTATTAAAACTGAATTGACCTGCAAGTCCAAACTCGAAAGTACTGAGCTGACACATTTACCATAATTGGTATTGATTACAAACGATTAAAAAGATGGCTTCCTGATTATATCTTAAAGCTTTTTCCCACTTACTTTTGTCAAAATATGTAGTATCCTCCACCAACACCTACTCCACAGACGACTAAACATGCGATTACTATTCCAGCGATGCAACCAGCAGAACAGGGTGATGTTTTGACAGCAAAAATAAAAACATGATTTTACACCATTGAATAAACAGGAACTATCTTTTATGCCTTTGGATCTAAAGCATACAATTTCAAATATAAAACTTAAACTTAAACTTGTGTTACAGGAAGATCATATTATCATATAACCATATACAGTGGTTTACCGTAATTTTAAAATTTGATACATAAGATTTTTTAATTACAGTAAACCGCTGTATATGGTGTCTGACATCACCTAAAATTCCCATAATACAGTGGAAATACAGTTATTTACTGGAAAGAGGATATACAGTATTATACTGGGTGTTATGTGGTTAATAACTGTAGAAATTACATATAATGTAATGTTTTAGTATGTTTCAGTAACTTACAGTTATTTGTTTCAGTAACAGGATCTTTTCAGTAACTTAGTTATATATTATTATTAAATTACTTTACACAAAACAAAACATTCCTGTTTGACCAGTAGGCTACTGTTATCGCTTTTTGTGTATGAAAATTGCTGTTTAAATGCAATGCATTATTAAATTGTTATGATAATAACTTACCCTTTAAGGAGGGGGACTCGGGACAATTTCCAGAAATATCCAAAGGCTATCCATGCAATGGAAACATGGATTACAAGGACAAATTATTGTCTACAATTCAACTGGGCTGGATTTTAAAACCAGGACACAGAGATAGGCCGACATTTCTCAGGAGTTGGGATCATTAAGATTTTATTGACACAATTGTATTGGTAATCCTTATTGGTTCAGTTCTTTATTGATGCTCTTATCAGACCTATTTATTACTAAATAATTGCATATATTATTTAAATCTTTTGTTATTTCTAGAAATTCATTAATATATCACTGGAAACAAATTTAACATGTCAGTAAAATAAATATTACATATTCCTGACATCAACATACTGTGTGAAGTTTACAAATTATGAACAACTCAGTCTCTCCTGTCCTCCTCCTCCCTCTTCTGCTGCTGGTAGAGAGGAGGGCTGGTCTGTCTCAGCCACCAGCTGAGTTTATTATGTGCCATATTTTAAAGTACAGGTAAACTAAGCTAAACAGTTACTAAAGACAGACAGCTTTCACTTCAGCTTGTTTTTAACAATAAGATATTAGCTGAACTAGCGCTGTGCCTGTGTAAAACCTAAACACAGCTGCGGTGGATGAGAGACTGAGCAGATTAAAACATGGCGTTTTGCGTATTATTAAACAGGTGTGTTGGTAAAGTAATGGCTTTTTACTCGCAAAGTTTTTACTGAACCACGTATCTACACTAACGAGAGGAGTAGTCAACAATGTTTATTATTATGATGATTATTATTATTATTATTATTATCAGCTGGCTGACTTCGTTCTGTGTGTTCGCGCGTGCGCGCGCGCGCGTGTGGAGTGGAGGTGCTCTGCAGACACACCGAGGAGCGGAGAGGCTGCAGGTCTGAAAGTAAGTGTTGAACCTTGATTGGCGGTGATCAGTACAGCTCATGTGAAACTCAACAGAGATAAATGATATAGCCTACAGTAGCTCACTCTTTAGATTCTTTCATACACTACACATGTAGTGTACTTTTGTTGTCATATAGGCTATATTAGATCATGTGCTGGGCCACATGGAGGTTGCTAATTCCTTAGGACTGCCTTAGACTTTTCGTTCAGAGGGGGGGCCATTTGGGGGGACCAAGGGCTGTATTCCAGGGTGCCCCTGTTGCCCCCCCCCCCCCCCCCAAATTCTATAACACTGTAGCTGGTCATGCTATAGGGCATTGTAAAGTTTAATCATTTGTTACAAATAACGTGGATTTACTTGGTCACAGGGACTTTATAAATTGTTCTCAAGGTGTCTTCCAGTAGGTAATCTTGGAGAGTTTAGTAGATAGCCTACATGTTTCTTTAATATACTATAAGGTCTTTATTGTTTTGCCTACCATCATAGGAATTATGTATTGTAATAGCTGAGAATTATGTTTTACCTGAGTTATTTTTTTAGTGTTGACAGATTGATAAAACAAACAAACTAAATCGACCATATACCCGCGACCCTGTATGCAGGATAAGCGGTTGACGATGGATGGATGGATAAATATTTATTTATTGTTCAATAATTATGATTAATCTCTGTAACTTGAAATATTTGCTCACCATGAACTTCCAGTCTGGTGCTTCCATACGTTATTTCCATCCGTCCTTCTTCCTGTGGTATAATGAAAACAGTGTATTCTCTACTGTCACAGAGATGCAGGATATGTGAATAGTTTGTTCCTGCCTTTGTAAGTTAAGTTTACACCATTTAAAGTAATTATTTTGATCATAGGTAAGTCAATAAATGCCCAGACCACTGATAGAAAGGTTTTTTCTGGTGGAGTCAGTGTTGTGCTGAACATCACTGTCCCTCCCAAAGCTGCATTCAGAGGACCATCTGGCAACACACCAGCTCCTTTGGTTAAACCTGAAAGACACAGTTACAGGTCTCTGGGAAGGATGATAATGAGGACACTGTAAAATTGGCCACTGTGATGATGTGCTTGAATCATAATTTAAGTATTGCTCTAATAACTATTCAAAACAAAAGCAGCAGTAGACAAAACAATCATCTGTTCTCGTGGAGGAAGCTGATATCCTGTTTAGTACAGTCCTTCTGGGTATGCACATAGAAGGCTCTTTTCTGTAGCTTCGTTGTTGCTTAAATTTTTTTTTTAACTTGTGTATTTACCGCGAACAGAAACAAAACCTCTGAATAAAGTTAATGTGACCATCAAATTGTTAACCACCTGAAGAAGCTGAAATGTCACAGATACATTTAGTGTCCTCTTCAACCCCGTATATGAGGAAAGTTTGTTTCTTCTGCTGATCAAAAAATCTGATCACAACAAGAGGAGAACTAATTCTCCTCCTACAGAGAAAGAAAGTCACCTAGAGGCACCTTTCTGATGCTAAATAATCAACTCTGGTTTATAAATATATTATTTACCAGTAAGAACATTTTTAACTGAATTGATGATGGTTTATTTTGTATATCTTGTCTGAGTTAAGAAAAATAAGTTCCACACAGAAAGTGGCTTGATTTTTTAAGTGTCACTGTCCAACAAGTTGCCAGCTAACAGGGATATCTCCATCTACAGAGTCTATGGACCTAACTAATGTGTTTATGCATATGCATGACAAGATTGTTTCATCTTGTGTGTAAAAACAACAAACATTTGCAGTATCATTCTATCTCCCAAATCCCAAAACAGGGAGCAGGTGTAAACGGATGCTGCTGAGCATCAATAATTAATGGTTATATCTTGAGAAATAAGTAAATAAACACATGCTTGTATCTGCTGTTTTAAGCGGTAAGATCTCACCTGTGATGACTCCCAGGATGATGAAGTTTATCACAGCTATTTCAATTTCATCTGCAGTATCATCAAGTATAACAACAACACTTTCCTTTTGATGATTTCAGGATCATTTTTGTTGTAATATATATGATGGTCGCACAAGGAAGTACTGTGCGGTGGGGATTTTCCTGTCATCACATCTCTGAATGGTCACCTAATGATAAACAAGGTCCATGTTTTGAATCATGATTCAACATTCAGGGGGTTTATTCAGAGTGGCCTTATATGGATTTGTTCTGGGCAATGTCGACCTGTCTGTTGGTCGGTCCACACTTTAATCAAGACTAAAATATGGGGTCATTATCAAGGTGATAGATACCCCTTGGTATCCACACAGGGATGTGGTGTTTCTTTTATACTCTAGATACAAATGGAATCATGTTGTTGCATTTTACTCTTTATCCTTCCTTGTCATCTGTATTGTTGGTGTTCAGTTTGGATATCCACAAGCTGTAAGTGCCTCCTTCAGGTGTTTATGCTCATTCCCTTGGGCTCGGGCAGATGTTGGTATGTTGTCAGCTCAGTGGTACAGTATTATGATGACACCTAGCTGATGCACCAGATGGGGTGAGACGACTCAAAGAATAAATATTGGTCTGTGTCTGGTTCAATTGCCTTTGATTTGAACTGTCCTTGGATAGCTATGTCCTGGATGACACTGAATCTTCACATTCAGATTTTTCATCATGTCACACATTTATTCATGTATTGAATGAAGCATACTGGCACATACTACCTTAACACCCAGTTGTTTATTTTTAACTCTTAAAATAGGAAATGAGATGGTTCATCTCAAGGGATTTATCATATTTAATAAACTTGTATCAATTAGTTTTTGCTCTTCATCCATATGTCATGTCTGAACAGAATGAATATTCAGAACCAAGCAGATGTTTTTATGGCTGCACCTATCAAATCGAAATATTCTAGATGCCCTGTGTATAATTTCATAACATTTGGTGTCTTTTCAAACGCTGGGATCTCCACTAGAACCTTTAAAATTATGTTCTGTGGGTTAGAACTACGTTCATGGCTGCACAGCATGAGTTTGCCATGCCTGACCCTGTCTGTGGGACATTACCTTGCTTTGTTTATATTATTTAAACTTTAAGCTCTTTTACAAATAACTGATAGATCAACACCAACTTTCTGTCAAATTATATGGGCATTTTCTTTGCTGCATGCATATTACAGGTTAATAACTATGCTAAAAGGATTTTATGTACAAGTTTGGGCTAAAAGCTTACTGTGTCTTGAACTACCTGAGTGCAAGTTAAATAGCCTAACCAAATATGCCCTATTAACTAAATCAGTTTTATCTCCTGTCGCCCGTGGGGTTATTAATATCACATTATCACGTCTCTTCATTATCCATCAGTAGACCAAAGCAAACACAATCACACCACAAGAGGGCGACGTCCTGCAGTTTTAGGTCATGACTACAGATTCAGTGGGCTTATCTCAATATGCAGACAGGTTGTAACTCAACAAGTAGCTCTGCATTTACTGTCATGTCCTGTAATTACAGCTGCAGGAGGCTCATATTTATTAAGACAGTCAAAGTTTGATGGTTGAACTTCCCTGAGCTGTCTCACAAAAGATAGATCAATGGATATATTACGTTTGCTTTGTATCGTCTCTGTGGCTTTTACAGGTAAGAGTGTTAACGTCCTTTGCTGTCTACTTTAAAAATAGTTGAATAGTTGAAAGGTGTTTTGGGAAGGAATTTAGCTAATGATCAAGAATACAAGATCTTGTGATCTGCTAGTCATGATTTTGTGACTGAATAGCAGCATGAATAACAGCAAAAGTCCACAGAGTATCGTTAACCACAAATTTCTAAAACTGAGAATTGATTTAAAATGGGCTTGCTTGTGGTGTAATCAACATTTAAAACATAAAGGTATCTTTATTAAAAGTCATATTATTATTATTAAAATTTTGATATATTAAAGTGCTTTACTATAGGCTTACTGTGTTTGTATGTTCTGATGTATTTATCAAGCTTCTCAAAGTGCCATTTTAGTCTTAAGTGCTGAGAATTCATGAAATTTACTCCTACTTCTAAACTTAAGAATAAAAGCAAGTTATCAAATTTCTTAAAGCTAAAAATCACTCTTCTTCTCCAGTTATTTAAGAGAGCTAGGGAGGTCTCTCAAGTGGTTAGGAGCTGCCTGTAGGGCTTGTGATGGCGCTGTGGAGACATGCGTAGAGGAGAGGAAGAATTTTGACAACGCACAGTTAATAAGAAGGGGTCGGACAGCGCAGGCATAAACTTTGTCAGCGAGTTGGGGAGGGACGTCATCTCACCACTGACTTTAGGCCTAATGCGTTTTCAGCTAAACTGAAGGTGGTGATGACACTTCGTTTCTTTGCCACAGGACAAACGCAGCAAATCTGATGATTTTGGCCCGTCACAACCATCAATAAGCCAAATAGTCATGGAAACAATTATAGTAATTAGGCTACAGTTCCGCACATTGTCACGCGTTTCCTCGACTTCTCAACAACACCCCCGGTAATCCGACAGAAGCAAACATGCAAATAGCCGGCTTCACATGAGTAGTAGGCGCATTTGATGGCGCTCACATAAAGATAAACTTTTTTATCTTTCATTTATTAATGTGTAGGCCTGTATCATAATGTATTCTCTTGAAAATTATTTATTGTTGAATGTGTGTTGAATATAAACTCCTCTTAGTAATTTCACCATTCATTGTGAATTTATATGAGAATATTCTTAAATAAGGAAATCTATTCAGTGATTGGTCTATAGCGACATCGTCATCCAAAATCCTGTTTGCGGCACGCAAAATGTCGTAAATCAGTATTAAGACTGACACTTAAGATTTAGTCCTACGCTTCATTCAAATTAGGACTATGATGCTTGATAACTAACTTTTAAGCACAGCCAAGATTTTTTTCACTTTTAAGTCAGTTCTTAGCAGTGTTCTTATGAGTAATTCTGAGAAGCTTGATAAATACGGGCCCTGGTCTCTTAGTAACTTCGCCACTTTGTTAGACTTGATTTCCATAATGTGGGAAAGATCCTGGGCCAAAATGTAATCTGCTTCAAATGGTTATGATTGAACAACCTTCACGTCAAGCTCTCAACTCACTGTTTTTGCGATCAAGGATATTGTTGAAACTATTAGTTATTCTCGGACCTGTAACTGTGTCTTAAAGGTTTAACCAAAGGAGCTGGTTTGTTACCAGACGGTCCTCTGAATGCAGCTGTGGGAGGGACGGTGATGTTCACCACAACACTGACTCCACCAGAGAAACCCTTTATAGCAGTGGGCTGGAACATTGGTGACAGAAACATAATCAGTTCAAATGTTGGAAACGTAACTGGACCAGAGTATGAAGGCAGGATCACCTATTTCACTTCTACTGCATCTCTGGAACTCAGGAATCTGACTCTTAATGACAGTGGAGAATACAGAGTTACCGTTACACCACAGGGAGAAGCACAAACGCATGGAACCACCAGACTGTCTGTACATGGTGAGCAAATGTTTCATATTGCGTCTCTTTCAGTGCTGAGTGGAGATTATAGCAATTGAGAAATAAATATTTTTTCTGTTCACATAATTGTGTTTAGGTGTTCATTGATTTCAAATAAGATCTATCTAATTATGTTATAACTTAACAACATAATAATAATTACACAATACTAAGATAAAAACAAATAGCAATACTTCTATTATTCTATATATTATTATAAACAACCTGTAAAACCAAATTTCTGATTAAACTTCCGATGAGTGATGGGGTCTTACAACAGTTCTGGCTTGGGCTGAATGATGTAAAAAGTTATTTTGACAAATATTACGAGTCAAAACTATTTTGTTTTCCACCCACAGAGACAGTTTTTAATGTAATAGTAAATGCCAGCAGCACAGACTTGGTGGAGTTCAGCAGCTCTGTCCGTCTGTCCTGCTCCTTCTCTGGATCCTCCCTCTCTTTCCTCTGGCTGAACGGCAGCTCTGAGGTTACAGCCAGCGACAGAGTTCAGCTCACTGATGGAGGCTCTACTCTCACTATAGTTAATGTGACCCGCTATGACAAGGGACCATTCAGGTGTCGTGTGTTCAATCCTGTCAGTAATGGCACCAGTGATCCTGTAAACCTAACCATCAGCTGTAAGTTGCTAACCCACATGACAGTACTTTATCTGACAACATCTGTATACAACCATCAGAGATAGTTTAGATTATTGTCACAGCTTAGTAAAGAGTGGCTTTTTTTTGTTTATTTCTTTGTTCCGTCATGGTTTGGACAACTTATTAGCAATACGATTTTCAACCTAACAGAATCCAGTTCAACTGCAAACTAAAGCACAGTGTCAACTAAGTCTTTATACAGTCATTTTCATATAGAAAGTGTTTAATGCAGGGCTGTTCAGTTACAATACACTGTACAGCTGTTTCTTTTCTTGCTCATAATAATCACTTAGAATACCGCACAGCGAGCTAAAGCTGAATGCCTTTTTATTTTTCATTACATTTTGGTGATTTGTTTTCTGTTTTTATCCCGGAATTCAGATGGCCCAGAAAATATTAATTTGAAGCTTTCTCCAACACAAAAATATTATGAGGAAGGTTCAAACATCATCCTGTCCTGCTCAGCTGACTCCAGACCTGCTGCCCACTTTAACTGGTTTCTGAATGCAGACCTGCTTTCTGATACTGGACCAGAGCTCAGACTGATGAACATTCAGGAGAGTCAGAGTGGAAACTACAGCTGTCGGGCCTTTAACAACAAAACGGACAGATATGAAACATCTCAGCTTTCAGTTGTTTTTGTACTGGGTAAGTTTGAATACAAAGTTTTGTACAAAGAAATGTGGATTTTACTGACGGGATTTGGGGATGTACTAGTAATTGTATCAGGCAAAACTTTCTTAAATATAAAAAAGGATGTACTAACATTTGTGGCACAAACAGAAACAGTACAAACATTTGTTTGCACTCAAGATCAGTAGCACAGGAACGGTTGTTGCAAGAAAATATAACTACTACGCAACTTGAGGACAATCATAGTTAAAACAATCACTATTTAAAGAGGTAGTATTATGCTTTTTGGCTTTTTCCCTCTCCTTTATTGAGCTATATAGCTTTTTTGTGCATGTAACAGGTTTGCAAAGTCCAGCCCAAAGGGAGTACCCACTCGCACAGAAAACACTGCTCTGAACTGCCTGAAAACAGCAGTTTGTAGTCCAGCGTAAAGTGTGCGTCATATAAAGCTTGCCAAGCAGCTAGTCATACACCCTCAAAAACACCGGTGGAAAAACACTGAGCTGCAGCACACACACCTCTGCTCTCCCTTCCAAACACTAGCTACCCTCCAGGCAGTCAATGGACATAAAGTGAGACAGAGCTCAGTTATAAATTTATGGATGAAAAATACTTTTGTTGCAGATTTAAAGTTCAAAGTTGTTACTGTGATATAGAGTATAGAGTTATAAATTTATGGATGAAAAATACTTTTGTTACAGATTTAATAACTCACCACTCTGAAACTATTGATCCAGTCTATGTTGTCAAGCTGGTCAGCAACATGTAGGCTACAGCTGAACCGAAGCCGTGGCTGCATCTGAAAAGTAAAAAAAATCTCCTTTCCTAACCACCTTTCCTTGACCTCAATGGAAAATGTCATGAGGTCAAGGAAAGATGTGAAGGAGAATTCATAAGGACTTAGGAAAAGAGGACTGCGGAGCTCAGAGAATCCGACCGCTATTTTCTAGGCGACGGCGGATGTTACTGGCGTGACCTGCAGTGATGAAACTACAATGTTCTGAAGATGGACTCCAAAAAGCGAATCTTTGACACTGCGCCCCATGTTGTTTTAATGCAGGTCATCTAAAGGTGGACAACACGGTGAATTATTACTCCATAACCAAGATAGCAAAAAGGCAGCCCACCCATTTTCATCAACATGAATCCCAATTATTGTATGTAAACATAGTGTTTCCCACAGAATGAAAGGCGCGGGGGGGGGGGGCGACGACCCAACAGAAGGGGGTGCTTAGCGAATAGCCTAGTAGGCCAGCTCTGTGATCAAATCCAATTTTACCCATTGCCTAGTAAAAACAATAATCGAAAACGTGGCGGTCAGCGTTGATGTGTTAAACACTGACTGCAGCTTGCATCATTGCCTCTATTAAGGCGAGGGTGTCGGCATCTGTGACTGAAGTAAAATTAATTAGTGATATTACTAATTATCTGTGACTGAAGGCTGGCAATACGTAGCCTAACATGAGCCTACACGCTGCAACATTATCCTCACTTTTAACATTTGACGAGACTACACAGCTCGCATGGGTCTCATTGTTGTCTCACCGGCTTCTCACTGACCCGCCCTTCTCTGCTTCTGATTGGCTAGTAATCCTTAACTGGGAACTGCACATGTGCAACTCCCTACAAGATCATGTAGAGGCAGGACGCATCACTCCATAGTGTAGTAGACCTAAATTTATTAGTTATGCATTTTAATAAATTTATGAGAATTGATACCCAATTATGAATTAAAATTCATAATTTCCTCGTTAAGGGCACCACTGGAGTTGTTATAATCCTAGAGTCTCCGGACCTCTAGGTAGTTTGAATAATTATACAATTATTACTAGTGATCAGTTAGTTAATAATCACTCAATTATCTTAAATCAGTCAGTCAGTCTCATATCTAAAGGGTCAATTCTCTTGGCAGGAACTATAAATAGGCAACACACACAGCTCTTAATTATATTACAGTGAATTTATTCTCTAACTAAGGTGATAAAAAGATGGTTGGATACAGGGAACATAAACATTTGCTGAACAATGAGCCTGGAGGTTCGATTGTGGGAAGCATTTGACTCGTACGGCATAGAAGAACTAATGTAAATAAAGTAATGCTATGATTTTAGGAGTTAAAATGGACATCTGATCACAGGACGTGTGTTAAGTCTTACTGCTTGTCGACAGCCTGCTTTTGGCCTGTTGCACGGGTCCCGCGCTAGCTGCCGATCCTGGCTTTTTGCTAGGGATTCTCCGGGGTTCTCCGTGTCTGATTGAAAACGCCTCCTCCGTCTGGCAATTCGGCTGTTTGCAGGTTTCCTTCGTTGTAGCTGGCGAGACCACGTGGCTTGGTCTGACCTCGGTGAAGTTGGCTTCGACGAAAAAGGCTTAAAATGGAACTTGGTCGTTCCTGAATTAGTCCAGTGTAACTTAACGGACTCATAACTTTAACAAACAAAAGAAATAAAGAAAATAAAACAAACTGAAGGCAGATCGATGTCGCGGCACTTCAGGTGTGTAGCTTCAGGCGAACAAAGGGCCTGTTTGTTTTGCTGGCCGAGTCTGGGTGTTGCCTGGCGAGGCACGCTGCGCGTGCCGAAGCGTCCAGAGGGCCGAGTGGAAGAGCCAACAGCGAAGAGAAGAGAGGGCAAGAGGTCACGTGTCGCTCTTTTGTTGCCTGGGGCGTGGTTCCCCAGGGGGCGTCTCAGGTTTCCCAAGGGACTGCCTTTCTAAACTTAATGTCTAAAGAAAAGAAATCTATTTGCACGTATTATAATCAAATATTTTCCACAATCGAACCTCAATGGTTGAACGGTTGTACTGTTCTAAGCATTTGGTAACAGGAAACAATTGTCACATTATTGGTCAGGATATTTATACATTTAACGGCATTTCCGACGAGGGCATGTAATACTTATTTCGTCCACTTGGGGGAGCTCAGGTTACATGAAGAAAGCTTGGATTAAATCAAAGATAGTCTCTCCTTAGGAACCGGGGAATTTGTTGATTCATCCTTAAATTCAAGCTGGCGATTAAGAGTATCGTAAAACATTTCTTTGTCATCATTTCTAAAGGGATTTTGTAAGAAAGTATTATGAACAAGCACTGATTACATTAGATGAAGGAGTGTCTTGCTGAAAATAAAAACACTGCACAAGTAACTTCTTTTCAGCACTAATAAACAACAGATAGCAACAACAGTTAACATAACTACTCAAATAGAGGCAAACATATTCAGGTAACTAAAGATTTAATTAAACTTTGAGTCTTTGGAGATTGCAGTCCAGTTCAGTGTCTGGACAATGTCACACTTAGGTGAGACAAGGAGTATCCCTTTGATGTGGTAATAAAACAAAGAATAAGGTCAGTTGCCACGGAAACGTGTGTGGGGGGGCCAGTTTTGATAGGCTGTTCAGGGAGATGCCAATGGCTGGCTCGTGTCCCTTTGTCAGTTTAACAGTCAGGCCCCGCGTTATCAGCTTCGGAATCAAAAAGGTGCCAGTTTTATGGTCAGGATAGCACTTAGAGAAAGCAACTTTGACCCCTCCCCATCTTCTCTGGGGAGGAGAAAGGAATTTAGGGTAGCTCCAAATTTATTCAATATAAAATGCACAAATCCACACCGTTGTTCACTACAATAGCTGAAACGAAGCCTTCAACAGACAGGGTGAAAGTAGAGCTGCAGCAATGTGCAGTATGACAACAATACATCGTTTTTAAAAAAAATTTAACTATGTAAACCTGTTCTGGTACAAAACCTAAATAAGATTGTGAACCTGAAAATGAGCATAATACCACCTCTTTAAATACACAGTATTTTCGGTAACTGTAATATCTTTGCAGTAATCTAGTCTGGTGACAGATTATATTGCCTTTCACATCTCAGTTGTTTTTGGAGTGACTGATAATGACATTGCCATCCAGTCTGATTGGTTTTAGGCAAGAAAGCTGGCAAGTATAAAACCACTGTGTTTTTCACCCACAGCAAGTGTTTCCAATGTTGTGGTGACCTCAAACACTACAGACTTGGTGGAATTCAACAGTACTATGAGTTTGTCCTGCTCCTCGTCTGGATCCTCCCTCTCTTTCCTCTGGCTGAACGGCAGCTCTGAGGTTACAGCCAGCGACAGAGTTCAGCTCACAGATGGAGGCTCCACTCTCACTATAGTCAGTGTGACCCGCTATGACCAGGGACCATTCAGGTGTCGTGTGTTCAATCCTTTCAGTAATGGCACAAGTGATCCTGTAAACCTCACCATCAGCTGTGAGTTATTAACCTACATGCGCATAACATTTATCTTGCACTATATTCATGCAGTTTGCTCTGTGCTGTGGACATACAGCTTCAAAGATACATCTTTGATCTTCATTTGATGGTGTACTGAGGCTTCGCACTCTTTTTTCAAGCTGCTAACATTACTACTTTGTTGTTGCTTTTTACTCCCCATACGGCACACACTGTAGATGGCCCAGAAAATATTTATTTGACAATATCTCCGACACAAGAATCCTTTGAGGAAGGATCAAACACCAGTCTGTCCTGTTCAGCTGTCTCCAGACCCTCTGCCTTGTTTAACTGGTTTCTGAATGGAGACCTGCAGTCTGATACTGGACCAGAGCTCACACTGATAAACATTCAGATGAGTCACAGTGGTAACTACAGCTGCCAGGCCTTTAACAAAAAAACCATGAGATATCAAACTTCTCAGCCATCAGTTGTCTCTGTACTGGGTAAGTTGAAATGAATAGGTTTTTACTGTAGTGACACATTCAACAAGATAGCATTTTATTGTCAGTAGTGGCATTTGGATATAGTACTGGAATTAGCATTCTGTTAAAGGTGGGGGTTGCCATTCTGGACAAATCCAATATCACACCAAATACCATGATTTGGAGCAAATGATGACACAGCAAGTAGCTATAGTTGTGGGTTAGCAAACTTACGCCACAGTTGCTGCTGCAAAGCTAAAATGCATAATATAGATAATATAGTTAGTTGTAAACGTTTCCCATTTACAGAGCCAGGGCTGTGTTTTTTTTGCGCACACACACTAAACGGACAGCTATGGACCTTGAGCTATTTACTGTATTTGACAAAAAGACGTGTATCGGATTAGAATCATATACCCCACCTTTAACGCCAAATAATTTGTGTTTGGCTAAGTGTGTTCTCAGATCAGATTACCTTCATCTTAAATAACAAAAGACAAGAAAAACATTATTTGTGTAATCCAAGGAAAGTTAAAATCCAATGGACTTGGTTGAATACGTTTTGCTTCTTCAGTTCTGACTGACTAGCAGGGAATCCCAGCCATTTAACCTCTGTGGGGTCATTATCAAGGTGATGGATACCGCTTGGTTCATTATTTATGCATTTCTTAAATTAATAAGTTACAACTGTACTCTGAAAGTAACAACTAGATAGTTACACATAGCCCAGGGTAGGTGTAAATCATTAAATGTCACAGAATAAAGCTCAACAATTGTTAAACTGCAGTTTTTTTGCCACACAGCATCATTTTTTTATAAATTGCATACAATTATGCAACACTGCAATCCAGCAGAGCCCTTATTTATTGATAATCAAAATATTACGATGTGCTATGATGCCATGTGTCTCATACCAGCAAGAAAGCTAATGTGCACAAAACTATAACGATGGAATCTAGGATCTCTGATTGGCCACTCGCAATAGTTATGACTTTACATCAAAACTAGTTAGGTTAGTTAGTAATTGTGGTGCAACCAATTTTAGTAGCTAATTTGTTACAAACTAACTAAGTAGTAGTTACTAAGCCTCGACTTTGCACCCTAACCTAGGAGAGAACTTAGGAGAGAACCCAGTGTAGGCCCCTAAAGCGATGGACTTGAGCTGGTTCTTCTTATTTATCCACTGAGGGCCAGCCAACTCATCCTTGTTCATTTATTCTTACAGGTCGGTAAAAGTCATAAAGCACTTCACATCTAATTAGAACAGTTAGGGTTTTTTGAAATGTGGAAATGACGTCAACAGCAGAAGATTACATGCTACGATGATGTGATACAAGTTACTCATCTATCTCCTTAAATGTGTAACCTAAAAAATAGGTAACTGTTCACTAACAAGTTTGCTGTATGTCTGTGAAGGTTCTCAGTCATCCAGGTCACAGGTATCCAAAGAAAGTTGTATCAACTTATCAACAATAATTATGTGTCAATATTGTGTTTACAACTTGTTTCCACTGATTCCAAGAGGCAAAAAACTTTATTTCAGGTTTAAGGATTTCATGCTCTATTATGACTTGTGGTCAAAACTTTGAAACAATAACATTTGAACAAATGGAGAGCATGTTACCTGGCAAAGATCACGACTCTTGCAACTGTCGACTTAATTCAATTGTTAAAGATTTTTTTGTAATGTTTGCTCCTTCACAATGGTATTATATTTATTTACTCACCCAATCAACCCCATAGTAACACAGTAACAGTCAGTTGTTCATGTTTTCACACAAATTCTGTGATGTTTTGTTCTACAGAGAGAATATCAGGTGCTTCTGTCAAATCATCAACAAACATGCCGATTGAGGGGAGCTCTGTCAACCTAACCTGTGACGCAGCTGGCACTGTCTTTACCAGAAAGTGGGTGAAGGACGGCTCAAATCTGACTCTGACTGACAACATGATACTTCACGATAACAACAGAGTGCTGTCTTTTATCAGTCTGAATAAAAAAGACAGTGGTAAATATTCCTGTAAAATCAGCAACCCAATCAACACTGAGGAAGCTACATACACCGTGGTTGTTAACTGTAGGTAACACACTGTACAATGTACATTTACTGTTCAAAATGATGACTGCCATAAATAACTGTGTGCGACTGGTTTTGGTTTGTCAGCATGTAACACAAGTTTCATATTCTTTATTTCATAGTTATTATTTGTGCTGCTGTAAGAACTTTACAACTATGTTTTTTTCAGATGGACCAGAAAATGTTCAAATCACAGGTCCAAATGAGATCCATATTGAACAGACCTTAACATTAACCTGCTCTGCTGAGTCCACACCATCTGCTAGTTACACCTGGACACTGAATGGGACTGAGATACACAACTCTTCTGTGTTTGCTAAAGACATCACTGAACTTTCTGACAGTGGCAACTACATCTGTGAAGCAATGAATAATGTAACTGGAAAAACATCATCATCAGCGGTCCACCAGTTGTCTGTAACAGGTAACAAGATGGAGTTGATTGATTTTTGTTGATGCTCTTGGATGTTGACCACTTTATTCCACAATGTTATATTTCTGATGATATCAAGAGTAGCTTGTACGTCTAAGATTAAGAGTAAGATTTATTTTAGAAAAATTTTAATCCAATACACGTTTTTTTATATTATATGATATTTTTGTCAAATTCAGCAAATATCTCCTCATAGTCTGCTAGCTGTTTTTTATGTGCGTGCGCCGAAAAACAAAACAGTGTTTGAACTCAGCCCTGGATCTGTAAACAGGAAACAAATAAAGTGTCCGGCACCCAATCACACAACACTATTCCATCCAATTTAGCCATGATTTGTGACTGGCTGCTTCTGTTGGGGTGTTTAATAGCAGGAAATATGTTTGAAGCTGTTTTGCTGACTCTGGGACTGTCTTGTCCTTTCTGCATGTTAGCGTTGTAGCAGCAACTGTAGCAACAGTTTGCTAACATTAGTTACAAAACTTGATGTGTGGTTGTTCACTCTATATCATGGCATTTGTCATTTTGTTGGATTAGAATCGCTTCGTCCACCTTTAAAAGATTACAAAAAAATGTTGCATTTCACTTCTGCAGTTTAACATTGTGGAACTCTTGAAGGACAATTCAAAAAACAGTATGAAAACCACACAAAATCACCCAAAGTGCAACTCAACTGTCCAAATTTTGGTCAGATATTTGGATTTTTTATGCTAGTTCCTATTGTCACTAAGAGTAGCCTCAAGCAGAGGTGGGGAGCAGGGTGCAGAGGTCTAGTAAGCCCTTTTAACACCACATCCCCAGACTCATGCATAAAGTCTTATTAAGTCCCCCCTGACTCAGGTGACATCACTTAAGGCAATTTATCTGTTTTTATGCACCTTCATCTGAAGTCACAATAGGGACACAAAGAGTTCCCGTTTAAGCAAAGCATAAATGTGATAGCATGTTTACTAAAGCAAAATCAGCCTTTCTGCCAAACAATAATGTTCTCCAGCTAAAGGAGACGCTAAGGCATACTCTTAAAATGAAAAAATAGATATTCATAAGTGATGCACTGTGAAATTACAGTAAGGGAGAAATTATTGTATGCTTTGTATCCACTATAGTTCCTGTCTACAGAATGGTGTAAAATCATGTTCTTGTCCGCTTTTTTTATTTTAGCTGTCAAAACATCACCTTGTTCGGCTGGTTGCATCGCTGGAATAGTAATTGCATGTTTAGTCATCTGTGGAGCAGGTGCTGGTGGAGGGTACTACATTTATCGAAAAAAGTAAGGGGGAAAAAGCTTTAAGATAGAACCAGGAAGCCATTTTTTAATTATTAAGAATCAATTAATTCCTAATTCCTAAGCCTGACTTTACCTTTGACTCTGACTCTCTTGTCCAAAACTAATATTTTCATCAGTGTTCATCCTTACAGTACTGCAGGCTACACAGCCCTGTTTAATTTTTTAGAAATTGTGCTTATGTATTCAGATAAGCTAGAATGTGAGAAAACACTTATGGGGACAGCTAAATTACTCTGAGCTAGACCTGTCTTACCTTTTTTTTTGCTGAACCAGGAGCAACAGTGTAAAAGAGTAAAAGAGAGGGTTTTTTAGCTTCTGAAATTGCATAATATTTTTACTGTTTCTCCCAACAACACACAATTATGATCATCAAAATTGACTTCACGTAATCAAAAGCAGCTTACGTAAAATGCTTACCTGGTTACTAAGTACACATAATGTTGTTATCATCATTATTATTATTAATATGTTTCAAAAAGTTCATACTTGTCTAATATCTAATTTAGAAACTAATGACTCATTATCTCTCTAATCAGAAAACAGACAAGGAGCTGAAGGCGAGAACAACACAGCATTCTCAGGAAGTCAGGTAAAAGTCATCAGTGTGTACAATTGAGAAACCAGATGACAAACTACTTGAGAAATCAAGCTACTCAGTTAATCTGGGAATGCCTACATGATTCTCAGTTCAAAATTTATGCCCATGTTCCATTGCAAATTGCATATAACCGCTTACATGTATGTTTGCATTTGAATACATGTAATTTCAAGTAATGACTGATTTATCATCTTTGGAGTTATGTTTTATATACATGAGTAAACAATAACTCGAGGATCCAAAGGGATAAATAAATCAGCTTATATTTAATTAATGATTTTATTACATATAGAGCACAATTTGATACAGTACAAATTATGCCTTTGTTCAGTGTTAAAATTATTAAATGCCAAACAATTCAGCAGTTTGCACTAACCTTTCTTCATTATAAACAGTAGAAGTTGTAATAGTAGTAAGAAATGGGTAATACTCAAGAATAATACAGTAGTAAGTAGCATGTGAATCTGCACAAAATACAACATCGCATGAGCTAATGAAAATACAAGATGCTGAGAAAAGATTATTTATAAAGTGTGCTTTAATATAAGAATGGCCAGTTTACAATCAGGTTTGATTAGATTGATTGAAAGAGGATTCCTCTTGCACTCATCCAGGACCTGTGTTTACCACAGTGCTCAACATCAGACTTTGAACCAGGAAGAGGATATTCACTTGACCCAGTGGAGTTGAAGTGTATATGTGTCTAAAACATAACATATATGATATAGCCTCTCTTGTTTAAGGCTATTCTTGTTTTGGCAATATTAATCTGATATTTGTTGATATTTTATCTAATGTCACATAACTGTAAATGTTAGATTTTAGAGATGATCAGATTCTCTTAACTTTGAATCAAAAAGAGATTTAATATCTTTCTCACTCCCCTCATTTTTGTTTCTAGGAGCTGAACTATGCAGATATCAGGTTTCATAACAAAGATGGTGGGACAGTCCAGCTGGGATTACAGAATAAGACATCAGAATACGCTCAGGTCAGCGTGAACAACAATCCTCCTGCAGCATCTTCTCCCCCTTCCTATGATGTCCACTTGCAGCGGATGAAGAGTCCAGCTCCTCAACCTTATGCTAATGGCGCACAACTTTATTCTCAGGTTCACAAGAAGTGACCGCAGTGGATATGCTGTTCAGGTTAAGAGTGGAAGCCACAAACAGCTGACATGTGGTTAGAGCACTGGTTCTCAAAATCATGCCTGTCATGCCCCTCAGAAGCAAAAAACAGTTCATGCGCCCACCATCCCAGCAAAAGTGGAGTTAATTTTTATACGGGCGACAGAAATAAGCTAGATTGAGAACCACTGCAGTAGAGAAGCCTGCACCTCCTCTCAGTTCAAGTTATAGAGGACTAATTTGGACTTGAGTTTACCTAGTCAAAGCACTTCGTCAGTGTTTAATCATCAACCAGTTCGTGACAATTATTCCAGTGACTAGAGTCAGAAGACACAATGATGCCCAATGAAAAGTTTTTTTTAACAATATCTAATTTAACTTTAACTTTAACTAAGTGGTATTTCGCAGGACAGGGATACTACATTGATACTACATCACTGGAGCTTGTTGATTTGTCATTACAATAATGAACTTTAATCTTTTGTTCCAGAGGAACAGCTTAAAGCTTAATAGAGATATACACCTTTGTAATTTAATTCCATACTGATAAAGTTCAGGATCTCACAAAGTGGAGATCTATAGGCATAATGATCCAAAACACTGGCTTGCAAAAGTAAACTATAACTAGAGATTCAGTTCCACATGAAACAGAAGAAGAAGCAATAGCTGATAGTCAAACATAGTTATTAGATGGATATCTGCAGGTACAATAAATGCATTAAGTCTTATTAAGTCTTAAGAAACTGTGGCCTGTAAGAAATATCAAAATCTTTTCCCGCAAGTGATGATCAGGAGTAATTCAGGAAAGTTTATGGTAAATGTCACTAAACGTTGCTATGTGTTACAATGAGGAGCTTACACTGTCAGCATATTTCTGTGAAAGGCCTCATGCCAACAGGGAAGTCATTCAAAAAAGTGAAACCAGGGCTAACTTTTTTGCTCTTTTGTTATACAAACCTGCAAGTTATATTTTACATGTTCTCTCTTTTTAAAAACGATGATAGGTTCAAAATAAATGAGATAAAGAGAATGAACCAACCTCTTCCAACCTGAGCTAATGAATCTGTGAGTGAATCTGAGTGTTTGGCCAAATTTCCCTTCCCCCATAAGTTACTCATGAGTAAAGCTCAAACTCCCTGTGAGTTTTTCACACAGTTGATTTCTCCTGCATAGAAACACCACAACTTAATCACTATGACACCGAATAAATTAATTCTTTACCTGTAGTTTACCTGTTAATAATGATTAAATGAAGGTATATTTAAAGAGATTTTAAGGGAATAATTAATTTGTAAATTAATGGGCTGTATATATTAAGGTACATTTACTAGATTATATGCTCTTTTTAAAACGGTTGTAGGGGTTAAAACCTGTTAAAAAACATGAAAACTACCCCTTAATTTATACCTTAATAGGCCTTTACTTTTCAATGAAGGTGAACATTCAGGGCCAAACTGTGGCTGACATGAAAAGCTGCTTTCCAGATGACAATATGACCGTATTTCTTCTGCAATGGAAATTTCTTCACATCTAAGTAAGTCGCATCTTAGTTTCTAGTCACTTAGGTTTGTACTATTTTGTATTTCACTAGAGCAACACAACCACACCTTTTAGGAATTTTTAACTGCTATACTATGGAGTTATGAACCGGCCACTTTATAGCTGACCGGTCTGGAAGTGACCAATGACAAAAGAAATACCCAGTCTGTGATTGGTGTATTTGTGTTTATTTGTCTACTTTCCCATGAAATGGGCTGGTGTTGCTATGCAGATTTGATGTGTAAAGAGTCATAATAGAGAATACATATTACATTAATCTAATTAAGGTGTACATAAGGGGAAAATTATGTACCCCTTACAAAGGTTTTAAGGGGTTTCGGTTTTGCCTTTCAAATGAATTTACACATTTAGGGATCTCTTGTTTACCATTAACCTCTGTCCACTCTTCTTTCAACTGTTCAACCTGAACATAGCTTTTTCTTTAAGTGTCACTTGGCACCCAATGGAATTTTTGAATTGTTTTACCAGTTTGACCAAAGAAAGAATGCAATGAATGTGACTCTCATGTAGGAGATATTGTATTTGCAATTGTTTGTTCAGATTAATACATTTTTCATTAACTGTGTAGAGCATTTAGTGACATTTGTGCTTATGCAGACGTTGCACATGTTATCTCTTTTTCTTTGGTGCTTGAAGGCAAAGAGTCTCATTATTTCTCTTGTTTTCATATTTACAGCGCATATGGCACTTCCCATAAATACAGTCCAATCGACTCCTGGTCCCTCGTCAGTGGCCCCACTAACTCCAGCTCCGTTGGTGGTCCAGCCAATTCCTGTTCCTCGTGCTCCGTCGGTGGTCCGACCGGCACCTGCTTCGCCGATGGCCCAGCCGACTCCTGTTCCCTCGTCGGTGGTCCGACCAACACCAGCTCCGTTGGTGGTCAGACCGACTCCAGCTCCTCGTGTCCGGGCCATGGCCTCCAGCCCAGCTGTCCAGTCCTTGGCCTCCAGCCCAGCTGTCCAGTCGGTGGTCAGGCTGACTCCAGCTCCTCATGTCAGGTCCATGGCCTCCAGCCCAGCTGTCCAGTCGGTTGTCAGCCGACGCTGGACGCAGCGCCAGGAGACCCAACACTCGTTGAAAGTGTTTTATAGTGATGGCGTGGCCTAACTTCACCCCTTTCACGGCAGCTAATATGGTGTCGACACGTGCCGGAGACAATTGTGCCCGCATCGTTGTCGAATCCCATACTACCCCTAGGAACGTAGTCCGTTGGGTGGGTTCCAGCACACTCTTCTTTGCGTTGAGCCTCAGCCCTAAACGCCGCAGATGAGCCAGAACGACATCTCGATGCCGAACCGCCAACTCTTGAGACTGGGCTAGGATGAGCCAGTCGTCGATGTAGTTGAAATCCGGATGCCCTGGAGCCTCAGCGGGGCCAGCGCTGCATCCATACACTTGGTGAATGTGCGAGGGGAAGTGCCAGGCTGAATGGAAGAACCCGATACTGGTAAGCCACACCCCCGAAGGCGAACCTCAGGAACTTCCTGTGAGAAGGACGGATGGAGACGTGGAAATAGGCGTCCTTTAGATCTATTGTGACGAACCAATCCTCAGATTGGATGTGTGTCACGATGGCGGGGATGATGAGCATCTTGAACCTGAATCTCCTCAGAGACCGGTTAGAACCCGCAGATCCAAAATAGGGCACAGCCCTCCGTCCTTCTTGGGGACTATGAAGTACCGGCTGTAGAACCGGCGTCTCTGTCTGGGGGGAGACACGTTCCACGGCCCCTTTCCTCAGCAGAGTACGAACTTCCTGTCCCAACACCGGACCTTGCTCCGGGCGGACCACAGTCCAAACCACCCCGTTGAATTTTGGAGGGCAGGTTTTGAACTGTAGTCGAAACCCATGTATGGCAGTGTGCAGGACCCACGGAGAAATGTTCGTCAGGCTCCGCCAAGCCTCTGCAAAGTCTGCCAACGGAACCAACCCCTCGGGGCTGGTGGTTGGTGTCTCGTGTGATCTTCTGGTGGACCCCTGAAGCCCCATAACGACAGGGGAGAGCCGGAGAAAGACTCCCCTACCCCGGTCTTCCGGTCTTCCCTGAGCTCTGTCGGGACTGGATGACGGTCCTCAGATCGCGTCTCTCAGAAGGCTGAGGGTGAGAGCGCCGTCTCGCTGCCCCAGCTCCTCGGGGGGGCCCCCGAGAAGCAACACTCTGCTTCCTCTCCTCTCCGTAGGAGCTCGTAGAGGGAAGGGACCTACGCCTGGCAGCCTCAGCTGCCTTGGGTACAGACCGGCGAGGGAGGTACTGGCGGAACGCTTCGCCCTGCGTCTAACGCTCCGGGGTTCTGCGAAGCTCCACCAGATCTTCCTCAGAGGGACCCCCCTTCTGAACCATCTCCTGTAGCAGGTCGGCTTGGTAGGCTTGAAGCACCGCCATGGTGAGCAAGCTCGCACCTGCCTGGCCCGCTGCCATGTACGCCTTCCCCACGAGCGTAGATGTGGTGCGACATGGCTGGAGGGTAACGCAGGGAGGACGCAAGTCGAGGGGAGAATAGAAAATAAAAGCTGAAATAGAAGCTGAATAGAAAAAAGCTAATGATGAGTGTGTACAGGTGTGCTTTATACTCCTCCGGTTATTCCGTCACACCTTACCATTCTAGCAACAAGCCAATAGGATTGGAGTGATTTCATTCACGTTCAGACCTGCTTCGCCTAGAGGCGTTCCCATAGTGTCGTAACCGACGCAGTTCGAGTTCCCTCGAAGGGGAACCCAGCAGGATGATTTTGCAATCCAAGATGGAAATACTTGGATTAATCACTTATATATAATATAACAAAAAAAATGATGATCAGTACAAGATATTCACGAAATGAAAAACTCTGGAGGCGGTGATAAAAAACAACCAAAACCCTCTAGATTACCCTGTAACAGAACAAGAATTAACAGAAGTCATCCAGTCCCTGAAAGGAAAAAAGGCTTGCGGTATTGATGGAATCCTCAACGAAATGATCAAATACTCAAACCATAAAATCAGATTGGCTATACTAAAACTATTCAATACTATTCTAGCAACTGGAACTTTTCCAGACATCTGGAACAAAGGTTTAATAACCCCAATTCATAAATCCGGAGATAAATATGACCCAAATAACTACAGAGGAATATGTGTATCCAGTAACCTGGGAAAAATATTCTGCAACATCATTAATAAACGACTTGTCAACTTTGTTGATAACCACAATATTCTGCATAAATGCCAAATTGTCGCACAACAGACCATATATTTACCCTCCAGACTCTAATTGATCAAAACATTAAGAAAAGAAAGGTATATGTCTGTTTTGTTGACTTCCAAAAAGCCTTTGATTCCATCTGGCACGAGGTCCTTTTCTATAGGCTACTTGAAAGTGGCATTGGAGGAAAAACATATGATTTGATTAAGAACATGTATACAAAAAGTAAATGTGCCATAAAGATTGGAAACAAACAAACAACTTCTCCCAGGGCCGGGGAGTGAAGCAGGGATGCAATCTCAGTAACCAATAACTCTTGCAGAAGAAAAAAAATCCGTTCAATTGGTGACCTGGTGTTCTGGGAGGGTCCACTAGGCAAGACAGTCGGGGGCATGCATCCAGACCTCTTTGAGGAAGTCACCCTGATGGCCCATTCGTCCAAGACTCACTTCGCCAGATCAATGAGAACTTCAGCAGTCAAATATCTCGAATTCACGACAGACCCAATTTCCTGCCAGTATTCCGACCACTCCGAGACCCAGTCTAACACAGCCACCAGCAGCAAAGACTTTCTGAAGTGGTGGAGGTGGGAGAGCATCGGAGCCGCCTGTCAGCCGAGATGTGGAGGGTGTCGCTGCGGGAACTGCCAGCCAGGGGGAAAGGAGATAACTCTTGCAGAAGAAAGGGAGATGGAGATCATAAGAAATGGTTTGACATACACGACTGGAGATGTACACAGCACCGAACCACACTGGCATGCTAAGTATCCGTGGGCAGAAGATCCAGCAACCCTGCCAAACAACAGGAAAGCAGTAGAGGCAACATTCCTCAGAACTGAGAAGCAGCTATCAAAAGAACCTGAGTGGAAGGCGGCCTACGCTGCACAGATCCATGAGATGGTGAACCGCAGGGCCGCAATGAAGCTGTCCAAAGACATTCTGCAGAGTTGGACCGGGCCAGTGTGGTACATAAGTCATCTCATTGCACTAAACCCACACTCAGTCTCCACCCCAGTCAGACTAGTGTGGAACAGCAGCCAAAAGTGCAGAGGTCTCAGTCTGAACGACATCCTCATCAAAGGTCCTGATGTCCTGAACCCAATCCGAGCTGTCTTATTGAGGTTCCGAACTGGTGTCTACACTGCCCTTGGAGACATCCGGAAGATGTACAACTCTGTCTGGCTGGAAGATCGAGAGGTCCACCTGCACAGATTCCTGTGGCGTGACAGTGAAGATGCCGAAATAGAAGATTTTGCCATAACAAGAGTCAACATCGGAGACAAACCTGCCGGTTGCATAGCCCAAGTCGCCATGCGAGAAACTGCGAACTTACCTTCATTCAGTCACTTCAAGGAAGAGAGACGCGTGCTGGGAGAAGATGTATACGTCGACGACATCCTGACTTCACATAACGACCTTGACCATCTGAAATGCCTCACAGCCAACATCAAACACATCCTGAAAGCTGGAGGATTCCACATAAAGCCCTGGGTTTACTCCATTCAAGGTGGGAGGAAAGAACCCAAGGATGAGATACCAAAGACTATGATCCTACCAAACCAGCTGACAAAAGACGACAACAAAGCCCTTGGCCTTGGTTACACCATCAATGACGATAAACTCCATGTCATGGTTGCAGTTAACTTCTCAAAGAAAAGGAGAAAGATGCGCCTTGGTCAAAACCTGCTCAGACAGGAGGTCAGAAATCAAACACCTGATCCACTCACCAGACGAGAGCTGCTAAGCCAGGTTTCTAGCCTGTATGACCCACTCGGCCTTGTGACTCCTGTCAAACAAAAGGGTGCCATCCTGGTCAGGAGAGCTTTTCAAGAAGCCAAGGTAAAATACTGGCTAGAAGACTCGTGGGATGCTGCTTTGTCTGAAGGTCTCAGAGAAGATGCTATAAAGCGATTGGAAGAATATGCTGACCTGAGCCAACTTCGTTTCACCAGATCCCTGACTCCACCAGATCTCTGCGCAGAGCCCAGTGCAATCACATTCTCTGATGGCAGCCAACACGCATATGGCGCAGTGATGTATCTTCGCTGGAGTTGCAGCCGTGGTGTCGTTGTGAGACTGGTCGAATCCAAATCCAAGCTGACCCCCCTTGACCACAAAGGGGATCCTGTAAAAGCTGAGATATGCGGAGCAGTCTTCGCAGCCCGCCTCAAGACCTACTTCCAGAGACACTGCCGACTCCAGGTCAAGAAATGGTATCATCTTGTCGACAGTCAAACAGTCCTGGGTGCAATACAGCGTGAGAGTTATGGCTACCAGACTTTCTTCGCAAATCGCGTTGGTGAGATCCAGAGCAGTACCGACGTCCAAGACTGGTGGTGGATTCCAGGGCCAGCAAACATCGCAGATATCATCACTAGAGGGGCCAGTCCAGATGCCCTAACTGAGGACTCCGAGTGGCAGTCGGGTCCAAAGTTCCTCCAACTTCCTGACGATGAGTGGCCAAAGAAATCCGCCAGAGACGTCGCAGCCCAAGCTCGAGACAAAGTCACAAGGATCCAGAAAAAAACATTCGTAGCACTACTCTCCAGATGTCGCCTGAAAACGGCACAAAATCCAGCCCAGCTAGAGTATGAAAGACCACCAGCAGGAGCAGCAGTCCGGCATCTAGTCGATGGAAAGCACTTCAGCAACCTGAGAAGGCTGATTGGGACTGTGGCTTGGATCTGGAGAGCAGCTAAAAAGTTCTTAAGTGCCGAAACCAGAGACCAAGAAAAGTGGGAGGCAGTACCATCCTCGGGTATCCTTACAGTCAGAGAGAGACGGGACGTGTTTCGAGACCTTTGCCTAGCAGCACAAGAGGGCGTCAACTTCCCAGGCACCACAACAGACAGATTAGTCGTCTACAGAGACCAAACAAGTGGACTTCTAGTTTGTGGTGGGAGGATCCAGACCTTCAAAGAAGACCGCAGAGCTGTTCCCCTCCTACCTTTCCAAGCCTGGTTATCTACCCTGCTAGCCAGAGAAGCACACAGTAAGGGACATGAAGGTGTGGCGGGAACCCTGCTGCGGATGAGGATAAAGGCGTGGGTCATCAGAGGAAGGGTCATTGCCCAAAAAGTCGTTGACAAGTGTATCGTCTGCAAGAAAGCAAAAGCAAGAACCTGCAAGCAAATAATGGGAAACTTACCTGATGAGAGGTCTAGTCCTGCTGCACCATTCGAGTTTACGCCGTTGACCTGTTTGGACCTTACCATGTGAAGGATGATGTCAAAAAGAGAGTGACCATGAAAGTATGGGGCGTCGTGTTTGCTGTATGTCCAGCCGAGCCATTCATGTCGAGCTGGCAAACACACTATCAACAGAGAGCTTCCTGCTTACCTACCAGAGATTCACCGCTGTCCGAGGCCATCCCCGTAAAATCTGGTCTGATCCTGGTACAAACTTTGTCGGAGCGAGACCTGTCCTAAAAGAGATGTACACTTACCTGAATCAACAGAGCAAAGAGTCACTTGAAGAGTATGCTGCCAAAAATGAGACGACCTGGATGTGGAAAATCCTCCCGGCCGATTCACCTCACCGAAACGGAGCCGCCGAAGCTGCTGTCAGAGTCACCAAGAGAGCCCTCCAAAGCCTTGGCAATGTAGAAGGTCTTACCTTCAGTGAGTTCCTGACAGTGCTCCAGCTAGCTGCTAATCTTGCCAATGAGAGACCCATTGACGCCAGAGTCCAAAGCCGAGAAGAGCGCATCCAGTACATCACGCCGAACAACTTATTGCTTGGTCGAGCTACACAAAGTGGAGACTTCAAAACTGTCGACTACACCACCTACCCATTCAAGAGGCTCAAAGAAGTGCAAACGATAGTAAACAACTTCTGGAAGTCCTGGAGCCAACTTGCTGGCCCGAACCTGTTCATTCGCAGTAAGTGGCATACTGCTGAAAGGAACGTTACCATTGGAGACATAGTTTGGCTCTGCGACCAAAATGCACTGAGAGGGCAGTTCAGGCTTGCAAGAGTCATCGGCGCAAATCCTGATTTCAGAGGTGTCGTCCGAGATGTTCATGTGAGAGTCTCCCCAAGTTCCAGCATCTCTGTGAGAAGCTCAAGACCTGGTGCCGCAGATCCTGGATCAAGTACCATACTGCATCGGGACGTCCGGCGCCTTGTGGTCCTCATACCATGGGAGGATCAAGTCAGAGACCAGCCCACCTGAGAGTACGATCTTTCCAGGCGCCGCCACGTAAAGATCGAGTGGGAGGTGTCGCGCTGATCTGGCAGAGGTGTGCCTGTCTCCCGTGTGCCCGCCTCCTCCTGCATGCCGTCTCACCTGCGTGCCGCCCCGCTCTGCATCGGCAGCCGCGTGTGACCGTGCGTGCGCGCCCTGGCGCACCCTCGACCAGGTGAATTAGATTGAGCAATCAGCAGCTCGCACACACTTCAATCAGCGGGAGCATATAACGCAGTCATTTGGCTGGTGGAAAGGGACTGACACGACGGAATGAGCAGCACACATCCACTGCGGGAAATGAGACTTTTGATTCTGACGGGCTGTCAGTAAGCTCACTTGAATGTTGTTTAAATCTTTTCTGTTTAGGTGTTAATATGGGTGTGTTAAAGTTGTCGCTGCATGGTTGAAGAGAGGGAGAAACTATGTTCAAATGCATGGATATATATGGTTAAAATGTGTGGGTTTTCTACCTAATTTGTGTAAAAGAATGCTTAAATAGTAAGCCAAAATTGTTTTGTTAAAGATTAATTAAAATGCATAATTAGTTTGGTGAAATGTGAAGAATAATATTGAATTTAAATATACTTACCGTTTTTGAAATATTTACCTTGACTTGTGTTTACTGTGGAAATACCTGTTTATTCAAAATGCTTTTTATTTCTGTGTTTAAAGGTTTTTCACCTATACTGTTCAACTCCTGTTCAATTATTCAAATAAATTATTTTGAGTGAAATCCGAAGTCTGGTCCTTGTCAAGTGTGGACACCTTGCAGTTAAAAGAAACACTTGACAGTGAAAAACCAATTCTCTTCAACCTATATATCAATGAATTAGCAAACCAATTAGAGAGTTCCATGGCACCTGGCCTCCTCCTGAACGACACAGAGATGAGAGGTCTGCTGTATGCAGATGACTTAGTGTTGCTCTCACCTACTAAAGAAGGTTTGCAGCAGCACCTTAATCTCCTGCAGAGATTCTGTCAGACCTGACAGTAAACACAGCAAAGACTAAGATAATGATCTTTCAGAAACAATACAGAAATCAGGTTACACACAATTTCTATTTAGACACCACTAAATTACAACACACAAAAAACTATACTTACCTTGGCCTCAACATTACATACACAGGGAACTTCAACATGGCTGTGAAAGATCTGAGGGACAAAGCAAGGAGAGCTTTCTATACAATAAAAAGACACATTATAATATATTCCAATTGAAATTTTCCAATTTGTACTAGAACCAATAATTCTATATGGTAGCAAAATCTGGGGGCCAAAACTTAATAATGAAATCAATCATAGAATCTTTCCATACTGAGTTCTGTAAGAGCAACCTGCAGGTGCAGAGAAAGACACCAAATAACCTGTGCAGAGCAGAGCTCGGCCAATACGCCCTCCTACTAAAAATACAGAAAAGATCACTTAAATTTTACAATCACTTAAAATCAGTTAACCCCCAGACATCACCACAAAGCCCTAACATACCAGGAGCTGAAACCAGAGAAGAGTCCCCTCAGCCAGATGGTCCTGAGGCTCTCTGCAGTAACAAGTCCCCAACAGAATCAAGACAGCAACACCAACTCAAGCAGACCAAACCAAATTATCAGCAAGCAGAAAGAAAAATGTATTGAATACTGGAAAGAAACGACCAAAACACAAAGTAAATTACAATGTTATCTGACCCTAAAAAGAGAATTCACACTGGCAAATTACCTGAGTACAATAAAATGTCCCAAATTAAGAAAAATGTTGACAACAAACAGACTGAGTGAACACAGCCTGGCCATAGAAAAGGGTCGCCAGAGACAGAGCTGGCTACCACAAGAGGAGAGACTCTGCTTGTGACAGGGGACAGGTAGAGACAGAGCTGCACTTTCTAACCTCATGCCCTAAATATAAAACACTTGACAAAAACACTTTTTTATTTCCCAAATATACCCCAAATTCAAATTCATATCAGACACAAAGAAACTCCCCTGTTTACTGGGAGAAATACCCAAATGCAAAATAATTGCTGCAAAATATGTCTCCTCATGCCATGAAGTGAGGACAACCAGTGGAACCTCAGACTAACAAATAATTGTACAGATTTTCAAATTATTATTTGATCATTTGATATTTTAGTAATTGTTTTGTTTTTACATTTGATACTGGTTTCTTTTTTTTTTTAATCAATTAATTCTTTAAAAAAAATTTTGTCTATTAATATATACACACATTACTGTTTCATTTATTTATTTTATTTTATTTTTTTATATATTTTTTATTTTTTAATACACACACACACACACTTACCGTTTGATTATTTATTTTATTTTAATATATATATATTTTTAACACACACGCTTACTGTTTATATATTTATTTTTAATATATATTTATTTAACACACACACGCTTACTGTTTTGTTTATTTATTTTATTTTTAATATATATTTTTTAACACACGCTTACTGTTTTATTTATTTATTTTATTTAAATTTTTAATATTTCTTTTTTTCCCTTTTTTAAACACACATACGCTTTGATTACTTTATATATAATAATATATATTTACTTTACTTTAATTACTTGTTAAATGTGTGGGGCTGATTGTTCTTATGTTGTATATATGATGCTTTGGCATCATTTTTATTACATTCATGCCAATAAAGCTAATTTGAATTGAATTGAATTGGTGCCTGACGATTAAGAGCTTTGTATGTGAGCAGAAGGATTTTAAATTATATTCTAGATTTTACAGGAAGCCAGTGCAGCGATTCTAATACAGGAGAAATATGATCTCTTTTCCTGGTTCTTGTCATTACACGTGGCGCAACATTCTGGATGAGCTGAAGAGTCTTAATGAGTCTTGGACTTATTCGAACACACTGATAATAAAGAATTGCAGTAATCCAACCTAGAAGTGACAAATGCGTCGACTAATTTTTCCGCATAATTTTGAGACAGGATGTTCCTGATTTTTGGAATGTTATGTAGGCTTCAGTTATCTCAAAACAAAAGAAGAAGAAGAAAAACTGAGACAGTTATTAGTCATTAAATACAACAATGAATGTCACAGCTGTATATTTCAGAACATACTGCAGGAACAAAAGCAAATATGAAGAACAACAGTTTTGTCGTTTATCATTCACAGCTTTATTTTACATGAACATAACATTTAAAGAAACACATCAACAATGCTGAACTCAGAGAATGATCTAAAACACACACACTTATTCTTAGTCTTTAGACTAAAATTAGCTCCATCAACGTCAGGACGGTGCAAACCATCATAGACATAGAACCAATGATGGGAGTAGATGAGTCTGGAGCAGAAGAAAAAAAAAACATTACTTTTCCATTTGCAATCACACATCAGTACTGACAATTTAGAGAGCTGTGAGATAGAGCTCAATTACCACGCAGTGTGTGGAGCGCAGAGGTTTCTAAACCAGTGACAGCATTTTGGGCGGTACAGGTGTAGCTCCCCAGGTGCATCTCCTCCATCTCATGGATGTAGTGCAGGGGCCCGTACATCTTCATGTGTTTGAACGTCCAGAAGAAAGTTGCCTTTGGTAGGGAGTCAGCAGAGCAGCTAAGAGTGACACTCTCTTCAAGTTCTGCTCCTATTGGCCTCTGAATGATTGTTGGTTTGTCAGGTCCATCTGAACATTTGAGGAAGAGGATGAAGGAGATCATTAGGAAGATAATAATTATGATGAGACTGAAATAGTTAGCCTTTTCTATGCACTTAAGTAATGATAAGCGAATATTCAAAATCAGGAAATGTGTAATTGAAAATACTCACAATAGACTTTCAGTCTGCAGTTAGCTGTATCAAAACTGAAATCATTGCTGACATTACAAAGAATCTCTCCAGTGTCTCTCCTGTCGACAGGGCTGATAGACAACACTCTGCTCTTGCTGTCGTAAAAGCTGAATCCCTCTCCAGAAACCAAAGGTCGGCCGTCTTTCATCAACACTCTGTTGGACACAAAGCCGTCAGCATTGCAGGTTAGGTTCACAGAGGTTTTACCTTCTATTACGTTTTCTGTGGGGCAGGCCATAGTGGGTCTTGACACTTTGGCTGTGCACAAAAAATGTATACAAACACAAGAGACTTGTTGACACCACACCTAAGCAACATTCATTGTGCATTCTTAAAACAGACATCTTAGCAGTGCAGTATTACAGTAAAATAAATATGTTGATACTACAAAGCATTGTTTTCAGTTCCTTCCTAACATTAAAAACAGTGTCAGATAAATCTATCTTACTCACTCAGCACCTCCAGTTTGACAGTTCCTTGAATCTGCTCCGCTCCATATGGGATGATGATAGTTCATATTCGCCGCTGTCTTTTTCAGTCAGGTTCATAAGCACCAGAGATCCAGTAGACTTTTCTAGGACGATCCTGCTCTCATAGCCTTGTCCGACTACATCTACACTGGTTGAGGTTATTACATTGGTGGTCCCATTGAAGCTCCAAGTTAATGCCAGAAACGGTTCAGCTGTTGGTTTTACAGATGTTTTAAAGGCCACGCTCTCCCCTGCTGCTCCACGGAGGGAGTCAACAGTGAGTACACCAGCTCCATAGCACAGACCTACTGAAATATGAACATAGTTAACATTTCACAACCTGTAGTTCTATTGATAAAGAACTTTTAATACATATCTTACCTGAGGAGAGGAACACAAGTATGGTTGACCTGAGAAACGTATAGTTCATGATTTGGTTGGACCTCTTCTAATGTTATCTGACCTTCTGCTGTCTGTGTTTGTGCAACAATAGAATAAAAGCTAAGATTATCTGCAATAAATGAAACGTCATCAAGACGTCCACAGGCTTGACATGCTTAATTATTACCTTCATCAACCCTTTGTTATCGTGGCTCTTCAAACTGCATGTTCGGAAAACCAGAAATGATGCTTCTTATTTACTATTACACACAGTTTGTTTACTTAGTTGATAATGTGAGAGGTATTAGGGACTAGACTCTAAAGCCATGCTAGTAGCTCTGTGATGCAGCTCTGTTGTATGTAGGCATAGCAGTGCTTTGAGCTAAATGTTAATCAGCATACTAACATGCAGAAGAAGAAGAATACATACTTTATTCATCACACAAGGGGAAATTCAATATTCTCACTCTGGTGTTATTATTGTCATTAGTATACACACACAGGTCTGAAATACACACACATGCAACAACACATGGAGAGATGTCAGAGTGACAGGGCTGCTCCTCAGTGCGGCGCCCCGAGCAGCTGAGTGTACAGGGGCTTGCTCTGAACAACAATGTTAACACGATGACAATAAATTTAGCACTTTTCAAAACAAAGTTATAAAGTGTTTCGAATGAACCAGGATAGACACATGCAATTAGGAAATCAGAGAATTATATAACCCAAAAAACAAAATACCACACTGGGTGGTTCTATTTAAAAACTCTTCACAAATTATATGGACATTAACTTTGCTTTATGCACTCCTATAAAATTAATATGTAATTTTAAAGATAATATTTAACTTAAGATAAAAAGTCTGATTGTGCCTAAAACTGTTGCTTAATTCCTGAGAGTAAAATATACAGGACAATATCCTGCTCAGTAAATTACTTCAATACCACTTTGCTCCATGTCTTTTATCCACCAGACTGCCAGAAGTTAGACCACAAAAAGGCACGGATATCGGCGGTGCGGGGCGGCAGAGTGGTGGGGGAAGGGGATTACGGTAGCAATCTTTACTCATTACCATTGACGGCAACGTTGCCTTGAATGATTGCTTTAAAAGTTGCTCTGTGTATCATCAGCTTTATATTTAAAGACTGTTACATATTCAGTTGCTGTAAAATCACATGACAGAGAAAGACTTAACATTTTGTGTCGCAGTTTTCAAAATATATTGATGTATATTGTTAATTAGCATAATGTCTTATCCCAACCCAATATTCTTCCATTAATTTACAAAGTTGAGACACAATAAAGAACAGCAAAATAAAAGCAAAAATTAGAAATACTCTGTAGAAATGCAAAAAGTACAAAAATAATGCAAACACACCAGAAATGGTGCAAGGAAAATAACCACTTTCAACTAAATATATTATGTTTTAAATGTAAAAGGACTACAGCTTACTGGAGCTTTTTACTGTGTTTACACTCTTTATTTTGGGTTTGAAGACATTTCACTCTCACAAACACTGTTTACAGCAGATATTTACTATGATAAACCCAATGCATATGCTACCTGCTAGAGAAGGAATATTTAGTGAGCAGAAATGCTACTGTTATACTGTACATATGGATAAATGGCAAATGTTTGCTAACACATTAGCTATAAAAAACAATAATGTGATAATATATCAGGGCTGCTATGTGTCATTATGTTGTGCTGCCTACAAGTGTCCAAAAAGTCACTTAATTCAACTTTAAGCACATTTATGTGTCTGTCAACAAGACTTTGAAATACACTGTAATTCTGTTACTGTTACGTTTTGCTGTGTTGTAAATTATTTATCTAAAAGAAACATAACCCAAACACAGAAGAAACAGTATGAATTCTAAAACAAAACAACAACATTGGTGTCTCTTCTTTTCTTGGTGCAGGTGAAAACATTTTTGTTTTCTGATCATCTGCAGGACAAAAATGTAAACAACTGATTTATTAGAGAAATAGAAAATATAGATATATAAATAGAAATTAGAGAGTTGCTGTTTTGATCCAAACAGAGTTAAACTGATTTCTACAGAAACAAAACCTCTTTGTGCGTCTCCCTTCAAAATACATTTAGGCCTTTTCACTAAATAAGTTTATATGTTCTCATATACCTCTGAAGTGTTCTCATACATATGTTCTTCTCATTCTAGGCAAAAAAAGTAGCTTTGTTACAGTACATTTCATAACTCAATATTTATGATTGTGATTCTTTCAGTTATTAAGTATTTATTTATGACTGTGTTTGTTTAGCTCAGTTGGTAAGGTGCAGGACTCTCACTTAGATGGTTGTGAGACTAATCCCATGTTCGGTTAAATCCCGACCCCCTCTTTAACAAATTGATTATGAACTGTTTCACATGCTCATAATAAAGCATGTGTGGCAGTGTGTATGTTCCGCATCCATCAACCCACAGATGCTTTTTTAGTATCTTCAGGCAGAGGACATTTAGTGGAATCATGTTCTCTTTCAAACATTCGCACGGTATCTCACTATGGGGTACGCCCCTTTGCGTAGTCCTCAGAAGGCCAACACGCCAGCCACTACTGGCAGTTGTGACGACTGCATTAGGAGGAGTGAGGTCCTCCCCCAATAAGAGGGATGATGCGGCGTCATAAGCTCATTCAAAAACCTCTTCTTGCTTTTCACTCAGAAAGCTACATCTCTCAACGCGACTTCTAATGGGAACATTGGGTTAACTGTCCATAGACTGAGCTAACCATTCGATCGCCGGGCACTAATTGTTCTGTGTCGTGTACGGAATCCTGATTTCTTCGCCATAGAAATCCAGGATTTTCAGTGAGAAGTCTTTTACGCTGTTGTTGCTGCCTCCATACAACTAACTGTAGCTACTTTGTTACTCTGTTGCCAAAGTAACACCAAGCACCTTAGCCCAGCTAGCCACCTCACATTGTTAGCTAAGTCTGCTGTCACATTAGTTAGCAACCAGCTAGCCTCCACACTAGCAGCTAATTGTTGCTAATTTCTGCTTTGACTATAAGTCGCTTACCATGGTGCTCTCGAATCTTAACATACCGGCAGATAGCACACCAGCTACACCGCTGCTTGCCCCGCGCCAGCGATAAAACCCCTACCACGGGATTGCGTATGCAGGGCTAAGATATCGGCTATGGATACTCACCTAGTATGTGTGGCCTGTCTAGGCCTGCAGCATGCCCGAGCGGTGCTGGACACACCCGGCTCATGTGAACATTGTAGCTGTTTCACTCTCAAAAGTCTCCACCGTCGGCTGTCACGCAAGGCAAGCCTCGGCACCTGGGACCCACTGCTAGCATCAGCGGCCGCCCCGACGGAGTATGACGAGCCGGCCATTTTGAGCACTAGCTGGGACACTCCCTTGCCCGTGGGATTCGATGATTGCATGCCAGCTGATCATTTCGATTCTCTACTGGGAGATGATGAGGAGTCTGGCAACTCCGACGTCTCGGTCGACATTCTCTTATCTGAGGGGGAGGACGATGATGGTCCCTCTTCCCCCCACTCACCAGAGGCATGGACCTGCATTAAGTGTGCTGGAGGGCGGCTGAGAAGCTGGATATGCCATGGCCCAAGGTGCAGGCGGAGACTTCTGTATCCTGCTATGAAGGGAAAAGGCTGCCAAAAGCCAAGCGGGCAGCTAGGCAGCTTTTACCCATATTCCCTGAGTGCCTGGAGGAGACTGTGTGCTGTTGGGAGAATACCTTTTCTGCTGCTAACCCTGTCCAAGGGGGGTTGACCTTTGATTGTGTGGAAAAAAGGCATTTACCACATGCCTCCAATTGAACCTCTAGAGGCCTCACACCTACACCCCACTCAGAAACTGACAATGTCTTCCTCTGGCCCCACCCTGCCCACCAAGGTTGATCGCTTACAGTCCTCTATGACTGATAGAGCTTATAAATTGGTCGCCACATCGGATAGGGCTCTGAATGCCTCCTCTCTTCCTCTCCTGGCATATCAGGCTGAACTGCAGGAACAGATGACCGCCTTACCAGCATCTGAGTTGTGGGAGGAAATCTGTGTTATTATTGACCACTGCCTCCATATCACCAAGTGCGCTGTCCAATCAGCAGGGAGGGCTATGTCCACCATGATTGCCCAAGAGCGAGCTTAACCTCTCTGATCTGTCTGACAAAGCGTGACATCCTGGATGAGGACGTGGACCCCAACGGGCTGTTTGGCACTGCTGTTGCTACCATGCAAAAGTGACTCCTCGCCGGGCCTTCACTCTAGCTGTGGCTCAGCAGGTCAGTGGCACAGCCTTTAAGATCCCAAGATGCCCAGCCCCTCAGCCCCCAGCGCAAACACAGCCCGGCCCACCGCAGAGGGGGCCTTGGCCAAAGAAATCGCGGCGGTGGCCCAGGGGGCCCTCCAGCTCCAACCTCCTCCCAGGGAGTAAGATGGAAGAAGCGATCCTAGTCATTTACACTTCTTCAGCTCCGTTCCTGAGCCTGTGTCAGAGTGTACCTTCCGTGCAGCGTGCAGGGCCAGAGTTGGCACCTACAGTTCCCCGCCCTACAAAGAGGAAGAGAGACTGTTCACAAACAGGAGCTGTTCCAATGCTCCCTGTATGTCTCACAAGCACTGTCATGTGTCCCAAATCAATAAAGTTACCCCCTGTGCCTCCAGGCATGTTGCCGTGGGCACTGAAAAAAAACAAAAAAATATGCACTGTTAAAAAACACTGTGAAAATAAGACCCTTTGCGTCACCACCGGAAATTCCCTTTTCCGGGGTGACAGGCCACATAAGCACTTCACCAGTGCGGGCCTCCCACACTGTGCCCCCTGTGGTGTGCCGTGCTGCTCTGGCACAAGGGGGTGCCCCCGGTGGTAGAGACTGCTGGGACAGCACCTCTCTCTGCAAAGGGAGAGAGCTGGCGAATGTGTGGGGCCTCAGCTTGGGTGCTTGGGACAACAGACAGAGGGTACAGGCTCCAGTTTGCTGTCGGCCCTCCCTGGTTCACAAGGATAATTTTCTCTCATGCTCTGGGAAAGTCAGCACAGATACTCCAGGAGGAGATATCGCTGCTGTTGACAAAAGGGGAAATACAGGTTGTGCCTCGAGAGCAAAGCCAATGCGGCTTCTACTCAAGGTATTTTCTCATGCCAAAGAAGGGGCAGGGCTCTGCCTAATCCTCGACCTGAACAGGCACCTCAGGTCATACAAGTTCAGAATGCTGATGCAGACTGCCCTGCTGCATTTTGTGCGCCCAGGTGACTGGTTCACTTCAATCGATCTAAAGGATGCATATTTTCACATACCAATATGTGCTCCTCACAGGAAGTTCCTGAGGTTCACCTTCTGCGGCACGACCTACAAATATATGGTCCTGCCATTCAGTCTCTCCTTAAGCCCCCGGGTGTTGGTCAAATGTACAGAGGCGGCTGTTGCACCTCTCAGAAAGCAGGGTGTCCGCATAGCCATGTACATCGATGACTGGCTTCTAGCCGCATAGTCCTACTGGGGGGAGCTGGAGCACACACGGTTGCTTCTGCGCCTCCTCGAGGACCTGGCGTTCAGGGTGAATCTGGAGAAGAGCATGTTCATTCCCAGTCAGAGAGTCTCCATCGGTCTGACCCTGGTCTCGGTCTCCTTCAGAGCCCACCTGTCAGCGGGGAGGGTGTAAGACAACACGACTGTGGTAGCTTACATCAAGAGACAGGGGGGTCTGCGGACTCCCACGGTTGCACACACTGGCTCACAGACTGATTTTGTGGAGCAGTGTGCATCTCCTGTCACTGAAAGCCACACATGTCCCTGGGGTTCTGAACTGTGGAGCAGACCTGCTCTCCAGAGGCAATCCTCTGTGTGGAGAACGGGAACTCCATCCAGAGGTGGCTGCTCAGATTGGGGCTCGCTACGGTCGCCCTAGCGTACCTTTATATGCCTCGAGGGAGAACACTCAGTATCCCATTTTCTTCTCCCTGAGGGATTGGGATGCACCAATGGGGATAGACGCGCTGGCACACGAGTGGCCGCGGGTTCTGCTTTATGCATTTCCACCTCTGGCCCTGATTCTGCCCACATTGGCCAGAGTACGGGAGCAGGGATTGTCACTCATCCTGATAGCCCCTCATTGGCTGGGGAAACATTGGTTGGCGGACATCATCCAGCTCCTGTACAGCCAACTCTGGCCTCTCCCTTTACACAGCGACCTGCTTTCACAGGCACGGGGGGAGATATTTCATCCTCAATCGGAGCAGTTGGTGCTCTGGGCCTGGCCCGTGAAAGGCTGAACCTGGATACGGTTGGACTTCCACAGAATGTCATCGCAACCATTCAGAATGCTAGGGCTTCTTCTACCAGGTCACTATATGGTGCCAAATGGCATGTGTTTGAGGACTGGTGTTCAAAGTCGCAGGAAGTGCCTTTCCAGTGCTCGGTGCCAGTGATTCTCAGTTTTCTACAGGACTTGCTGGATAAGGGCAAAGCCTTTTCTCATCCTCTAGCGCATACCGTGTTGACTGTGGGCTCCTCTTAGGTCGCGATAAGTTGGCCTCTTGATTGGCAGTTGGTTTTCAAGCTTGTCTGGCAATACGGGAGTCAGGATATCCCCATAGCGAGATACTGAGCGTTTGAAAGCGAACTTAGATTACAGAGGTAACCCCGGTTCTCTGATAACATGAGTGAGGTATTCCACCGGGCCGCCCCTCCTTGCGTGAAGTGAGGAAGAGGTGTGCTTGATGTCTGTGAAGATTCTCAGTCATCCAGGTCATAGTTATTCAACGGAGGTTAAAGTCAAGGGCAACTGGACTTGGTTGAAGATTTCGTCCCCCATTCAAGGGACTTCTTCAGTTCTGACTGACTGGTCTGAAACTCAGAAAAGATCACAGAATTTGTGTGAAAAAATGTGTTAATTTGTGTGTCCTCTGAAATAAACATGTATAGGCCTGTAGACTCAGGGACCTGCACAGACCTTTTGGGGGGCAGTGGCTTAAGTGAACAAAAAGGGCATTTCTTATATATTTAAAATAAATGACTGCACCAAGGACAGGGACTTAAGGGACAGGGGTGTGTCAGGGACAGGCACAGGGATTTAAATAAATTGTTCAAATACTTTTTGTTTCACATGCAAAATAACCAGCTCTACACAGCGTAGTGTGGTGTATAACATATGTGCATTTGACGCATAACAGTTTAACATAGCACTGTAGCTGCTGGATAGAGGATTAGTGACCTTTTAAGGGGAGAGTAGAGGTCAGTGGTTATGTGGAGACTCAGACCCTTGTCTAACAGATGCCTACACCTATCCTATAGAACTGTGCCCTTATATGGATTAGTGCCTTAGTTTGCGGACGCAGACCCTTATATGGTGTCTAACAGATGTCTTATATGTCCTATATAAGCTGTGTTTGATGTACAGAGAGACAGAGTGGCCATCGGGCTGGGTCACTCTCCAAGCTGCTGCAAAGCTTGCAATTGATGCTGAACTCCTTAATGTAATAAACTTTTATGATCGAGAACAGTGTCAAGCGGATTTCTTCTCAACACATCATCGCAGTATTATTGTTCGGACACCACAGTAGCAACAGTATACTGAATTGCCTAAATATACGAATGTACTGATCAAATACATTATTATTATTGCTATTACAATTACACTTACTACGCGCACACACACACACTCTTCTGATATCCTTCAACACTACTTCATACAGTTTATTTGCAAGTCACATCACTCTTCACCAATCGATCACTGCGTTCCATCATATAATTTAAACGATTTTCTTTTAGTACAGCAGCTTGCATTCATACTTTCATCAGCTGATTTTACTCGTAGAGCCGCTGGCTGCTTTCATCAGATGCTGTAGGTGACATTATTCTTCATTAGAGACTTTAGTGCAGTTTAGTGAATTGTCTGACTCCTTGTGCTACGTGTTTACTATCTTTTATTGTCTTCTATTTGGACTATAACACAGGAATGACCAGCCTCACATGTGACTGAATAGAAATGAAGATAAATTATGCTGACAGACTCTCTGGCTATCTCTGACCTTAGTTGTCTCCAATATAAAAGTTGATGGGAGAGATAAAAGAAAGAAAAATCTTTCTAATAAACGAAGAAAGTTGTGTGTTTGTTGTTCAGACCTGAACTCAGATTTTTAACTAGACAGTGAATCATAAAACAAATCAAATATACCCACATAGCAGTGACATTTGGCCCAGATTTGGCTTAAAGCTGGCACTGCTGGCACTGAGTCGGCACTGGCATAAGGCATATGAACCTAACATGGCCCAGGTGTGGCAGACAATGGCACCGCCTTTAAGGCGGCAAACAAGATATGGGCCAGTTGTTGAGCGTTGTATTTGGCCCAGATGTCAAATTAGAAATGTGGGCCACAGATGTATGACCGGTCTTGTCCCACAGTTTAATTTCAGATATTTTTGAGTAAGGTGCTAATAATTATTTAAAAGCATACATCCATGACTTGTATTTGTAAACAAACAAATTTAAAGAAATTAGGCCCATGATGAGTTTTTTTTTCTTTTTTAAAATACAAAATCTAGACACCTCCTCCACTATTTTTGTACCTTGCCAGTAAAAAAAAACGTTTTAAGATTTATTTATTTTTGTTAGGAATTAATTCAAATAATGTCATGATCCTGTAGGGATTTAGCTCCATTCAAGCCGTCTTGAAATGGTGATCTTCTGAAAAGGAAAAACTAATGGGAATTTTAATTCTGAAACAAGGCCCTGGAAATAGTAGGCGTTAACGTTCTGATGTCAATCAATTGAATTTATCAACGTATCCACTCAGTGTAGGCTGCACCAGGGCCGTGGACAGCGACGTCACTGGAACGAGCCAACGGTCGAGACTACAGAGAAAAAAGAGAGAGTGCTGACTCACTGCACTCTTAATACAAATTTTATTGGATTACTATTTCTTATTTGGGATTTTGGCTTAATGCATTATTATTTTAAAAGAAAAAAGAATTCAATTTTAAAAGTTCAATAAATGCAGGATGTTCCCGAAGGCAGTAATTGTTTTAAATAATTGTGATTTCAATATTTACCAGATTAATTGTGATTATGACTTTTGCAATAATTGAACACCCTAATGTAATCTATATTTAATTGCAGAATAGCTTAGCTCTTGTCATTGATATTTCATTCTCATTTTAAGCTAAATAAATATAACATAAAAAAAATTGTAATTTGGTATATTCTTCTTTGTCTGTTTCAGGTTGAAGGACAAAAGTTTGAGGAAAGTCACGGTATGGAAAAGGCGTGGATGTACAATGATAGGGGCAATGCACGAAGAAGGGCATTAAAGACAGTTAGTAAATTGATTGAAAATGAGCTGGATAGGGGAGGGATGGTGGATGCCAATTTAGAGTTAGGTGATTGTGTTGATGATTCAGAAGAATCTGAGATGCTATTTAGTGATGAAGAAACTGATCAGTGTCTTCATGTTGAGGAAAAGGAAGTATATGAAGAGACTGCTTCTGTTGAGGATCTGCCTGATCTTGAAGTCTTGGAGTGCAGTCATAGTGATGGTGATTTGCGGAGCTCTCTGGCAGATTGGGCAGTTGAATTTGGTATTTCTCTAATAGCTCTGTCAGCGCTTCTCAGCATTCTCAAAATCTACCATCCCTCTCTGCCAAAGGATGGACGAACACTGCTGAAAACAAAAACATGCTACAACATTAACAGTGTAGCTGGTGGTGTGTTCCACTATTGTGGAATTCTGAATTCTATCAGGAAAATTTCAGATAAAGTGTGGTCTACAGTGCCAGACGGACATGCTTTTAAACTGCAGTTGAATTTTGATGGTCTGCCGCTTTGCAAGAGTACTAGTACACAGTTTTGGCCAATTCTTGGTATGTTGCAAAGATACACCAAGAAACCAATGTTGATCGGACTGTTTTGTGGTACTTCTAAGCCAAATTCGTTGGCCGAGTATCACATTGCCCAATGCTCCAAAGATCCCTAGGCAGTACAAAACTCCTACATTAAAGCCAGGGAAGCAAGGCCAGAACCTCCAGCCAAGTGGCAACAGCAGTTCTGACTTCCCACCAAGTGGCAACAGCAGTCCTGAGCCAAGCCCAAGTCAGCACTCCTGTACTTCCAAGTTTCCTTCAAGCTGTCACACCAACACTGAGAACCGGACGCCGAGGCATGCCAGCACCGAGAGCCGCCGGACGCCGAGGCACGCCAGCACCGAGAGCCGCCGGACGCCGAGGCACACCGAACGATCTACAGTATACTCCCATCAAGGCACCCCGAGGCACACCAGACCAGGGAGCAGACATCCAGTCTGCAAACTTGTGAGTATTCAGTGATGTTTGTTACATTGTATGAATTCTTTATTTGGCTAAATGGTTTCTTCAGATAATGAGGAAAATAAGACTTCCAACATTAAGTATACACAGATGACTAACAGAGGTCAGATAAGACTATCAGTTCAGTGGCTTAACTAGTTTTATACTGTTTCTAATCTATCTTTCTTGCTTGTTTTCTTCTTCTTCTTCTTTTGTTTCTTAGCCCTTCTGCGTAGTATATTAACAAAACAGGAAATGATGATGGACCAACTGCGCATCATCTTTAAGACCCCACAGGGTATGAAAGCGACTGATGAGGCAGAGATAGGCCTGGATCGAAATTTGTTGCCCGTCAAAGACGTCAGTTCTCTTCAGAACCTGGAGGAACAACTGCAGAGTATTCCTGACCTCCAGAAACAGTTGGTATGTTGGCATATCAAATACAGTGACATGTTTCCTACTTAGCTGGCTAGCTTTTATTTTCCTTAAATTCTCTCATGAAAACCTGACCAGGTACCCGCAGGGACTTAAAAGTAATAAAAAAGCATTTAATTTTTTATGATCAAAACACTATATACAAAAACAAAAAGGAAATACTATTTAGATATCAGGGATGTGATTTTTCTGGATTAATCCGGAATTCCTGATTTTCCGACCTGAAAATATGACCCGCATGAATCATGCAGATCTGTAATAAAAACAATTTAAACAGGAGCTCACTGAGTGAAATGGAAAGGATTTGAGGACATCTACAGGCTGACATGTGTAAAGTTTTCTTCCTGTACAGTGTGTACCACAGTGGCTCTCGCGCATCAGTAGTACGTAACGTGTTGGGCAGTAATACTGCAATATTACTTTTCCGGGTAAAGAGTAATGTAAGGGATTACTACTTCCAAAACAGTTATATTATTACAGTTACTAATCCAAATAACACTGCGCTACTGAACGCACCATCCCTGTCGTGAATGTGCGACCGCGCTGCAGCTCAGTGGCACCGGCCCTTCTGCAGTTCAAGTCAGCTGTTAGCCAAGAAGCTAAAGGAAAAGTGGAGAACAGGCAGAGAGAGGTATTTTCGACAGCTGTAAATAACTTTATTGCCATTATTGTGTCACAGTTTAAGATGCAAAGAACATTGCCGTCCGTTGTAAACCTTGTGCGACCAGCAAAAAGTTTTTGACCGCGAACAATTCTGCATTTATACTTAAGCTAATTGAAGCATCAGCTAAAGCAACACAGCAACTTGAAACTCAGAAAGAAACTCCGGCCGCTGCCAGTGATGCTTGGACTCATGGGGTGAGAGTGGCGTTAATCACCCAGTAAAAGAGAGTAGCTAATATTACTTTTTTAAGGAGTATATGCTAAGTAACTAGTAAGTAGCTGTATTATTTCTGAACAACACTAAGTTGACAGTAAGATTGGATAAATTGGGTATGTTTTGATTATTGCTTGTTATAGGCTATCTAATGTTTACTTTGACTTTGTTGTCGATTGATCAATCACCTAGACTATATAGCCTACACTTGAATGAATGGTAGCTTTTTAAGTCCTTATGTTTTGGCAAGTTTTAAATTAATTTCTTGTGAATGGTTGCGACAAGGTTTGTAAGGCCTTTTCAGACAGCTTTGATCCGCGTGGTCGCTCTGCACTCAGGCAAACAAGCACTCCACGAGGTAACCATGGCAACGGCTTCTGTGTAGCTGGCACGAATCCCGTGAAACTGTCGCGGCTCGTCTCACGCGCCCGCCAGAGTTGAAATGTCAAACTTTTCCCTAAAGTTTATCAACAGAGACTGATCAGCTGTTTGATCTGAGTTTCCTGAATAATATTACTGTTTCTTTAACAATTAGGCCACCAGGTCTTAAACAGGCAACAACCTTTGCTGCTGTCTCTTATTCATTAAAAATAATCTATCAACTACTGAACTAATCTTAAAGTTTAGTGTGATCATGGAGTGTGCACAAATGTATATTAAAATTTAAGTACCTGGTAAAATCCATACTGATTTTCCATTATATCCTTCATACTTTTGCCAGTATGGCTGTTAAATTGGCATTAAATTTCATTCTAAGTGGTATTACAAAGGTCTTTAAAAGTCTTAAATTTAATTCGGACAATCTTGGGGGTACCCTGCTTAAGCACAGTGTAACATGTTTTTCATGTGGGTTTATATATTTTAAAACTAACTTTAAAGGACAAAACCAGCCTTAAATTTATTTTCCGTCAACTGCCATAATCATAAATGTATGCTACAAGTGTTTGTTGCAAAACTGTACTTTTTTTATGTTGAAACAACATTCTTCCTTGTTGCCTGAAATTTAAAAGTTGCCATGATAAGTAAATCCATCAAAACTAAGCAGCTAGCTACAGGAACACCACTTACTTATGCTATACATTCTATCCATTACTTAAAATACGTAAATATGAAACCATTGCTGGGGGGGAAAACTAATTAAGAAATATGATTTCAGGTGAACACGCTGGCTCTCAAAGGGGGGACTGACATTCGTGAGTGTGTTTGGAGGATTATGCACGCAATGATTACAAAATCCTTGGCGAAGAATATCAACATGAGAGGAATAAATGGAAAGATTGGCTTTCAGCGCCTACAGATAAGAGATGTTGTGATTGGTAAGTTGGCCTTCATACCAACATTGGCATGTATATGTTTAAGAACCATTAACAGTTATATAACTTGATAGTTCAGGGTCTTAAGAAGGAAGGAAGGAAAGCAGGGATGGACAAGATGAGGAAATGTGAAGGAAAGTAGAGGAAAGGAAGCAGGTGAGAAAAGTGAAGGAGCTGAAAGGAGAAGACAGGAAGAGAGATGAGGGTAGGGGTGGACAGGAGAAGGGTCATTAGAGGACAGTAGAGGAAGAGAAGACGGGTGAGGTGATGAGCAGGGGAGAGGAGAGGAATTACCGTGATTTATCTTTTATTGGAATAGATACAATAGGACTTATTTAGAGATAATTGATTCGGGCAGGGGAAATTGAGAATGGCTGGTTGCTTTAAAAGAAAAATTCCCTTAAACTGAACCAACGCCCTTTTGACAGACATTCTGGTATGATATCTACATGCAGAGACCATAATTTTGCAGATCAGTTTAAGTAGAAAGCCATAGGCAGCCATTACTGGTTCATATTGTACTCTATGTCCTTTAAAATCCTGTAGTCACAAGTTAATTGTGTGTGGGTTTTTTTTAGCTGCTGGGAGGCGTAACCGTCAAAATCAAAAGGTATCAGCAGAAACATTTTTTCTTTTATCAGGGAGCAGCATAAACAGTCTAATCCTCCCTCTTGTTCCTCTGGCTGAGCTCCACTCTCACTATAGTCACTGTGACCTGCTATGACCAGGGAACATTCAGGTGTTGCATGTTCAATCCTGTCAGTAAAGGCACCAATCATCCAGTAAACCTAATGAGTAATAAACATACAAACTTAAAGTAATTTAAGGGATAATATAAGGATAAGATTGTAAGTGTTAAAATGTAAACTCAAAGGTATTTGATTGTTTGTTTTATTTGTGTTTTATTTTTATTTTTCATGATTTTCGCCCTGCGACCCTGTACGCAGGATAAGCGGTTGACGATGGATGGATGGATATGTTTTATTTTTCTTATTTTTTTAAACTTAAGACATGAACCACACATCTATCATATTTTTGTGTCCTGTTCTTCATTTGATTTTAATAGAATACTAACTGATTCAATTACTTACTACATTCAAAGACCATTTGTTGACACTGAAATGCCATCTTCATTTCACTACTAAAAAAACTAAACTAAAAACCTATCACAACTTACCTAGTACAGTTACAGCTGAAGGCTGAGATGTTTGATATCTCAGAGTTTTGTTGTTATAAGGCCGACAGCTGACCGAATGACAGAAGCTTTGAGTTTACATTTTATCAAACTGTGATAATCAATTAATCCATCCATCCATCGTCAATCGCTTATCCTGCGTACAGGGTCGTGGGGGGCTGCAGCCAATCCCAGCTGACATCGGGCGAAAGGCAGGGTACACCCTGGACAGGTCGCTAATCCATCGCAGGGCCTGTGATAATCAATCTTAAAAATAATATTCTGTCTGCTTTTGAACATTTAACTACTTATATAACCTGAATAATCATAACATGACAATGACAGAAGAACTGGGTGTTAAGTGTTTTAGAATTGTTTCTTTCTGACAAGCAACAAACAAATCATGAAGTGATAAAACCTCACCTGAAATGGCTCCCAGGATCACAAATGTTTCCATATTTGCTGCAGCCTCCATGCATGTAGAATGTGTTTTCAGAGAGGAGGTGCTAATGCACTGTAAGCCCGAACAGTACTACTAGCTTATAAAGACTGAGGTCGCTACAGTTAAAATCTCTTGCTGAGTTAATCCACCTTTAAACTATTAATGTCTATAAACAAATATGTATTTTTGTATTTACATGGCTCAGCATTTCTGAGTGAACACCGCTGGTTCACTCAATATTTTTAAGTGTACTGTCGATCACGTGATATGACGTCATGACGTGCCATCCTAACTGACGTTACCTGAAAAATCTATCCAAGATGGCTACCCTCTCGAGCAATGTGGTGTCTATGCGTGGTATCAAGCATTAAACTTTAAGGTAAGCCAAAACACTTCAAAACTACTTTGCTTGTTGTAACATTGGGAATATCATATTTCACGTGATATTTGACTGTTAGACGATGCTATTTTTAATATAGCCTATAAGTTGCTAGCGCGCAGCCTCACGGTGCCGCGCACGTTTTTTATGCGCCGAAAGCGCCAGCGCCATTAAGTTACCGTCAGTCCGCCTGCTAGTGAGTGTTAATATCATGTGTACTGTTAATGTCGCGGCTAGACAATTATGTTAATGTTAGTCAATAACTCTTTTCAGCAAGCGATAGTCCTTCCGTTTTTGAGTGTGTTGCTACTGTTTGTGTTAAGCGCCCTGCTTTGGTAAGTTGAATGTGATGTTATTTCTAGCTAACCTACATGCACCCAAATGAGCTAGTGGCTAAAGTTAGCTGTAACTTTTACTCAACGTTAAGGTTATGGGTTAATAGTTAACGTATCATCTCTGCAAGTTTGCAAAAGAACACATTAAGGAAAAAACAGACAGCAACCTGATTTACAGCACATCAAAAATCATTATTGATGGTACTGATTATGATGTTGGGATGTTTGTATCTGTAGGGCAGGAGGGGGGACTGCCTCAGTTTAGCAAAATTCAGCAGATCCTCCTTGTTAACAATGATGTCACTTTTCTTTGCCAAGGACACAAATCACACTACATTGAACACCTGAGATCATATGAACTTTTCCTAGGCAATGAAACTGTCCACAGTGTATCAGAGCTCAATGACAACTCACCCCTCTCTGCATACAGTGTAGAAGGAAAATTGCTGTTGACGCTCAAATGATTCATACTGTTGCACTGAAAGTACATTTACATCTTGTGATTTAAGAAAAAAGCTTAGTAGATCTTAAATCATATTTTAACACAAGGGTAAACTTCCAGTATGTAAAGGGTGATAATTAGCTGTTACATTTTTTATGCACTACTAAATCAGCTTATTTTTCCATGTCAATCTTTATACATAGATTTGTCCCTCAGAAGATGGCAGCAACCCCAAAATTTCTGCTGCGTGTTTATGTTACCACAGATGTTGCTATAAAGGTAACTTTGATTGAGCAACCAGAGTCGGTGAAAGAACTAATCAACATACTGCGAGAAAAAGCCAAGCCAAGACTGGACTTTGAGTTTACCTTGCATTATGAGGATCCTGACTTTGGTGGACAACTCAGCTGTCTAGTTGATATTCAAGAGTTACCTCAGAAGGCGACATTGAAAATTATCAGATCAGAAACTGATACCAGCTCATCTGCATCTTCTGATACCGACATCCTTCCTCTTGTGCCTATAAGCCAGCGTCAGAAGTCCTGGCCTTACATCTTCCCTGTGCCAAATATTTCTTATGAAGTGGAGCATGTACTTGAAGAGGGAAACAGTGCCTTTGCAACTTCTGGAAAGACACTGAAATTAACCAGATCCCAAAAGCACAACATCTTGGAGAACATGGCTGCAGTGATGTACAACTTCAAACCTTACCCAAGTGACAATGATGTGGGTATGGCAGCTGAAGCTCTTGTTACATCTCATCCTTGTCTTAAAGAGCCTGGAAGTGTGAGTGGATGGTATGGATGGAAAATGAGCCTGAAATTTAAGATGGGGGATTATCGTGGCAAGCTGTCAAGATCTGGATGTTTGGAGGTGTCTGTCAACGCAGGTAAAAGGAGCAAAAATAACCCTGACAAAGATCACCCACACTCCAACATAAAACGAGCCAGACGAGCTGAAGTTAACTTCCTTCCAAACTTTCCCAAGGGAGAAAGTCAGGCCAGTTTGGAAGAAATGAGACTGCAGATTATGGACGAAGTTCAGAAGAGTCAGCAAAACCTACGCTTGATAGAAATGCTAATGCAGAAGACCTTTGCCCTTCGTCGCCAGGAGATAATTCAGGAAAATCCACAGGTGAAGGACTTCTTGGGGAAATGGCCGGCTCTTCGGATTGAATCACAGGTAAAACACACTCACTTCTCTTTTATGCCACTATTCACACATATTTCAATGCCAAATTTTGAATATGTCTCACATTCAAATGGAACAGCAAATGCCACTATTCTCTGTGGGTAAGAACTATCACTTTGCATGTGACCATGTTGCTCAACAGTGTATTAATTATTTTTGTTTTTGTTTTTGTAGCTTTGTGCTGAGTTCCAACGCATCACAAATGTCAACCTACGGAACAAGTTCTATGCTGTGCTTGACCAACATACACCTGGACTGATGGCCTTGTATAGGCAGAAGGCGGCACGAACCGGAAAGATATCAGAGGCGCTGCGTGACATCTTTAAGATTTATGATCTCCAGGTGAGTTAATGAACTTTGAGCTTCAGGTCCCACTGGACAGCAGGGCCTCAGGGTGTCATTGTCTGTCCAACACTTTGCCAAATGCCATGAAATTTGGTCAGAACATCCACACTGAAAGAAGAATGAAATCTGTACTTTTCATTTTTGCTTGTTCTTCCAGGAAGTGCAGGATGTCAATATGAAGCGTACTGTAGCCCTTCGTGCCCTTCCGGTATACATGCGTGAGGAGGACCCACAGTTCTTCAAGACTTGTAATGTAAGTATTCTATTCAGAGAACTATTAGTATCTCTAGCAGCCACTTAACTATATCTTGTTACCCCTTAGTAAACCTTGTGTGTAGGTGTCATTGTAATGGTAAATGGACTGTACTTAGTGTGTACATGGATATACAGTATGTGCATATAAGCATACAAATAAATGTAAAAGATCTAACCTCAGGTAATCCCAAACCTTAATCTCTCACAAAGCCCTGGCCTAACTTTACCCAGACCTGGAGAAGATCATTTGATCATTTGATTGACCTTTTAGCTTAACCTCATGAAATAACACACCCCCTCACTCTCTCTCTGTAAAAATTACTTAAAAATACCTTTTATGAGATGCTGTACATTACATATCACAATACAGCACCCGCTACTATGTAATACCTAATTCCATATTAATAGCCTGTTTAATGCTCAGCTGCAAAATACCTACCTGGGTACACTTACATATTAAATAACAACCTGTATGATATTAAAATGTAAAATACCTGCTGCTACACTTACCACTTTTATGATGGGCTGTAGAATAGACAGTGGGTGAAAATTATGTATTAGGGTGTTATATTATTATGTATATAAGGCATTATATTGAATGGGTTTCCTAATATTTTGTCCACTGCTTTAACATACAAGAAAGGGGCAAAATATTAGGAACACCATTCGATATAATTCACCCCACTATGCCACCACCATGTATTACAACCTCAGTAATAAATATGAAGTAGAATTATCACCTTTCTGACAATGTCAACAAAAACTGAAAATGTATAAAATTCATAAACGTAGAATTTAAAGGAGAGCTGTTGTATTGGACTGCATTGGGTTACACACATGCACCTGATGAAGTGGCCAGTGAGTGTACATGCAGTTGTTGTGTTTCTTCAAGTTAACCTAACAGTTGTATCCTCTGTGTCTTTCAGGTGGAGGAGTCAGATGAGCCATGCATCGACACTCCTGTTGCTCTTGTCACAGTCACAGAGGACACTACAGATCCAGTTCATTTCAGTCCTGCAAGTATTTCTATTGTTGTGGAAGACGATGTTGTGATGAGTGATATCCCTAACTTGGCTGATGCATTTGCATTGTTGTTTGGGTTAATGTATGCATTGCATTTGAACTATCCCAAGAAACTCATTCACACTTTCACATTCATCCAGAAAATCCTAATGGGTCTTGATGATGGTAAACCACTTAAACCCTGCCTACTGAGTCTCAAAAATGACCTGTTAATGAAAGAGTAGGCTAACTTAAGAGTAGTGTTTACACATGTGTTTTCTTGTCTGCATGTTGATGTGTTTTGGGGGTTCCCAGTATGGTAACTTTATAGTATGTTGTTGAACACAATGTTACTCAAAGCATTTGAAACTGTTTACATATGGCAGATTATGTCTTGCCCACCAAATCTTTTAATTTACTTTTTTTGTATATTTTTTTATTCCATTTTCACTTTGATTGCTGTTACTAATGCTGTTTTAATAAGCATTTATTTTCATACTTTTTATATTAAGCACTTTGCTTAGTTCCTGATGATCTTGTTCCTGTTTAATATGTAGAGATACATATGTACACAACACACACACACACACATACACACACAGAGACACACACACACACACACACACACAGACACACACACACACACACACAGACACACACACACACGCACACACACACACACACAGAGACACACACACACACACACACACAGACACACACACACAGAGACACACACACAGAGACAAATGCACAACCATACACTAAAACATACATATTTGCTGTGTCCATGTAGGTTTGTAACTAAATATTTTAAGAAATTTCACTGCTTAACAGGCTTACAGCTTTTGGGTAGGTGGTGAAACTGTGACTTGAGTCACATGGTTAGACACCTGAGCTAGAACAGAGTTTTAACTGTTGACTGCTGTTGATGTTCTGACATGTTTGTATAAAAATTAAGACTGAATAAAAGAAAAAAGAAAATGTACAGCTGAAGTAATTTTTTTTTTTTCGTAGTTTTAACTTGTAAATTTCATTAGCTTGTGGGTTATACACAAGCATATTTTTTTAGTACCATTGGATCAAAATAATGAAGTATGGAGAAACAAAAAATGTGCGAGTGTTAAATATTTTTAAGCATAGTGCACTTAAAAAAATTAAGTTACTTACCTTTAAATGTTTAAGTTTGATTAGATTGTAACTTTTAAAAAAATCTTACTCAAACATTTAAAGGTAAGTAACTTAATATTTTTCAGTTAGATTTTTTTAAAAGTTACAATCTAATCAAACTTAAACATTTAAAGGTAAGTAACTTAATTTTTTAAGTTTGATTAGATTGTAACTTTTAAAAAAATCTAACTTAAAAATATTAAGTTACTTACCTCAAAAGTTATTATGTAATCAGTTTCTACAAAAGTTTTGAGTACTATGAACTTATTGGGGTTTACAGTGTGTATGTGTTTGAGAAGTGGTTGGTCTGTTTTACAGCAAATTGTACTGTTATTGTCATTTTCCAGTTCTAATAAAACTTTATAATAATAATTATAAATATCATGTACAAACAATATGAAAAGTTGATGTCATGTATTGCCAGGCATCAATCAGTATTTAGCAACATTTGAATCAATTTGTGCATCATAAATTTATCATAAGAAGTGGATACCAGCTGCCAAGATGGCAGCCATATACTTGGCTTAACCAAGTTCAACAGATAAAAATATAAACCATGGAATAAAAATGTTTAACACAGAGTAATCATTTACCATATTGCTGTTAAAGTTGTCCTTTTTTAGTTTATAGATGTCTCTTTTACAAAGTGGTCAATGGGAAGAGGAGATGGGACATGTGGGTTTTTATGGAACTGCTGGCAATGATGGGACTGATGTGTGGTCCTGCTCCTGAAACTCTGCTAATTAGTGGAGGGCCGAAAGTCTGAAACTGAAAAAAAAAACTGATCTGAAAGTGAAAAACTGATCTGAAACTGAAAAGATTTGAATGTTTAAAAAAAACAAACAAAAAAAACTATAAAACTGCTTTGATTCTGAAAACAAAAAATGTGGAACTAAAAAATAAGTCCTCAAATATCAAAATAGTGGAGTTGTGGATTAGTGGAGAATAAAAGTGAAAAATGAAAATTAATAATTTATTCAAAATAATTCCAGAATTAAATCAACATTTCATTCAAACTGAAAAAAAATCATACACTTATTTTTATTTTGAATACATGGTTGTATTTTTCAAGTTTAAGACCAAAACTTAAATGTTCAATTTCAAGTTTTAGTTTTTCTATTAGTTTTTTTTTAAATTAACAAAACATTCGGCCCTGATTTAGCTCCATAGTAAAGCAGGTTGCTCTTGGGTTTAACTTATGTTCTGCATAAGGTTAAGTCAACCATCAAGACTAACTTTTCTTTATTGTTTGTATGTATTGTGAGTAAGTCAAATGTATCAACTCAAGTAAACAATAAGAGGATATATACAGATTTATTAAAATACTATGCTTACCAGATTTTGACCATTATATTTATAAGACTGTTACATATTCAGTTGCTGTCAAAACAAATGACAGAGAAAGCATTAACATTTTATGTTGCAGTTTTCAAAATATTGATGTATCTTGTTAATTAGAATAATTTCTCATCCTAACCCAATATTAATCCATTGATTTACAAAGCTGAGATTGGACAAAATAAAGAACAGGAAAATAAAAGCAAACATTATATATACACAGAGCAAACACACCAGAAAAGGTGTAATAAAAGCTATTTTCAACTCATTATATATTGAATCATTACCCAGTACTACAGTTTACTGGAATATTTTACTGTATTTACACTTTGTTTTGGGTTTGAAGACATTTCACTCTCATAAACACTGGCAGACATTTTTAGCAAAAAAGCTCTGATTTGAAATCTAATGCATATGCTACCTTCTAAAATGGGAGTGAATATTTTATTTAACAAGTGGCCAGAAATGCTGCAGAAATGCTGCTGTTGATATGTACTGGATGTATAAATGGCAACACATTAGTTATAAAAAAAAACAAAAAACAATTAGGTGATAATATATCAGGGCTGCTATGTCTCATTATGTTATGGTGCTCTTCTGCCTACAAGTGTCCAAAAAGTTACTTAATGCAGCTTTAAGCACATTTATATTGCTTTCAGATCCACTGGTAATTCTGTTAATGATATGACTTACTGCATTGTAAATTACTTATCTAAAAGAAAATTTAATCCAAACATAGAAGAAAAATAGTCAGAATAGTATAATTTCTAAACACCCCCCGACAACATTGGTGTGTCGTCTCTTCTTGGCGCAGGTGAAAACTTTACACATTTTTATTTTCATCATCTGCAGGAAAAATATAAACAACTGATTAAATTAGAGAGTTGCTGTTTTGATCCAAACAGAGTTAAAATGATTTCCACAGAAACAAAACCTCTGGTGCTTCTCCCTTCAAATTACATTTAGGCCTTTTCACTAAATCAGACAAATGAGTTGAAAACTTACTTTAAAAGACAGTTGAGTTTATATGTTCTCATATACCTCTGAAGTTCTCATACATATGTTCTTCTTGTTGTAGGCAAAAAAGTAGCTTTGTTACAGTACATTTCATAACTCAATACATGTGATTGTGATTCTTTATAGTATTTATTTGTGATTGATGATTGATCCAGTGATTTTTAGATCCAGTCGTCCTCATCCAAAAACAGCTGTATAAGTATAGCTCACTACGACCCAAATTTATGATTTTTGTAAGGCCACAACCCATGGTGGTAGAAGAAGTCAGGTGACATAGTATAAGGAACGACAAAGTCTGACTAAGGAGGGTGGTGGTGGTGAATGGATGATGGATGTAAACTCAGGACTTTCCCCTCAAGAAACCGAGACTCAAGTTCTGTGTAAACGAAAGTCAAAGAAGACAAGTTTTAAGTTAAATAACGTTTTGTAGAGAACTTACTGACTTACGTAATGTACTTGTTTTAACCCAAGCCACAATATTTTCCTAAAACTAACCATAAAGTTCTGTTGCCTAAAACTAACCAAACTACTACCTTTTTTTTTAACGTTACGCAACATAGGCCTATACTGAAGGTCCGGTAAGCCTGACTCTGGACCAGTATTTGCCAATGCTCGTTGTTTTGGAAAATGGTCAAAATGTCATTGCATTTTCCAATGGACATATGGCCGATGTCGATTTGGAAGCAGTCTTATACTGTATGTCGTTTGGGGAGACTTGATAATTGCCCTATTTTGTCGTTTTGGTATGACGACGTGTTGCATGTGTAAGTCAGATGAATAGCCTACTTACTTGTATCATGTGCCTGAGGTTTGTTGTTTATTCTGAATTTAAAATAAAAGATTGTTAAAAGGTAGCCTGCTTGATGCTGTTAATGTACCTATTAATAATAATATAAAAAAAAACAAATACAACGAACAGGTATTTAAATTCTTGCACCTGTGAGTAAAACACCAAATCCAGAAATGAATTATTGTTGATGAATTATGTTAATCTGATCAACAGAATCATTCACATTAATAGAATATAATTTATGTAATCTTAAAGTCAATTGAGTTTAATGGAGCTGTAAAAGTACTGTATGAAACTGATCAATATTGAAAATACAATAATTCCTGACCAAATCTAAGAGAAATGAGTGACCAGCTATTTTTCACACAAATACCTCCAGGTGATTTCCCTGATTTTTAAACAGGGTAATGTACAGTAGGATACTGTAAGGGTGAATGAACACTGATGAAAATGAGAGTCAGAGTGAAAGCTAAAGTCAGGCTCGGGGCTAAATAGACAATATACATATTGTGAGACTGGCAAAAGCAGGTGACCCCCTTGAACATTGACCTGCTGTAGATAAAGTAAACAGAGTTTAACCGTCACAACCGGATTCTAGTTCCCTATTTTCCCTATCTGTTCTCTTCAGATCCTAACACTCCCTCCCACCCTGTAATCCATGGTTTATGACTAAAACTGAATTGACCTGCAAATCCAAACTCAACAATACTGAGCCAATACACTTGCCATAATTGGTATTGATCCTAAATAATTAAAAAAATGTCTTATATATACCTTTTTTTATATATGTAGTATCCTCCACCAAAACCTGCTCCACAGATGACCAAACATGCAATTACTATTCCAGCGATGCAACCAGCTGAACAGGGTGAAGTTTTGACAGCTAAAATAAAAAAAAGATACAAGAAGATGATTTAACACCATTCTGTCTTCATTCTTTTAATCTTTTATGCCTATGGATATAAAGCATACAACCATTTCAACTTTCCTGTGACTTCACAGCCCACTAGGTGCGAATATTTGTTTAAACATAACATAACAATTTAACATTGTGGGTTAATGTGGGCAACATCAACAACAAGAAACTGCAATCAACTCCATCTTATTACCTGTTACAGACAACTGGTGGACCACTGATGATGATGTTCTTCCAGTTACATTATTCATTGCTTCACAGATATAGTTGCCACTGTCAGAAAGTTCAGTGATGTTTTTTGTAAATATAGCAGAATTCTGTAACTCAGCCCCATTCAGTGTCCAGGTGTAACTAGCAGATGGTGTGGACTCAGCGGAGCAGGTTAATGTTAAGGTCTGTTCAATATGGATCTCATTTGGACCTGTGATTTGAACATTTTCTGGTCCATCTGAAAAAAACATAGTTGTAAAGTTCTTACAGCAGCACAAATAATAAAGACTATAAAACTTAAACTTGTTTTACATACTGACAAACCAAAACCAGTCGCACACAGTTATTTATGGCAGTCATCATTTTGAACAGTAAATGTACATTGTACAGTGTGTTACCTACAGTTAACAACCACGGTGTATGTAGCTTCCTCAGTGTTGATTGGGTTGCTGATTTTACAGGAATATTCTCCACTGTCTTTTTTATTCAGACTGATAAAAGACAGCACTCTGTTGTTATCGTGAAGTATCATGTTTTAGTCAGAGTCAGATTTGAGCCGTCCTTCACCCATTTTCTGGTAAACACAGTGCCAGCTGCGTCACAGGTTAGGTTGACAGAGCTCCCCTCAATCGGCATGTTTGTTGATGATTTGACAGAAGCACCTGATATTCTCTCTGTAGAACAAAACATCACAGAATGTGTGAAAACATGAACAACTGACTGTTACTGTGTTACTATGGGGTTGATTGGGTGAGTAAATAAATATAATATCATTGTGAAGGAGCAAACATTACAACTTCATCATAAAAAAATCATATCATATTCGTCATATTACATGACATGGCATTAAGTTCTTAGATAGACAATATGGTCATTCCCACACTGAATAATGAAGAAGAAAAAAATCTTTAACAATTGAATTAAGTCGACAGTTGCAAGAGTCGTGATCTTTGCCAGGTAACATGCTCTCCATTTGTTCAAATGTTATTGTCTCAAGTTAGTCTTAATAGAGCATGAAATCCTTAAACCTGAAATAAAGTTTTTTGCCTCTTGGAATCAGTGGAAAAAGCTGTAAACACAATATTGACACATAATTATTGTTGATAAGTGATACAACTTTCTTTGGATACCTGTGACCTGGATGACTGAGAACCTTCACAGACATACAGCAAACTTGTTAGTAAACAGTTGCCTATTTTTTAGGTTACACATTTAAGGAGATAGATGAGTAACTTGTATCACATCGTAGCATGTAATCTTCTGCTGTGACGTCATTTCCCATTTCAAAAAACCCTACCATTCTAATTAGATGTGAAGTGCTTTGTGACTTTTACCGACCTGTAAGAATAAATGAACAAGGATGAGTTGGCTGGCCCTCAGTGGATAAATAAGAAGAACCAGCTCAAGCCCATCGCTTTAGGGGCCTACACTGGGTTCTCTCCTAAGTTCTCTCCTAGGTTAGAGTGCAAAGTCGAGGCTTAGTAACTACTACTTAGTTAGTTTGTAACAAATTAGCTACTAAAATTGGTTGCACCACAATTACTAACTAACCTAACTAGTTTTGATGTAAAGTCATAACTATTGCGAGTGGCCAATCAGAGATCCTAGATTCCATCGTTATAGTTTTGTGCACATTAGCTTTCTTGCTGGTATGAGCCACATGGCATCATAGCACATCGTAATAATTTGATTATATCAATAAATAAGGGCTCTGCTGGATTGCAGTGTTGCATAATTGTATGCAATTTATAAAAACTTTCCTTGGATTACACAAATAATGTTTTTCTTGTCTTTTGTTATTTAAGATGAAGGTAATCTGATCTGAGAGCACACTTTGCCAAACACAAATTATTTGGCGTTAAAGTTGGGGTATATGATTCTAATCCGATACACGTCTTTTTGTCAAATACAGTAAATAGCTCCTCAAGGTCCATAGCTGTCCGTTTAGTGTGTGTGCGCAAAAAAACAACAACACAGCCCTGGCTCTGTAAATGGGAAACGTTTACTACTAACTATATTATCTTTATTATGCATTTTAGCTTTGCTGCAGCAACTGTGGCGTAAGTTTGCTAACCCACAACTATAGCTACTTGCTGTGTCATCATTTGCTCCAAATCATGGTATTTGTTGTGATATTGGATTTGTCCAGAATGGCAACCCCCACCTTTAACAGAATGCTAATTCCAGTACTATATCCAAATGCCACTACTGACAATAAAATGCTATCTTGTTGAATGTGTCACTACAGTAAAAACCTATTCATTTCAACTTACCCAGTACAGAGACAACTGATGGCTGAGAAGTTGATATCTCATGGTTTTTTTGTTAAAGGCCTGGCAGCTGTAGTTACCACTGTGACTCATCTGAATGTTTATCAGTGTGAGCTCTGGTCCAGTATCAGACTGCAGGTCTCCATTCAGAAACCAGTTAAACAAGGCAGAGGGTCTGGAGACAGCTGAACAGGACAGACTGATGTTTGATCCTTCCTCAAAGGATTCTTGTGTCGGAGATATTGTGAAATAAATATTTTCTGGGCCATCTACAGTGGGGGGAGTAGATGGGGAGTAAAAAACAACAAAGTAGTAATGTTAGCAGCTTGAAGAAAATGCTACTTAACATGCAGCTTAGCTCAGTGCAAAGCCTCAGTACACCATCAAATGAAGATCAAAGATGTATCTTTGAAGCTGTATGTCCACAGCACAGAGCAAACTGCATGAATATATTTGCAAGATAAATGTTATGCACATGTAGGTTAATAACTCACAGCTGATGGTGAGGTTTACAGGATCACTTGTACCATTACTGACCAGGACTGAACACACGACACCTGAATGGTCCCTGGTCATAGCGGGTCACATTAACTATAGTGAGAGTGGAGCCTCCATCAGTGAGCTGAACTCTGTCGCTGGCTGTAACCTCAGAGCTGCCGTTCAGCCAAAGGAAAGAGAGGGAGGATCCAGAGGAGGAGCAGGACAGATGGACAGAGCTGCTGAACTCCACTAAGTCTGTGCCGCTGGCATTTACCGTTACATTAGAGACTGGCACTGTGGGTTGAAGTAAAGAATTAAAGTATTAGGGGTTTTTACAATCTGGCTTTTCTACATTTTTTCTATCACACACCTTTCTACGCTGGTGTCAAACACAACTTAACAGTCAACTTAATATTGATTACCATGTTAACTGCCTGACTTAGTAAACAGTAAACTAAATGTGGGAATAGAGGTGAAAAAAATTAGCTAGCTACAATAATTTGACAAATCATCATGTACTGCTTGTAAATCATTTGAGATCATCTGAGTAACACACTGTAAACCACCTCAAATCAGCTACATTTAAGGTAGATATCAATTTATATTATTACTGTCCTATTCAGCAGATTAAGAGAATTAAAGATGTTAATCATCAGTGGGAACAACAAGTATTTGCTGGCATTTACTATTACATTAAAAACTGGCTCTGTGGGTGAAAAACAATATTGTTCTTTGCATTACAAAGGTACAGTAGAGGGAAACACTGAAGTGGCTGAGAATGAATCCCATATTTATTATGGCATGTTGAGAATTCATGGCTGCAAGCTGAAAGTTTACACTAGCTCCTGCCACAACAAAAAACATGTCGCTTATTTAATGACGATAATGATACACAGACCTAAAAGGCCATTTGGGGTTTCCACTAAATGATTTGCACATTAGAGGGAAATTCAGTTTTTGTTGATATTTTGTCAAACAGTCATTGATTTAACTCAGTGGTATAATGGTTTAGGCTGCACATTTTGGTGGTTGCACTTTATAATCAATTGCCTGTGGCAAAAAATATATTGCAGCCCAATTTAGCACCAGTTAGTGTGTATGACCTTAACTCCAATCAAAATCTATCTGATACAGTCTCAACAAAAGCTAAATATGTACAGATTCATACAGGTGTACCAAAATAAAAGCAAACTCAGTGCATCCATTAAGACTACATGTTTAAACACAATATGGAAGTCAGTACTTAGTCATACCAGTAAATATAAGGGTATTGCTAAGCACCAGTTGTCTTAAATCTCAGATCACAGAAGCTGCAGTTTTTGGATAAAGGTAAAATGCGTCACAACACACCACTATAAATCAAGCATTGTTGTGTTACAGACATGCCCGGCCTACAAATAATCTTCTCCAGTTGGAAGGGAACATGCTGGTTTGATACAGACCCCAGAAAATATCACATCATTATATTACAAATTTGCTTTATTAAAAAAAATTACCATTACCGCTGAAACAATGACTCTTATAATATCTAGTAAGTAATTACAATGTGATTGTTTTCTGCATACTGTTCAGTCTTAGCTGGTGTTAATGTAGGTCATTATGTTTTCAGGGTGTTTATAATGCAATTATTGCTATTTGTTTTGCCTTAGTATTATACTATGTAATAACATAATTACAGATTTTATTTGAAACTACCGAGCATGTAAACACAATTATTTTAACAGACACAATATTTTATTTATTTCTCAATTGTCATAATCTCCTTTCAGTACTGAATGAGATGCAATATGAAACATTTGCTCACCATGTACAGACAGTCTGGTGGTTCCATGCTTTTGTGCTTCTCCCTGTGGTGTAACGGTAACTCTGTATTCTCCACTGTCATTAAGAGTCAGATTCCTGAGCTCCAGAGATGCAGTAGATGTGAAATAGGTGATCCTGCCTTCATACTCTGGGCCAGTTATGTTTTCAACATTTGAACTGATTATGTTTCTGTCACCAAAGTTCCAGCCCACTGCTATAAAGGGTTTCTCTGGTGGAGTCAGTGTTGTGGTGAACATCACCGTCCCTCCCACAGCTGCATTCAGAGGACCGTCTGGTAACAAACCAGCTCCTTTGGTTAAACCTGGAAGATTTTAAAAGTTACACATCTCTAAAATTAATTATAATGGAGGATATTGTAAAATTGGATACTGTGATGATTAAATCCCAATTCAAAACAAGGTCTAACTATTCAAAACCCAAATCTGTAGCAGACAAAATGAGCAACCAACCAAGGCTCCTGATTTTTTTAAAAACTCAGTTGTAGCTTTGAATTTTTTCTAAACTTGTCTATTTATTGCAAACAAAACCTCTGGTTTATAAATATATTACTAACCACTAAGTACAACAGAATGTTGAAGATTGGTGTGTACAAGATCGCTGACGTAATTGCTGACGTAATCTGCACTCTGTGCACGCGTTGGCGTCTTTAGCCACCTGTCGGAAGCTCCGTCTTAAACCGAACTCTTATCCAGTTTTAATCCACTCTTTTTCGTTACATACAGCCAAACAGATTGTTTCTCTTAGCGCAACCACCAACATCCAGGACACCGTGTTTTGGGACGCCTCTAGCCTTCCGAGGCTTTCATCCTGTTCGACTCCGAAGCATCCGTCAACCTGGGCTGAAGTGGTGGTCCGTGGCTTTAAGAGAGGCTCGGATGGGGCTGCCTCTCCTCGGCACATCGGCCTCTCCAACCGCTATGCAGCCTTGTCTAACGACACTCCGGTCCATCCAGCGGATGCACCTGCGGCTTCGAGTCTCCCTGATACGGATCTCTTTCGGCGCACAGTGCCTGCCGACACTGTTGCATCTCCGCCACCGGCTACATCTCCCGCGCTGGGCCGCCGGTCTGCCGCTGGGCCTGATCGGCGGCCGTCATCCCGGTCTAAAACCTCCGCTTCCCGACGTAGGATCCTGAAGGAGGCTGTGCTCAGACGCTCCGGAGGCCGTCTCTACCCTGCACCGTCGGGTAGCTCTTCTCTCAGGTCTGTTACTGCTACTCCAACACAACACTCGGCAGCTCACACACTCCATCATCAGTCCGCACGCAGTGTTGAAGCAGATTCTGCTCAGTCCTGCTCTGGAACCCCACAACCGGCATCTCCTCGTCCCCTTTTCTCCCCAACCACACTAATAATTGGTGACTCCATAACCAGAAACATCCGTTTCTTTAACGCTACCACTCACTGCTTCCCCGGTGCCACCACAGCTGACATTTTAAAAAAACTCCAGGACCTGATGCCGTCGCTCCCGTCCTCCATCACAAGGGTGATAATCCATGTCGTAACAAATGACACAGCTCTTCGGCAGTCTGAGCTGACAAAATCAGATTTTAACCGTCTTTTTAACTTTTTAAAGTAGTGTGGAAAGTCCGTTTTTATCTCTGGTCCCATTCCCACAGTTGGTCGCGGTGCTGGCCGCTTCAGTAGACTCCTTGGCCTCCACGACTGGCTCCAGTCCGCCTGCAGGGCTCATCGTGTGTGTGTTATGTGGATAATTTTAATATTTTCTTGCAAAGAATGTCTCTTTTTAAGACAGACGGACTTCACCCAAACAAACGGGGCTCAGAAATGTTAGCTGCGCACATACAGCATGTGGTGCGGTCCACACGTGACTTACGTGAATGACTAATCATTCATGCAGCACACCTGGACACACCACCGCTCACTGAACAGATCTCTGCCTCACTGCCACAAACAACTGTCTCCACCTGCTGGCATGTAAAGCCGTCTGCTCCCAGCGCTGTTCCAAAGACTTCTATTCCTGTCATCATCACGCATAGACCAGTAAACCGAAATGTGCACATCCCACACAGAAATAATAGTAATCTCTTAAGGATTAGGACAACTGCACCAACTCCAGCACCCAGAACAAACTCATTTAAAATGGCTCTCTTCAATGTGAGATCACTTTCAAGTAAGACTTTTATCTTAAATGATTTTATCTTGTCTGCAAATCTAGATTTTATGTTTTTAACTGAATCCTGGTTGCAAATGAATGGCTATAGCCAGCTAGCTGAACTGTGTCCGCCTCAATATGATTGTTTTAGTCAACCGTGGGTCAGTGGTCGTGGTGGTGGGCTAGTGAGCGTGTATAGGAAAAATTTAATATGTCATCAAGTACGCTGTGATGAATTTAACTCCTTTGAAGTTCTCATCTTAAAGTTGGAGGGCTGCAACCTATCATATTTGTTATAATTTATCGCCCCCCAAAACCGCCTGGAGGATTTTTATCAGAACTTCCTGAATTTTTATCTACTCTGGTTTTAAATTATGACAGAATTGTTCTTTGTGGCGATTTTAATATTCATGTTGATGACCCCAACAATGTTAATGCAACTGACTTTTTAAATATAGCCACTTCTTTTAACTTCAAACAACATGTCAAAGGGCAAACACATAACCATGGTCATATACTGGACTTGGTTTTTACCCTGGGTGTCAGCGTCTCCTCTGTGGAATTAGTGGACATGACCGTATCTGACCACAGATGTATTGTTTTTAGCTGTGATTCGCCTGTTACTCATGCCGCCTCACCAAGCCCTGTGTGTTCTCGCTTCTTTAATGAACAAAGTGTTTCAAAGTTTTGCGCATTCTTTCAGAGCCAAAGCCAACACCTGTCTGATTCCAACACCAACAATCTGGTCGATCACTTCAATCATATCTGCTTGTCGTCACTAAATATTACTGCTCCTTTTAAAGGTTAGGCCTACGTCTAAAGCTAGTAATCAACCCTGGATAAATGACAGCATTCGCAGCCTCAAAAGGGAATGCAGGAAAGCAGAGCGCAGATGGAAAAAATCCAGTCTCCAAGTCCATTACCTCAGTCTGAAGGATTTATTAATTAACTACAATAACATGGTTAAGGATGCGAGAACACACTATTTTTCTGAACTCATTACTACACATAAACACAATCCCAGGTTTCTGTTTAAGACTGCGGATCAGCTGGTAAACCCAACCCCTCCTTGTGCCTCAGCTGGAAGTAACGATGACTGTGAATTGTTTTTATCTTATTTTACCAATAAGGTGGTGTCAATCAGAGCCTCTATTACCCCTGTGGCCTCTTACTCAGAGGTTCCTCACCAGCAACAAGAGAGTTTTAACCAGTTTTATCCCATTGACTTGTCTGAGGTTTTTAAAAACAGTATCACAAATGAGAGTGTCCTCCAGCCCACTTGATGTAATACCTACAAAGTTTTTACTGAAAGTAATAGATTCTGTTGGGCCCCATTTGATCTCTGTTTTCAACAGCTCCCTATCTACTGGTTGTGTCCCTGATTATTTTAAAACGGCTTGCGTGAACCCACTTTTAAAGAAACCTGGTTTAGATCCCTCCCTCCCACATAATTTTAGACCAATTTCAAAACTGCCTTTTATTGCAAAGATTCTAGAAAGAATTGCGTTCAAACAGCTGCTCACTGTACTGGAAAATAACAAAATATTTGAAAAGTTTCAGTCTGGTTTTAGGAAGTACCACAGCACTGAGACTGCATTGCTTAAAGTCACCAATGACCTTTTAATGTCTGCTGATGAAGGCATGTGCTCAGTCCTGGTACTCCTGGACCTTAGCGCTGCTTTTGACACCATTGATCACAATATCATGTTAGACAAACTGAGGCACTGGGTGGGGATCTCTGGTACTGCCCTAGAATGGTTTTTATCCTACCTGTCAAATAGGAAGTTTTGCGTGTCTGTAAACAACTATGTCACTTCGTTCTGTCCAGTTAAATATGGTGTGCCTCAGGGGTCGGTCTTAGGACCCATTTTGTTTTCCTTGTATCTGCTTCCCCTTGGACATATTATCCATAAACATGGCATTTCTTTTCATATTTATGCTGATGACACACAAATACTTGCCCGTCAGATCCACAGACCCTGGAATGCTGAGTTCACTTAACAACTGCCTTTGTGAAGTTAAAAAATGGATGTCAAATAATTTCCTCCAGCTGAACTCAGACAAAACAGAAATCCTGGTCATCGGGTCCCAGCAGATGGCAAAACAAATACTGCCATCTGCTGGTTCCCTAATAAATCACATTAAGCCTGTGGCAAAGAACCTTGGTGTTTGGTTTGATAGTAATTTAAATTTCGAGCAGCACACCACAAAGCTTGTTCAATCATGTTTTTATCAACTTTAGAAATATAGCAAAAATTCTATCTATGTTAACTTTTAAGGACACCGAGACCATTTTACACGCCTTTATCTCATCACACCTGGATTATTGCAACAGCCTTTTCACCTGTTTAACCCAAAAATCTATTGATCGACTCCAGACTGTCCAGAACTCAGCTGCCAGGCTTTTAACCAGAACAAAGAAATATGACCCCATTACTCCTATTTTAGCTTCATTACACTGGCTCCCAGTATGTTTTAGAATTGACTTTAAAATTCTATTGGTCACTTTTAAAGCTCTTCATGGCCTCTCGCCTTGTTATATTTCTGACCTTTTAGTCCCATACACACCAGCACGTACCTTGAGATCCTCGGGCAGAGGTCTGTTGTCTGTTCCAGAGTCTCGACTGAAAACTAGCGTTTGCTGTCAGGGCCCCGAGGCTCTGGAACAGCCTGCCCGAGGAAATCAGGTCGGCTGAGTCAGTGGACTCTTTTAAGTCCCTTCTTAAAACATACTTTTATAGGAGAGCCTTTCCCGATCTTATTTGATTTTATTTTATCCCTTTTATTTGATTGATGTATTTTAGTCTTTTCAGTGTTTTCATGCTTTTATCTTGTATTGTTTTTGTATTATTGTCTCTTGGGTATTATTGTCTTTGCACTTGTTAAAGCACTTTGTAACTTGTTTTTGAAAAGTGCTCTACAAATAAAGATTATTATTATTATTTTGTCATAATGTATCTATGTAGAAAGTTTACAATGTGCTTCTGTCCAGTGTATATTCTGATGCTCGTTCTTAAAAATCAACATTTGCTATACGAAGGAAGTACTGGACTCCTCATGAGTTAAGAAAATAATTTCCAGTGGATAATCCAGGGGGGAATCAAGCACATTTGCAGTAACATTTCCAACATCTCCCAAATGAAAGCAGGGAGGAGTGTAATCTTAAGATGTTAAACTGAGCTTAAATAATTAATGGCTAAATCTTTAAAAATAAGTAAATAAACGCATGCTTGTATCTGCTGTATCAAGCAATAAGATCTCACCTGTGATGACTCCCAGGATGATTAAGTGTATCACAGTTATTTCCATTTCATCTGCAGTTTCATCAAGTATAACGAGAAAAGAGGGACTCACTCACTTCAATTTCCCTTTGATAATTTCAGGATCATTTTGCTGTATTAAAGTAGTACAAGGAAGTACTATGCAATGGGGATTTTCATATGGAGTGGTTTAATGATGAACAAGGTCCACCTTGTTGATCATTAACATGATTCAGCATTCAGAGAGTTTATTCAGGGTGGCCGTACTATGGATTTGTTCTGTATTTTGTAGCGAGGCGACATCAGAATATTGCAGTTTTACGACAGGTTCAGCCAATAAAATAGTTTTTTCCAAAAATTGTGAGTTGCTGCAACCATGAGACGTCCTTGAGCATGTTCAAAAATATTAGGCTGATGGGTCCACCAGTAAGCTGAGGACAGATACACACACACACTCAATCAAAATGTTTTAAATTCAATTCATTTAACAATGAAATGATACAATAGAATAATTTAAATTAAAGATATACATAGTTAAATATACAAATAGGTAAACCAAACACATGATCCTCATCCATCATAGCAATATAGAGAAGGATATGGAGAAATGAGTGAGAAGACAGAAACAATAAACAAACAAACAATATTGGCAATATTGAATAGATTTATAGATGAAGTCAAGGCACAGTGGTAAAGTAAACATTATTGTTTACTATGATTGATGCATTGATCATGTCTGACTAAGTCTGTAGAACCTGGGCCACTGCAGAAAGCCTTAGTACCGGTAAGTATCCGGTAAGCTACCGAGGTGTGTTGCAGCCTTGACAATATCCCGATATGAAGTAATAAACCACTTGCTGTACTTGTGCTTTTGTTATGGGTTCTCTCAGAGGCTGCATTCTGCTGACTTTGGTGAACGCCTGACCTACCCTCTACATCCATGAGATAGACACACCCAAAGATTATTTGGGATGCCAACCAATGTCATAAGATTTCTTGATCTAGTTCCAGTATAGGAGAGTAAATTACAGTGTTTGTGTGTAGCCTATGTGCGTGCGTGTGTTGTGGGCCTGGCTACCATCTACTGCTACTTGTTGCCAGATTGGTCCGTCACTCTAGTAGAAGCAGTCTATGTCAACTTCGTTACAAAACTAGATGTATATTAGAGGTACGCCAACTTGCCTCTTTTTTTTTGTGATTTTTCTGTGCTCCAGGTTTCTTGTGCTTACACTTCATCACTCACCACCAACCGTCTCTACCAACACCACGCCATCTCTTGCCTGCCTGTATCATGCCAGCTGCCCCACCAACAGATCGTTTTGTCAATAAGGACTTTTATCTTAACTGCTCTGTTATCTGCTTCTGGGTCCACCTAAAACATAACTGTAACATTAAGACCACTCATAAAGTTCCCAGAGAACTTAAGTATTCAACACATTTACTCACTTCTGCTATTGAGCTTCTGTTTCATTTCAGCAAGTTAAATATTAAAATCAATTCTCAATGGACATTAACTTTGATATACACTCCTATAAAAGTTAAATATAAGATATCCTGCTCAGTAAATCACATCAGTAGCACCTTGCTTCACCTCTTATCCAGACCCCTAGAAGAACAGTTACACCACAGGAGGGCAACATACTGCAGATTTTGTCTTGAAAGTCCTCATTTATAAGGACTGAAAGTGCTAAAGCTAACTAAACAAAAGGCACAACTTCATTTAATCATTAGCATTTCTTTATTGTATTTATTATGAGGAAAAGTAATATGTATCAACTCATGGAAACAAGATATAACAAAATAAGTTTGATGGGCTGCCAAAAATAAGGGCTGTAGGATTTAAACTATACTCTTCAAACCTACTGTAATTTCCACAGATGCTGGTGTTTGACCATTATATTGACAGTGAACAAAAATCTAATGCAAACACACAAAGATTTAGTAATAGCAGAATAAGAAATTGTCATTTATATATTTTACTTATCTGTCTAGGTGTAAAACAAGTTAGCATAGCTATTTTCAAATAAGTTTTATATTAATGGTGCATAGTAAGTAGCATAGAGGCTTTCAAAGGCATCTGAGAAAGCCGGTGAATGGCTCATTTTTCTGTGAGGTTACAACTCATTCACAAATAGACAATACAAATGTTATTAATTTTATTACAAAATTACATATAGGTCCTTTAAATGTTAAATGGCTTTGGGTGAATTATCACCCAACTATGTAGCTCAACTGAGCTTTTTTTGGTTTTGGGTTTGAAGAGCTCCGTCTATGGACGAGTTTCTGTCACGATCGTGGTGTGGAGGCAGGTTGGAGAACCCAAACGCAGGACACAGAGCGGAGCAGGTATGGTATAACGAAGGGTTTTAATAAACAAACAAAAGCGAGCACACTTACAGGTGAGTGGCTGAATAACAGAAATCCAAAAGTACAGGGAGAGGAGACGAGACAAGCAAGGCTGGTTACAGGCAGAGAGTACACACACGACAGACTGGGGGGTAACATGAACAATGACCGGACAAGGACAAGACAGAAACACCAGGTATATATACACAGGGACTAACGAGCAGGGCGGGAGCAACACAGGTGACAGACATAAGACTAACAAGGCAGAGAGAGAGAGCAGAGGAAAACAGAGAGACTAGACATGACAAGCAGACTATATAACAGATACTGGACACTAGACAGGACAGAACCCAAAACTCAACATACCAAGGCAGATACCAAACTCAAAAGTAAACACAAAGGATGGCCAACCGGCAGAGCGTGACAGTTTCAGGAAAAACGCTCTAATAAACCCATTGCATTCGCTACCTTCTAAAATGAGTGTGAATATTTTATTCAACAAGTGGCCAGAAACGCAGCAGAAATGTTACTGTTGATCTGTACTGGATGGATAAATGGCAAATTGTTTGCTAACACATTAGCTATTAAAAAAAAGTGTGAATATATCACCATGTGTCAGTATGTTGTGGCGCTCGCCTACAAGTGTCCAAAAAGTCACTTAATGCAGCTTTCAGCACATTTTGCAGTAACATTCTGACAATAACACCCTCAGATACACTGGTAATTCTGTTAATGATTTCTAAAAGTATATAATCCAAACATAAAGAAAATGTATCATTTAAAAAAAAAAACAACAACAACATTGGTGTCTCTTATCTTCTTGGCGCAGGTGAAAACTTTACACACTTATTTTCTGATCATCTGAAGGACAAAAATGTAAAGAACTAATTCAGAGAGTTGCTGTTTATCCAAACATTCATTATGACCCAAGTTTACATTTTTAGTTAGGCCACAACCCCTGGTGGTAGAAAAAGTCTGGTGGAGTAAGGAGCGACCTACCTATGAATGGTGGTGGGGTGTATGGGTGAGTGATGTAAACTCAGGACTTTCACTCAAGATAACGAGGCTCAAGTTCCATGATAAAGAAAGTCAAAGATGACAAGTTTTAGGTTAAATAATGTTTTGTAGATGACTTACTGACTTAAGTTACACAATGTGCTCTAAACCCAAGCCACAATCTTTTCCTAAAACTAACCAAGTCATTTTGTTGCCTAAACCTAACGAAGTTCTGTTGCCTAAAACTAACCAAACTACTACTTTTATGTTACGTTTTCCACATGTTAAACATTGTGTGACTTACAATCCGTAACGTAGGCCTACTAAAGGTCGCTGGACCGGTACTTGCCAATGCTCATGTTGTTGTTGGAAACAACACAAAGTGTCATTGTACTTCCCAATAAACATATGGGCGATGCAATTTTGGAAACGGTCTTATGTGTAGTTTTGGGACACTTAGGTATGAGGACGTGTTGCATATGTAGGTCAGATGAGTAGCCTACTTACCTGTATCATGTGCCTGATGTTTGTTGTTGATTCTAAATTTAAACTAGAGCATTGTTCAAATGTGGCCAGCTAGATGCTACTCAGACCTAAAAGTAACCAAGTATGTTATTACATTATGTAGAGATTCCTAAATTTTACAACAACTATTTAATGATAAGTTGATGTACCTATCAATAAACAAAATACAACAGGTATTTAAATTCTTGTACCTGTAAGTTTTTTTTAAAGACCCCCCCCCCACCACCAAAGCCAGTTATGCAAACTATGTTCATTTTATAAACAAAATCACCATTATTAATAGAACACAATTTAGGTCATCTTAAAAAGTTAATTGAGCTTAATGGAGCTGTGAAGATTGGGCTATGTGAAAGTACAGTATGAAACTAATCAATATTGAATATACAAAGAGTGTCACGATTCGGACGTGGTGAGCGCAGAGGAGGTGTGAGCCCAAACGCAAGACACCAAGGTAGAGGTACAGTTCAGGGGTTTATTCAAACTTACTGAAACACAGGGTGTACACAGAAAGGTGCAGACAGAGTCCAAAATAAAGCCAAATCCATACAGCACTGGAACTAGGTCCAAAACAGGCAGGTAATCCAGAATGGGGTGGCTGTGGCTCAGGTGGTAGAAGGTTGGTGGTTCAATCCCTGGCTCCCCCTGGTTGCATGTCGAAGTGTCCTTGGGCAAGATACTGAACCCAGTGTGAATGTTAGTTTCTGTTTGAGCACTTAGGCTCCCAGGGACCAAAACCACAAACAGACCAACTGCTAAGGTCAAACATAACACAAGGTGTTAGCAACCACACAAACAGAGTGGCTAAGGACGACAAGAAAACAGGGCAACACAATCACAGACTAAGACAACTGAACAGATAAACACAGAGAGATAATAATCAAAGGGATAACAAATCAAGCAGAGCTTACAATGACATTAACAGACTGGACACAGGACAACAGACTGGACTGAACCCTTAAACAACATACTAATTAACAGATACTGAACTGATGTGTGTCACACACCTCTGCTCTCCCTTCCAAACACTAGCTACCCTCCAGGCAGTCAATGGACATAAAGTTGTTACTGTGATATAGAGACAGAGCTCAGTTATAAATTTATGGATGAAAAATACTTTTGTTGCAGATTTAAAGTTCAAAGTTCAAAGTTGTTACTGTGATATAGAGTATAGAGTTATAAATTTATGGATGAAAAATACTTTTGTTACAGATTTAATAACTCACCACTCTGAAACTATTGATCCAGTCTATGTTGTCAAGCTGGTCAGCAACATGTAGGCTACAGCTGAACCGAAGCCGTGACTGCATCTGAAAAGTAAAAAAAATCTCCTTTCCTAACCACCTTTCCTTGACCTCAATGGAAAACTGACGACGAGCGAAGACCCAACAGAAGGGGGTGCTTAGCGAATAGCCTAGTAGGCCAGCTCTGTGATCAAATCCAATTTTACCCATTGCCTAGTAAAAACAATAATCGAAAACGTGGCGGTCAGCGTTGATAATGTGTTAAACACTGACTGCAGCTTGATCATTGCCTCTATTAAGGCGAGGGTGTCGGCATCTGTGACTGAAATAAAATTAATTAGTGATATTGCTGAAGGCTGGCAATACATAGCCTAACATGAGCCTACACGCTGCAACATTATCCTCACTTTTAACATTTGACGAGACTACACAGCTCGCATGGGTCTCATTGTTGTCTCACCGGCTTCTCACTGACCCGCCCTTCTCTGCTTCTGATTGGCTAGTAATCCTTAACTGGGAATTGCGCATGTGCAACTCCCTACAAGATCATGTAGAGGCAGGACGCATCACTCCATAGCTGAAACGAAGCCTTCAACAGACAGGGTGAAAGTAGAGCTGCAGCAATGTGCAGTATGACAACAATACAGTGTTTTAAAAAAAAATTAAACTATGTAAACCTGTTCTGGTACAAAACCTAAATAAGATTGTGAACCTGAAAATTAGCATAATACCACCTCTTTAAATACACAGTATTTTCGGTAACTGTAATATCTTTGCAGTAATCTAGTCTGGTGACAGATTATATTGTCTTTCACATCTCAGTTGTTTTTGGAGTGACTGATAATGACATTGCCATCCAGTCTGATTGGTTTTAGGCAAGAAAGCTGGCAAGTATAAAACCACTGTGTTTTTCACCCACAGCAAGTGTTTCCAATGTTGTGGTAACCTCAAACACTACAGACTTGGTGGAATTCAACAGTACTATGAGTTTGTCCTGCTCCTCGTCTGGATCCTCCCTCTCTTTCCTCTGGCTGAACGGCAGCTCTGAGGTTACAGCCAGCGACAGAGTTCAGCTCACTGATGGAGGCTCCACTCTCACTATAGTCAGTGTGACCCGCTATGACCAGGGACCATTCAGGTGTCGTGTGTTCAATCCTTTCAGTAATGGCACAAGTGATCCTGTAAACCTCACCATCAGCTGTGAGTTATTAACCTACATGTGCATAACATTTATCTTGCAATATATTCATGAAGTTTGCTCTGTGCTGTGGACATACAGCTTCAAAGATACATCTTTGATCTTCATTTGATGGTGTACTGAGGCTTCGCACTCTTTCTTCAAGCTGCTAACATTACTACTTTGTTGTTGCTTTTTACTCCCCATACGGCACACACTGTAGATGGCCCAGAAAATATTTATTTGACAATATCTCCGACACAAGAATACTTTGAGGAAGGATCAAACACCAGTCTGTCCTGTTCAGCTGTCTCCAGACCCTCTGCCTTGTTTAACTGGTTTCTGAATGGAGACCTGCAGTCTGATACTGGATCAGAGCTCACACTGATAAACATTCAGATGAGTCACAGTGGTAACTACAGCTGCCAGGCCTATAACAAAAAAACCATGAGATATCAAACTTCTCAGCCATCAGTTGTCTCTGTACTGGGTAAGTTGAAATGAATAGGTTTTTACTGTAGTGACACATTCAACAAGATAGCATTTTATTGTCAGTAGTGGCATTTGGATATAGTACTGGAATTAGCATTCTGTTAAAGGTGGGGGTTGCCATTCTGGACAAATATCCAATATCACAACAAATACCATGATTTGGAGCAAATGATGACACAGCAAGTAGCTATAGTTGTGGGTTAGCAAACTTACGCCACAGTTGCTGCTGCAAAGCTAAAATGCATAATATAGATAATGTAGTAGTTAGTTGTAAACATTTCCCATTTACAGAGCCAAGGCTGTGTTTTTTTTGCGCACACACACTAAACGGACAGCTATGGACCTTGAGGAGCTATTTATTGTATTTGACAAAAAGACGTGTATCGGATTAGAATCACATACCCCAACTTTAACGCCAAATAATTTGTGTTTGGCAAAGTGTGCTCTCAGATCAGATTACCTTCATCTTAAATAACAAAAGACAAGAAAAACATTATTTGTGTAATCCAAGGAAAGTTAAAATCCAATGGACTTGGTTGAATACGTTTTGCTTCTTCAGTTCTGACTGACTAGCAGGGAATCCCAGCCATTTAACCTCTGTGGGGTCATTATCAAGGTGATGGATACCGCTTGGTTCATTATTTATGCATTTCTTAAATTAATAAGTTACAACTGTACTCTGAAAGTAACAACTAGATAGTTACACATAGCCCAGGGTAGGTGTAAATCATTAAATGTCACAGAATAAAGCTCAACAATTGTTAAACTGCAGTTTTTCTGCCACACAGCATCATTTTTTTATAAATTGCATACAATTATGCAACACTGCAATCCAGCAGAGCCCTTATTTATTGATAATCAAATTATTACGATGTGCTATGATGCCATGTGGCTCATACCAGCAAGAAAGCTAATGTGCACAAAACTATAACGATGGAATCTAGGATCTCTGATTGGCCACTCGCAATAGTTATGACTTTACATCAAAACTAGTTAGGTTCTGCCCCAAGTAATTGTGGTGCAACCAATTTTAGTAGCTAATTTGTTACAAACTAACTAAGTAGTTACTAAGCCTCGACTTTGCACCCTAACCTAGGAGAGAACTTAGGAGAGAACCCAGTGTAGGCCCCTAAAGCGATGGGCTTGAGCTGGTTCTTCTTATTTATCCACTGAGGGCCAGCCAACTCATCCTTGTTCATTTATTCTTACAGGTCGGTAAAAGTCACAAAGCACTTCACATCTAATTAGAACAGTTAGGGTTTTTTGAAATGTGGAAATGACGTCAACAGCAGAAGATTACATGCTACGATGATGTGATACAAGTTACTCATCTATCTTCTTAAATGTGTAACCTAAAAAATAGGCAACTGTTTACTAACAAGTTTGCTATATGTCTGTGAAGGTTCTCAGTCATCCAGGTCACTGGTATCCAAAGAAAGTTGTATCAACTTATCAACAATAATTATGTGTCAATATTGTGTTTACAACTTGTTTCCACTGATTCCAAGAGGCAAAAAACTTTATTTCAGGTTTAAGGATTTCATGCTCTATTATGACTAACTTGAGACAATAACATTTGAACAAATGGAGAGCATGTTACCTGGCAAAGATCACGACTCTTGCAACTGTCGACTTAATTCAATTGTTAAAGATTTTTTTGTAATGTTTGCTCCTTCACAATGATATTATATTTATTTACTCACCCAATCAACCCCATAGTAACACAGTAACAGTCAGTTGTTCATGTTTTCACACAAATTCTGTGATGTTTTGTTCTACAGAGAGAATATCAGGTGCTTCTGTCAAATCATCAACAAACATGCCGATTGAGGGGAGCTCTGTCAACCTAACCTGTGACGCAGCTGGCACTGTCTTTACCAGAAAGTGGGTGAAGGACGGCTCAAATCTGACTCTGACTGACAACATGATACTTTACGATAACAACAGAGTGCTGTCTTTTATCAGTCTGAATAAAAAAGACAGTGGTAATATTCCTGTAAAATCAGCAACCCAATCAACACTGAGGAAGCTACATACACCGTGGTTGTTAACTGTAGGTAACACACTGTACAATGTACATTTACTGTTCAAAATGATGACTGCCATAAATAACTGTGTGCGACTGGTTTTGGTTTGTCAGCATGTAACACAAGTTTCATATTCTTTATTTCATAGTTATTATTTGTGCTGCTGTAAGAACTTTACAACTATGTTTTTTTCAGATGGACCAGAAAATGTTCAAATCACAGGTCCAAATGAGATCTATATTGAACAGAAACTTAACATTAACCTGCTCTGCTGAGTCCACACCATCTGCTAGTTACACCTGGACACTGAATGGGGCTGAGTTACAGAATTCTGCTATATTTACAAAAAACATCACTGAACTTTCTGACAGTGGCAACTACATCTGTGAAGCAATGAATAATGTAACTGGAAAAACATCATCATCAGCGGTCCACCAGTTGTCTGTAACAGGTAATAAGATGGAGTTGATTGCTTTTTGTTGATGCTCTTGGATGTTGACCACTTTATTCCACAATGTTATATTTCTGATGATATCAAGAGTAGCTTGTAAGTCTAAGATTAAGAGTAAGATTTATTTTAGAAAAACTCCACTTTATTGGCATTAAAGGTGGGGTGAGCAATTTTAATCCAATACACGTCTTTTTGTCAAATTCAGCAAATATCTCCTCACAGTCTGCTAGCTGTTTTTTATGTGCGTGTGCCGAAAAACAAAACAGTGTTTGAACTCAGCCCTGGATCTGTAAACAGGAAACAAATAAAGTGGCCGTCACCCAACCACACAACACTATTCCATCCAATTTAGCCATGATTTGTGACTGGCTGCTTCTGTTGGGATGTTAGCTATAATAGCAGGAAATATGTGAGTATTGCTGTTTGAAGCTGTTTTGCTGACTCTGGGACTGTCTTGTCCTTTCTGCATGTTAGCGTTGTAGCAGCAACTGTAGCAACAGTTTGCTAACATTAGTTACAAAACTTGATGTGTGGTTGTTCACTCTATATCATGGCATCTGTCATTTTGTTGGATTAGAATCGCTTCGTCCACCTTTAAAAGATTACAAAAAAATGTTGCATTTCACTTCTGCAGTTTAACATTGTGGAACTCTTGAAGGACAATTCAAAAAACAGTATGAAAACCACACAAAATCACCCAAAGTGCAACTCAACTGTCCAAATTTTGGTCAGATATTTGGATTTTTTATGCTAGTTCCTATTGTCACTAAGAGTAGCCTCAAGCAGAGGTGGGGAGCAGGGTGCAGAGGTCTAGTAAGCCCTTTTAACACCACATCCCCAGACTCATGCATAAAGTCTTATTAAGTCCCCCCTGACTCAGGTGACATCACTTAAGGCAATTTATCAGTTTTTATGCACCTTCATCTGAAGTCACAATAGGGACACAAAGAGTTCCCGTTTAAGCAAAGCATAAATGTGATAGCATGTTTACTAAAGCAAAATCAGCCTTTCTGCCAAACAATAATGTTCTCCAGCTAAAGGAGACGTTAAGGCATACTCTTAAAATGAAAAAATAGATATTCATAAGTTATGCACTGTGAAATTACAGAAAGGGAGAAATTATTGTATGCTTTGTATCCACGATAGTTCCTGTCTACAGAATGGTGTAAAATCATGTTCTTGTCCCCTTTTTTTATTTTAGCTGTCAAAACATCACCTTGTTCGGCTGGTTGCATCGCTGGAATAGTAATTGCATGTTTAGTCATCTGTGGAGCAGGTGCTGGTGGAGGGTACTACATTTATCGAAAAAAGTAAGTGGGAAAAAGCTTTAAGATAGAACCAGGAAGCCATTTTTTAATTATTAAGAATCAATTAATTCCGTTTTAGTCATAACACAGAGATTGCTGCAGGGTGGGAGGGAGTGTTAGGATGCTTTTGCTTGTCTCAAAATATGTATATTGTCTATATAGTCCTAAGCCTGACTTTACCTTCGACTCTGACTCTCTTGTCCAAAACTAATATTTTCATCAGTGTTCATCCTTACAGTACTGCAGGCTACACAGCCCTGTTTAATTTTTTAGAAATTGTGCTTATGTATTCAGTTAAGCTAGAATGTGAGAAAACACTTATGGGGACAGCTAAATTACTCTGAGCTAGACCTGTCTTACCTTTCTTTTTGCTGAACCAGGAGCAACAGTGTAAAAGAGAGGGTTTTTTTAGCTTCTGAAATTGCATAATATTTTTACTGTTTCTCCCAACAACACACAATTATGATCATCAAAATTGACTTGACGTAATCAAAAGCAGCTTACGTAAAGTGCTTACCTGGTTACTAAGTACACATAATGTTGTTATCATCATTATTATTATTAATATGTTTCAAAAAGTCTGATAATACCTGTCTAATATCTAATTTAGAAACTAATGACTCATTATCTCTCTAATCAGAAAACAGACAAAAACATCCAATAGTAGAAACACTGCCACCAGAACTGGTAAGTGTAATGCAAGTATGTGTGTATTATTATACAGTATCATTTACTCCCTTGATTGAATTCATCTAAGTGTTTATTATTTCTTGTGTTTTGAAGGAGCTAAAGGCGAGAACAACACAGCATTCTCAGGAAGTCAGGTAAAAGTCATCAGTGTGTACAATTGAGAAACCAGATGACTCAGAGAAATCAAGCTACTCAGTTAATCTGGGAATGCCTACATGATTCTCAGTTCAAAATTTATGCCCATGTTCCATTGCAAATTGCATATAACCACTTACATGTATGTTTGCATTTGAATACATGTAATTTCAAGTAATGACTGATTTATCATCTTTGGAGTTATGTTTTATATACATGAGTAAACAATAACTCGAGGATCCAAAGGGATAAATAAATCAGCATATATTTAATTAATGATTTTATTACATATAGAGCACAATGTGATACAGTACAAATTATGCCTTTGTTCAGTGTTAAAATTATTAAATGCCAAACAATTCAGCAGTTTGCACTAACTTTCTTCATTATAAACAGTAGAAGTTGTAATAGTAGTAAGAAATGGGTAATACTCAAGAATAATACAGTAGTAAGTAGCATGTGAATCTGCACAAAATACAACATCGCATGAGCTAATGAAAATACAAGATGCTGAGAAAAGATTATTTGTAAAGTGTGCTTTAATATAAGAATGGCCAGTTTACGATCAGGTTTGATTAGATTGATTGAAAGAGGATTCCTCTTGCACTCATCCAGGACCTGTGTTTACCACAGTGCTCAACATCAGACTTTGAACCAGGAAGAGGATATTCACTTGACCCAGTGGAGTTGAAGTGTATATGTGTCTAAAACATAACATATATGATATAGCCTCTCTTGTTTAAGGCTATTCTTGTTTTGGCAATATTAATCTGATATTTGTTGATATTTTATCTAATGTCAGATAATACATAACATAACACATTCTCACTCCCCTCATTTTTGTTTCTAGGAGCTGAACTATGCAGATATCAGGTTTCATAACAAAGATGGTGGGACAGTCCAGCTGGGATTACAGAATAAGACATCAGAATACGCTCAGGTCAACGTGAACAACAATCCTCCTGCAGCATCTTCTCCCCCCTTCCTATGATGTCCACTTGCAGCGGATGAAGAGTCCAGCTCCTCAACCTTATGCTAATGGCACACAACTTTATTCTCAGGTTCACAAGAAGTGACCGCAGTGGATATGCTGTTCAGGTTAGAGTGGAAGCCACAAACAGCTGACGTGGTTAGAGCACTGGTTCTCAAAATGTTTCTGTCATGCCCCTCAGAAGCAAAAAAACAGTTCATGCGCCCACCATCCCAGCAAAAGTGGAGTTAATTTTTATACGGGCGACAGAAATAAGCTAGATTGAGAACCACTGCAGTAGAGAAGCCTGCACCTCCTCTCAGTTCCTGTTATAGAGGACTAATTTGGACTTGAGTTTACCTAGTCAAAGCACTTCGTCAGTGTTTAATCATCAACCAGTTCGTGACAATTATTCCAGTGACTAGAGTCAGAAGACAATATCTAATTTAACTTTAACTTTAACTAAGTGGTATTTTGCAGGACATGGATACTATATTGATACTACATCACTGGAGCTTGTTGATTTGTCATTACAATAATGAACTTGAATCTTTTATTCCAAAGGAACAGCTTAAATCTTAATAGAGATATACACCTTTGTAATTTAATTCCATACTGATAAAGTTCAGGATCTCACAAAGTGGAGATCTATAGGCATAATGATCCAAAACACTGGTTTGCAAAAGTAAACTATAACTAGAGATTCAGTTCCACATGAAACAGAAGAAGAAGCAATAGTTGATAGTCAAACATAATTATTTGATGGATATCTACAGGTACAATAAATGCATTAAGTCTTATTAAGTCTATCCAACAGTCATGTGGAAACTGTGGCCTGTAAGAAATATCAAAATCTTTTCCCGCAAGTGATGATCAGGAGTAATTCAGGAAAGTTTATGGTTTATGGTGTTACAATGAGGAGCTTACACTGTCAGCATATTTCTGTGAAAGGCCTCATGCCAACAGGGAAGTCATTCAAAAAAGTGAAACCAGGGCTAACTTTTTTGCTCTTTTGTTATACAAACCTGCAAGTTATATTTTACATGTTCTCTCTTTTTTTAAAACGATGATAGGTTCAAAATAAATGAGATAAAGAGAATGAACCAACCTCTTCCAACCTGAGCTAATGAATCTGTGAGTGAATCTGAGTGTTTGGCCAAATTTCCCTTCCCCCATAAGTTACTCATGAGTAAAGCTCAAACTCCCTGTGAGTTTTTCACACAGTTGATTTCACCTGCATTGAAACACCACACCTTAATCACTATGACACCGAATAAATTAATTCTTTACCTGTAGTTTACCTGTTAATAATGATTAAATGAAGGTATATTTAAAGAGATTTTAAGGGAATAATTAATTTGTAAATGAATGGGATGTATATATTAAGGTACATTCACTAGATTATATGCTCTTTTTAAAAGGGTTGTAAGGGTTAAAACCTGTTAAAAAGCATGAAAACTACCCCCTTAATTTATACCTTAATAGGCCTTTACTTTTCAATGAAGGTGAACATTCAGGGGCAAACTGTAGCTGACATGAAAAGCTGCTTTCCAGATGACAATATGACTATGATTTCTTCTGCAACGGCAATTTCTTCACATCTAAGTAAGTCGCATCTTAGTTTCTAGTCACTTAGGTTTGTACTATTTTGTATTTCACTAGAGCAACACAACCACACCTTTTAGGAATTTTTAACTGCTATACTATGGAGTTATGAACCGGCCACTTTATAGCTGACCGGTCTGGAAGTGACCAATGACAAAAGAAATACCCAGTCTGTGATTGGTGTATTTGTGTTTATTTGTCTACTTTCCCATGAAATGGGCTGGTGTTGCTATGCAGATTTGATGTGTAAAGAGTCATAATAGAGAATACATATTACATTAATCTAATTAAGGTGTACAGAAGGGGAAAATTATGTACCCCTTACAAAGGTTTTAAGGGGTTTCGGTTTTGCCTTTCAAATGAATTTACACATTTAGGGATCTCTTGTTTACCATTAACCTCTGTCCACTCTTCTTTCAACTGTTCAACCTGAACATAGCTTTTTCTTTAAGTGTCACTTGGCAACCAATGGAATTTTTGAATTGTTTTACCAGTTTGACCAAAGAAAGAATGCAATGAATGTGACTCTCATGTTGGAGATATTGTATTTGCAATTGTTCGTTCAGATTTATACATTTTTCATTAACTGTGTAGAGCATTTAGTGACATTTGTGCTTATGCAGACGTTGCACATGTTATCTCTTTTTCTTTGGTGCTTGAAGGCAAAGAGTCTCATTATTTCTCTTGTTTTCATATTTACAGCGTATATGGCACTTCCCATAAATACAGTCCAATCGACTCCTGGTCCCTCGTCAGTGGCCCCACTAACTCCAGCTCCGTTGGTGGTCCAGCCAATTCCTGTTCCTCGTGCTCCGTCGGTGGTCCGACCGGCACCTGCTTCGCCGGTGGCCAAGCTGACTCCTGTTCCCTCGTCGGTGGTCCGACCAACACCAGCTCCGTTGGTGGCCCAGCCGACTCCTGTTCCCTCGTCGGTGGTCCGACCAACACCAGCTCCATTGATGGCCCAGCCGATTCCTGTTCCTAGTGCTCCGTCGGTGGACCGACCGGCACCAGCTCCGCCGGTGGTCCAATCGACTCCTGGTCCCTCGTCAGTGGCCCCACTAACTCCAGCTCTGTTAGTGGTCCAGCCAATTCCTGTTCCTCGTGCTCCGTCGGTGGTCCGACCGGCACCTGCTTCGCCGGTGGCCCAGCTGACTCCTGTTCCCTCGTCGGTGGTCCGACCAACACCAGCTCCGTTGGTGGCCCAGCCGACTCCTGTTCCCTCGTCGTTGGTCCGACCAACACCAGCTCCGTTGGTGGCCCAGCCGACTCCTGTTCCCTCGTCGGTGGTCCGACCAACACCATCTCCGTTGATGGCCCAGCCGACTCCTGTTCCCTCGTCGGTGGCCCGACCAGCACCAGCTCCGTTGGTGGTCCAGCCGATTCCTGTTCCCTCGTCGGTGGACCGACCGGCACCAGCTCCGTTGGTGGCCCAGCCGACTCCTGTTCCCTCGTCGGTGACCGACCAACACCAGCTCCATTGATGGCCCAGCCGATTCCTGTTCCTAGTGCTCCGTCGGTGGACCGACCGGCACCAGCTCCGCCGGTGGTCCAATCGACTCCTGGTCCCTCGTCAGTGGCCCCACTAACTCCAGCTCCGTTAGTGGTCCAGCCAATTCCTGTTCCTCGTGCTCCGTCGGTGGTCCGACCGGCACCTGCTTCGCCGGTGGCCCAGCTGACTCCTGTTCCCTCGTCGGTGGTCCGATCAACACCAGCTCCGTTGGTGGCCCAGCCGACTCCTGTTCCCTCGTCGTTGGTCCGACCAACACCAGCTCTGTTGGTGGCCCAGCCGACTCCTGTTCCCTCGTCGGTGGTCCGACCAACACCATCTCCGTTGATGGCCCAGCCGACTCCTGTTCCCTCGTCGGTGGCCCGACCAGCACCAGCTCCGTTGGTGGTCCAGCCGATTCCTGTTCCTAGTGCTCCGTCGGTGGACCGACCGGCACCAGCTCCGTTGGTGGCCCAGCTGACTCCTGTTCCCTCGTCGGTGGTCTGACCAACACCAGCTCCGTTGATGGCCCAGCCGACTCCTGTTCCCTCGTCGGTGGTCCGACCGGCACCAGCTCCGTTGGTGGCCCAGCCGACTCCTGTTCCCTCGTCGGTGACCCGACCAACACCAGCTCCGTTGATGGCCCAGCCGACTCCTGTTCCCTCGTCGGTGGTCCGACCAACACCAGCTCCGTTGGTGGTCAGACCGACTCCAGCTCCTCGTGTCCGGGCCATGGCCTCCAGCCCAGCTGTCCAGTCCTTGGCCTCCAGCCCAGCTGTCCAGTCGGTGGTCAGGCTGACTCCAGCTCCTCATGTCCGGTCCATGGCCTCCAGCCCAGCTGTCCAGTCGGTTGTCAGACCGACTCCAGCTCCTCGTGCCCGGTCCATGGTCCCCAGCCCTGCTGTCCAGTCGGTGGTCAGACCGACTCCAGCTCCTCGTGTCGGGTCCATGGTCCCCAGCCCTGCTGTCCAGTCGGTGGTCAGGCCGACTCCAGCTCCTCGTGTCCGGTCCATGGTCCCCAGCCCAGCTGTCCAGTCGGTGGTCAGGCCGACTCCAGCTCCTCGTGTCCGGTCCATGGTCCCCAGCCCAGCTGTCCAGTCGGTGGTCAGGCCGACTCCAGCTCCTCGTGTCCGGTCCATGGTCCTCAGCCCAGCTGTCTCGCCGGTGGTCCTCAGCCCAGCTGTGCCTCCAGAGCACCCAAGCTTTGGGTGCCGACCTCCGAAGAGGTCTTGCCGTCGGCCTCCTGCTCGGCCCCCAGTGGGTTTGCTGCCTCACTGTTGGCCGTCCTGCCAACCCCTTGAACTCTGTGGCCCCCTTGTTCTGCCCGGCCTGTTGGGTCGACCTCCGGTGCAGCCTCCCGAACTCTGTGGCCCCCCTGTTCTGCCCGGCCTCATGGGTCGTCCCACGGGACGCCCACCAGAACTGTTTTGCCCTCCTGGTCTACTCGGTCGACCTCCGGGTCTGCCTCCTGAACTTTTGTTCACCTCTGGCCACCCGGGATGGCCTCCTGAACTGTGTTTTCCCCCTGATTTGCTCGGCCTGTCGGGTCGTCCCCCGGGACGACCTCCTGAACTCCGTGATCCCTTTGGTCTGTTGGGTGGTTCCCCCGGACTGTTTTTTCCCCTTGACCTGCTTGTGCGACCTCCCGAACTCTGTCACCCCCTTGCCTTGCCCTCTGGCCACCCACCTGAGAGTTCCTGGTCTGGCCCTCCTCCTGTCCTCCCTCCGCCCACCCTGGCTCGACTTGCCCTCCTCCTGTCCTCCCGGCTTGTGCCTTGATTTTGTGCTGTTTTGGGTTTTGTTGACCGTCTGGAGACGCTCGTCGGTGGGGGGGTACTGTCACGCTCTGCCGGTTGGCCATCCTTTGTGTTGCACTTTTGAGTTTAGTATCTGCCTTAGTATGTTGAGTTTTGGGTTCTGTCCTGTCTAGTGTCCAGTATGTGCTATATAGTCTGCTTGTCATGTCAAGTCTCTCTGTTTTCCTCTGCTCTCTCTCTCTGCCTCGTTAGTCTCATGTCTGTCACCTGTGTTGCTCCCGCCCTGCTCTGTGTCCTGCGTTTGGGTCCTCCAACCTGCCTCCACACCACGACCGTGACACGGAGAGGATTTCCCCTCTGGGAAAAACCCTTGTTCCTTAGCTACCACTGCAGGGGTCTCATGTGCAGCAGTCCAGACGGTATTACGCTGGACGCAGCGCCAGGAGACCCAACACTCGTTAAAAGTGTTTTATAGTGATGGCGTGGCCTAACTTCACTCCTTTCACGGCAGCCAATATGGTGTCGACACGTGCCAGAGACAATTGTGCCCGCATCGTTGTCAAATCCCATACTACCCCTAGGAACGTAGTCCGTTGGGTGGGTTCCAGCACACTCTTCTTTGCGTTAAGCCTCAGCCCTAAATGCCGCAGATGAGCCAGAACCGCCAACTCTTGAGACTGGGCTAGGATGAGCCAGTCGTCGATGCAGTTGAAATCCGGATGCCCTGGAGCCTCAGCGGGGCCAGTGCTGCATCCATACACTTGGTGAATGTGCGAGGGGAAGTGCCAGGCCGAATGGAAGAACCCGATACTGGTAAGCCACACCCCCGAAGGCGAACCTCAGGAACTTCCTGTGAGAAGGACGGATGGAGACGTGGAAATAGGCGTCCTTTAGATCTATCGTGACGAACCAATCCTCAGATTGGATGTGTGTCACGATGGCGGGGATGATGAGCATCTTGAACCTGAATCTCCTCAGAGACCGGTTAGAACCCGCAGATCCAAAATAGGGCGCAGCCCTCCGTCCTTCTTGGGGACTATGAAGTATCGGCTGTAGAACCAGCGTCTCTGTCTGGGGGGGGAGACACGTTCCACGGCCCCTTTCCTCAGCAGAGTACGAACTTTTCTGTCCCAACACCGGACCTTGCTCCGGGCGGACCACAGTCCAAACCACCCCGTTGAATTTTGGAGGGCGGGTTTTGAACTGTAGTTGAAACCCATGTATGGCAGTGCGCAGGACCCACGGAGAAATGTTCGTCAGGCTCCGCCAAGCCTCTGCAAAGTCTGCCAACGGAACCAACCCCTCGGGGCTGGTGGTTGGTGTCTCGTGTGATCTTCTGGTGGACCCCTGAAGCCCCATAACGACAGGGGAGAGCCGGAGAAAGACTCCCCTACCCCGGTCTTCCGGTCTTCCCTGAGCTCTAGTTGGGACTGGATGACGGTCCTAAGATCGCGTCTCTCAGAAGGCTGAGGGTGAGAGCGCCGTCTCGCTGCCCCAGCTCCTTGGGGGGGCCCCCGAGAAGCGACACTCTGCTTCCTCTCCTCTCCATAGGAGCTCGTAGAGGGAAGGGACCTACGCCTGGCAGCCTCAGCTGCCTTGGGTCCAGACCGGCGAGGGAGGTACTGGCGGAACGCTTCGCCCTGCGTCTAACGCTCCGGGGTTCTGCGAAGCTCCACCAGATCTTCCTCAGAGGGACCCCCCCTCTGAACCATCTGCTGTAGCAGGTCGGCTTGGTAGGCTTGAAGCACCGCCATGGTGAGCAAGCTCGCACCTGCCTGGCCCGCTGCCATGTACGCCTTCCCCACGAGCGTAGATGTGGTGCGACATGGCTGGAGGGTAACGCCGGCTCCTCCAGGGAGGACGCAAGTCGAGGGGAGAATAGAAAATAAAAGCTGAAATAGAAGCTGAATAGAAAAAAGCTAATGATGAGTGTGTACAGGTGTGCTTTATACTCCTCCGGTTATTCCGTCACACCTTACCATTCTAGCAACAAGCCAATAGGATTGGAGTGATTTCATTCACGTTCAGACCTGCTTCGCCTAGAGGCGTTCCCATAGTGTCGTAACCGACGCAGTTCGAGTTCCCTCGAAGGGGAACCCAGCAGGATGATTTGGCAATCCAAGATGGAAATACTTGGATTAATCACTTTACAGTAATATTACAAAAAATGATGATCAGTACAAGATATTCACGAAATGAAAAACTCTGGAGGCGGTGATAAAAAACAACCAAAACCCTCTAGATTACCCTGTAACAGAACAAGAATTAACAGAAGTCATACAGTCCCTGAAAGGAAAAAAGGCTTGCGGTATTGATGGAATCCTCAACGAAATGATCAAATACTCAAACCATAAAATCAGATTGGCTATACTAAAACTATTCAATACTATTCTAGCAACTGGAACTTTTCCAGACATCTGGAACAAAGGTTTAATAACCCCAATTCATAAATCCGGAGATAAATATGACCCAAATAACTACAGAGGAATATGTGTATCCAGTAACCTGGGAAAAATATTCTGCAACATCATTAATAAACGACTTGTCAACTTTGTTGATAACCACAATATTCTGCATAAATGCCAAATTGTCGCACAACAGACCATATATTTACCCTCCAGACTCTAATTGATCAAAACATTAAGAAAAGAAAGGTATATGTCTGTTGACTTCCAAAAAAGCCTTTGATTCCATCTGGCACGAGGTTCTTTTCTATAGGCTACTTGAAAGTGGCATTGGAGGAAAAACATATGATTTGATTAAGAACATGTATACAAAAAGTATAGCAAACCAATTAGAGAGTTCCATGGCACCTGGCCTCCTCCTGAACGACACAGAGATGAGAGGTCTGCTGTATGCAGATGACTTAGTGTTGCTCTCACCTACTAAAGAAGGTTTGCAGCAGCACCTTAATCTCCTGCAGAGATTCTGTCAGACCTGACAGTAAACACAGCAAAGACTAAGATAATGATCTTTCAGAAACAATACAGAAATCAGGTTACACACAATTTCTATTTAGACACCACTAAATTACAACACACAAAAAACTACACTTACCTTGGCCTCAACATTACATACACAGGGAACTTCAACATGGCTGTGAAAGATCTGAGGGACAAAGCTAGGAGAGCTTTCTATACAATAAAAAGACACATTATAATATATATTCCAATTGAAATTTTCCAATTTGTACTAGAACCAATAATTCTATATGGTAGCAAAATCTGGGGGCCAAAACTTAATAATGAAATCAATCATAGAATCTTTCCATACTGAGTTCTGTAAGAGCAACCTGCAGGTGTAGAGAAAGACACCAAATAACCTGTGCAGAGCAGAGCTCGGCCAATACGCCCTCCTACTAAAAATACAGAAAAGATCACTTAAATTTTACAATCACTTAAAATCAGTTAGCCCCCAGACATCACCACAAAGCCCTAACATACCAGGAGCTGAAACCAGAGGTCCTGAGGCTCTCTGCAGTAACAAGTCCCCAACAGCCTCAAGACAGCAACACCAACTCAAGCAGACCAAACCAAATTATCAGCAAGCAGAAAGGAAAATGTATTGAATACTGGAAAGAAACGACCAAAACACAAAGTAAATTACAATGTTATCTGACCCTAAAAAGAGAATTCACACTGGCAAATTACCTGAGTACAATAAAATGTCCCAAATTAAGAAAAATGTTGACAACAAACAGACTGAGTGAACACAGCCTGGCCATAGAAAAGGGTCGCCACAGACAGAGCTGGCTACCACAAAGGAGAGACTCTGCTTGTGACAGGGGACAGGTAGAGACAGAGCTGCACGTTCTAACCTCATGCCCTAAATATAAAACACTAAGACAAAAACACTTTTTTATTTCCCAAATATACCCCAAATTCGAATTCATATCAGACACAAAGAAACTCCCCTGTTTACTGGGAGAAGTACCCAAATGCGAAATAATTGCTGCAAAATATGTCTCCTCATGCCATGAAGTGAGGACAACCAGTGGAACCTCAGACTAACAAATAATTGTACAGATTTTCAAATTATTATTTTGATCATTTGATATTTTAGTAATTGTTTTGTTTTTACATTTGATACTGGTTTCTTTTTTTTTTTAATCAATTAATTCTTTAAAAAAAAAATTGTCTATTAATATATACACACACATTACTGTTTCATTTATTTATTTATTTTATTTTTATATATATTTATTTTTTAACACAGACACACACACACACTTACCGTTTTATTTATTTATTTTATTTTAATATATATATATATTTTTAACACACACACGCTTACTGTTTTATTTATTTATTTTATTTTAATATATATTTTTTAACACACGCTTACAGTTTTATTTATTTATTTTATTTAAATTTTTAATATTTCTTTTTTTTTCTTTTTTTAAACACACATACGCTTTGATTACTTTATATATAATATATATTTACTTTACTTTAATTACTTGTTAAATGTGTGGGGCTGATTGTTCTTATGTTGTATATATGATGCTTTGGCATCATTTTTATTACATTCATGCCAATAAAGCTAATTTGAATTGAATTGAATTGGTGCCTGACGATTAAGAGCTTTGTAGGTGAGCAGAAGGATTTTAAATTATATTCTAGATTTTACAGGAAGCCAGTGCAGCGATTCTAATACAGGAGAAATATGATCTCTTTTCCTGGTTCTTGTCATTACACGTGGCGCAACATTCTGGATGAGCTGAAGAGTCTTAATGAGTCTTGGACTTATTCGAACACACTGATAATAAAGAATTGCAGTAATCCAACCTAGAAGTGACAAATGCGTCGACTAATTTTTCCGCATAATTTTGAGACAGGATGTTCCTGATTTTTGGAATGTTACGTAGGCTTCAGTTATCTCAAAACAAAAGAAGAAGAAGAAAAACTGAGACAGTTATTAGTCATTAAATACAACAATGAATGTCACAGCTGTATATTTCAGAAGAACATACTGCAGGAACAAAAGCAAATATGAAGAACAACAGTTTTGTCGTTTATCATTCACAGCTTTATTTTACATGAACATAACATTTATCAACAATGCTGAACTCAGAGAATGATCTAAAACACACACACTTATTCTTAGTCTTTAGACTAAAATTAGCTCCATCAACGTCAGGACGGTGCAAACCATCATAGACATAGAACCAATGATGGGAGTAGATGAGTCTGGAGCAGAAGAAAAAAAAAACATTACTTTTCCATTTGCAATCACACATCAGTACTGACAATTTAGAGAGCTGTGAGATAGAGCTCAATTACCACGCAGTGTGTGGAGCGCAGAGGTTTCTAAACCAGTGACAGCATTTTGGGCGGTACAGGTGTAGCTCCCCAGGTGCATCTCTTCCATCTCATGGATGTAGTGCAGGGGCCCGTACATCTTCATGTGTTTGAACGTCCAGAAGAAAGTTGCCTTTGGTAGGGAGTCAGCAGAGCAGCTAAGAGTGACACTCTCTTCAAGTTCTGCTCCTATTGGCCTCTGAATGATTGTTGGTTTGTCAGGTCCATCTGAACGTTTGAGGAAGGAGATTATTAGGAAGATAACAATTATGATGAGACTGAAGTAGTTAGCCTTTTCTATGCACTTAAGTAATGATAAGCGAATATTCAAAATCAGGAAATGTGTAATTGAAAATACTCACAATAGACTTTCAGTCTGCAGTTAGCTGTATCAAAACTGAAATCATTGCTGACATTACAAAGAATCTCTCCAGTGTCTCTCCTGTCGACAGGGCTGATAGACAACACTCTGTTGCTGTCGTAAAAGCTGAATCTCTCTCCAGAAACCAAAGGTCGGCCGTCTTTCATCCACACTCAAGCCGTCAGCATTGCAGGTTAGGTTCACAGAGGTTTTACCTTCTATTACGTTTTCTGTGGGGCAGGCCATAGTGGGTCTTGACACTTTGGCTGTGCACAAAAAATGTATACAAACACAAGAGACTTGTTGACACCACACCTAAGCAACATTCATTGTGCATTCTTAAAACAGACATCTTAGCAGTGCAGTATTACAGTAAAATAAATATGTTGATACTACAAAGCATTGTTTTCAGTTCCTTCCTAACATTAAAAACAGTGTCAGATAAATCTATCTTACTCACTCAGCACCTCCAGTTTGACAGTTCCTTGAATCTGCTCCGCTCATATGGGATGATGAGTAGTTCATATTCTCCGCTGTCTTTTTCAGTCAGGTTCATAAGCACCAGAGATCCAGTAGACTTTTCTAGGACGATCCTGCTCTCATAGCCTTGTCCGACTACATCTACACTGGTTGAGGTTATTACATTGGTGGTCCCATTGAAGCTCCAAGTTAATGCCAGAAACGGTTCAGCTGTTGGTTTTACAGATGTTTTAAAGGTCACGCTCTCCCCTGCTGCTCCACGGAGGGAGTCAACAGTGAGTACACCGGCTCCATAGCACAGACCTACTGAAATATGAACATAGTTAACATTTCACAACCTGTAGTTCTATTGATAAAGAACTTTTAATACATATCTTACCTGAGGAGAGGAACACAAGTATGGTTGACCTGAGAAACGTATAGTTCATGATTTGGTTGGACCTCTTCTAATGTTATCTGACCTTCTGCTGTCTGTGTTTGTGCAACAATAGAATAAAAGCTAAGATTATCTGCAATAAATGAAACGTCATCAAGACGTCCACAGGCTTGACATGCTTAATTATTACCTTCATCAACCCTTTGTTATCGTGGCTCTTCAAACTGCATGTTCGGAAAACCAGAAATGATGCTTCTTATTTACTATTACACACAGTTTGTTGACTTAGTTGATAATGTGAGAGGTATTAGGGACTAGACTCTAAAGCCATGCTAGTAGCTCTGTGATGCAGCTCTGTTGTATGTAGGCATAGCAGTGCTTTGAGCTAAATGTTAATCAGCATACTAACATGCAGAAGAAGAAGAAGACATACTTTATTCATCACACAAGGGGAAATTCAATATTCTCACTCTGGTGTTATTATTGTTATTAGTATGCACAGGTCTGAAATACACACACATGCAACAACACATGGAGAGATGTCAGAGTGACAGGGCTGCTACTCAGTGCGGCGCCCCGTGCAGCTGAGTGTACAGGGGCTTGCTCTCAACAACAATGTTTACACGATGACAATATATTTTGCACTTTTCAAAACAAAGCTGTTTCGAATGAACCAGGATAGACACATGCAATTAGGAAATCAGAGAATTATATAACCCAAAAAACAAAATACCACACTGGGTGGTTCTATTTAAAAACTCTTCACAAATTATATGGACATTAACTTTGCTTTATGCACTCCTATAAAATTAATAATTTTAAAGATAATATTTAACTTAAGATAAAAAGTCTGATTGTGCCTAAAACTGTTGCTTAATTCCTGAGAGTAAAATATACAGGACAATATCCTGCTCAGTAAATTACTTCAATACCACTTTGCTCCATGTCTTTTATCCACCAGACTGCCAGAAGTTAGACCACAAAAAGGCACGGATATCGGCGGTGCGGGGCGGCAGAGTGGTGGGGGAAGGGGATTACGGTAGCAATCTTTACTCATTACCATTGACGGCAACGTTGCCTTGAATGATTGCTTTAAAAGTTGCTCTGTGTATCATCAGCTTTATATTTAAAGACTGTTACATATTCAGTTGCTGTAAAATCACATGACAGAGAAAGAATTAACATTTTGTGTCGCAGTTTTCAAAATATATTGATGTATATTGTTAATTAGCATAATGTCTTATCCCAACCCAATATTCTTCCATTAATTTACAAAGTTGAGGCTGGACACAATAAAGAACAGCAAAATAAAAGCAAAAATTAGAAATACTCTGTAGAAATGCAAAAAGTACAAAAATAATGCAAACACACCAGAAATGGTGCAAGGAAAATAACCACTTTCAACTAAATATATTATGTTTTAAATGTAAAAGGACTACAGCTTACTGGAGCTTTTTACTGTGTTTACACTCTTTATTTTGGGTTTGAAGACATTTCACTCTCACAAACACTGTTTACGGCAGATATTTACTATGATAAACCCAATGCATATGCTACCTGCTAGAGAAGGAATATTTAGTGGCCAGAAATGCAGCAGAAATGCTACTGTTATACTGTACATATGGATAAATGGCAAATGTTTGCTAACACATTAGCTATAAAAAACAATAATGTGATAATATATCAGGGCTGCTATGTGTCATTATGTTGTGCTGCCTACAAGTGTCCAAAAAGTCACTTAATTCAACTTTAAGCACATTTATATGTCTGTCAACAAGACTTTGAAATACACTGTAATTCTGTTACTGTTACGTTTTGCTGTGTTGTAAATTATTTATCTAAAAGAAACATAACCCAAACACAGAAGAAACAGTATGAATTCTAAAACAAAACAACAACATTGGTGTCTCTTCTTTTCTTGGTGCAGGTGAAAACATTTTTGTTTTCTGATCATCTGCAGGACAAAAATGTAAACAACTGATTTATTAGAGAAATAGAAAATATAGATATATATAAATAGAAATTAGAGAGTTGCTGTTTTGATCCAAACAGAGTTAAACTGATTTCTACAGAAACAAAACCTCTTTGTGCGTCTCCCTTCAAAATACATTTAGGCCTTTTCACTAAATAAGTTTATATGTTCTCATATACCTCTGAAGTGTTCTCATACATATGTTCTTCTCATTCTAGGCAAAAAAAGTAGCTTTGTTACATACATTTCATAACTCAATATTTATGATTGTGATTCTTTCAGTTATTAAGTATTTATTTATGACTGTGTTCGTTTAGCTCAGTTGGTAAGGTGCAGGACTCTCACTTAGATGGTTGTGAGACTAATCCCATGTTCGGTTAAATCCCGACCCCCTCTTTAACAAATTGATTATGAACTGTTTCACATGCTCATAATAAAGCATGTGTGGCAGTGTGTATGTTCCGCATCCATCAACCTACAGATGCTTTTTTAGTATCTTCAGGCAGAGGACATTTAGTGGAATCATGTTCTCTTTCAAACATTCGCACGGTATCTCACTATGGGGTACGCCCCTTTGCGTAGTCCTCAGAAGGCCAACACGCCAGCCACTACTGGCTGGCAGTTGTGACGACTGCATTAGGAGGAGTGAGGTCCTCCCCCAATAAGAGGGATGATGCGGCGTCATAAGCTCATTCAAAAACCTCTTCTTGCTTTTCACTCAGAAAGCTACATCTCTCAACGCGACTTCTAAAGGGAACATTGGGTTAACTGTCCATAGACTGAGCTAACCATTCGATCGCCGGGCACTAATTGTTCTGTGTCGTGTACGGAATCCTGATTTCTTCGCCATAGAAATCCAGGATTTTCAGTGAGAAGTCTTTTACGCTGTTGTTGCTGCCTCCATACAACTAACTGTAGCTACTTTGTTACTCTGTTGCCAAAGTAACACCAAGCACCTTAGCCCAGCTAGCCACCTCACTATTGTTAGCTAAGTCTGCTGTCACATTAGTTAGCAACCAGCTAGCCTCCACACTAGCAGCTAATTGTTGCTAATTTCTGCTTTGACTATAAGTCGCTTACCATGGTGCTCTCGAATCTTAACATACCGGCAGATAGCACACCAGCTACACCGCTGCTTGCCCCGCGCCAGCGATAAAACCCCTACCACGGGATTGCGTATGCAGGGCTAAGATATCGGCTATGGATACTCACCTAATATGTGTGGCCTGTCTAGGCCTGCAGCATGCCCGAGCGGTGCTGGACACACCCGGCTCATGTGAACATTGTAGCTGTTTCACTCTCAAAAGTCTCCACCGTCGGCTGTCACGCAAGGCAAGCCTCGGCACCTGGGACCCACTGCTAGCATCAGCGGCCGCACCGACGGAGTATGACGAGCCGGCCATTTTGAGCACTAGCTGGGACACTCCCTTGCCCGTGGGATTCGATGATTGCATGCCAGCTGATCATTTCGATTCTCTACTGGGAGATGATGAGTCTGGCAACTCCGACGTCTCGGTCGACATTCTCTTATCTGAGGGGGAGGACGATGATGGTCCCTCTTCCCCCCACTCACCAGAGGCATGGACCTGCATTAAGTGTGCTGGAGGGCGGCTGAGAAGCTGGATATCCCATGGCCCAAGGTGCAGGCGGAGACTTCTGTATCCTGCTATGAAGGGAAAAGGCTGCCAAAAGCCAAGCGGGCAGCTAGGCAGCTTTTACCCATATTCCCTGAGTGCCTGGAGGAGACTGTGTGCTGTTGGGAGAATCCCTTTTCTGCTGCTAACCCTGTCCAAGGGGGGTTGACCTTTGATTGTGTGGAAAAAAGGCATTTACCACATGCCTCCAATTGAACCTCTAGAGGCCTCACACCTACACCCCACTCAGAAACTGACAATGTCTTCCTCTGGCCCCACCCTGCCCACCAAGGTTGATCGCTTACAGTCCTCTATGACTGATAGAGCTTATAAATTGGTCGCCACATCGGTTAGGGCTCTGAATGCCTCCTCTCTTCCTCTCCTGGCATATCAGGCTGAACTGCAGGAACAGATGACCGCCTTACCAGCATCTGAGTTGTGGGAGGAAATCTGTGTTATTATTGACCACTGCCTCCATATCACCAAATGCGCTGTCCAATCAGCAGGGAGGGCTATGTCCACCATGATTGCCCAAGAGCGAGCTTAACCTCTCTGATCTGTCTGACAAAGCGTGACATCCTGGATGAGGACGTGGACCCCAACGGGCTGTTTGGCACTGCTGTTGCTACCATGCAAAAGCGACTCCTCGCCGGGCCTTCACTCTAGCTGTGGCTCAGCAGGTCAGTGGCACAGCCTTTAAGATCCCAAGATGCCCAGCCCCTCAGCCCCCAGCGCAAACACAGCCCGGCCCACCGCAGAGGGGGCCTTGGCCAAAGAAATCGCGGCGGTGGCCCAGGGGGCCCTCCAGCTCCAACCTCCTCCCAGGGAGTAAGATGGAAGAAGCGATCCTAGTCATTTACACTTCTTCAGCTCCGTTCCTGAGCCTGTGTCAGAGTGTACCTTCCGTGCAGCGTGCAGGGCCAGAGTTGGCACCTACAGTTCCCCGCCCTACAAAGAGGAAGAGAGACTGTTCACAAACAGGAGCTGTTCCAATGCTCCCTGTATGTCTCACAAGCACTGTCATGTGTCCCAAATCAATAAAGTTACCCCCTGTGCCTCCAGGCATGTTGCCGTGGGCACTGAAAAAAAAACAAAAAAATATGCACTGTTAAAAAACACTGTGTGTTCCTGAGGTTCACCTTCTGCGGCACGACCTACAAATATATGGTCCTGCCATTCAGTCTCTCCTTAAGCCCCCGGGTGTTGGTCAAATGTACAGAGGCGGCTGTTGCACCTCTCAGAAAGCAGGGTGTCCGCATAGCCATGTACATCAATGACTGGCTTCTAGCCGCATAGTCCTACTGGGGGGGAGCTGGAGCACACACGGTTGCTTCTGCGCCTCCTCGAGGACCTGGCGTTCAGGGTGAATCTAGAGAAGAGCATGTACATTCCCAGTCAGAGAGTCTCCATCTGTCTGAACCTGGTCTCGGTCTCCTTCAGAGCCCACCTGTCAGCGGGGAGGGTGTAAGACAACACGACTGCTGTAGCTTACATCAAGAGACAGGGGGGTCTGCGGACTCCCACGGTTGCACACACTGGCTCACAGACTGATTTTGTGGAGCAGTGTGCATCTCCTGTCACTGAAAGCCACACATGTCCCAGGGGTTCTGAACTGTGGAGCAGACCTGCTCTCCAGAGGCAATCCTCTGTATGGAGAACGGGAACTCCATCCAGAGGTGGCTGCTCAGATTGGGGCTCGCTACGGTCGCCCTAGCATACCTTTATATGCCTCGAGGGAGAACACTCAGTATCCCATTTTCTTCTCCCTGAGGGATTGGGATGCACCAATGGGGATAGACGCGCTGGCACACGAGTGGCCGCGGGTTCTGCTTTATGCATTTCCACCTCTGGCCCTGATCCTGCCCACATTGGCCAGAGTACGGGAGCAGGGATTGTCACTCATCCTGATAGCCCCTCATTGGCTGGGGAAACATTGGTTGGCGGACATCATCCAGCTCCTGTACAGCCAACTCTGGCCTCTCCCTTTACACAGCGACCTGCTTTCACAGGCATGGGGGGAGATATTTCATCCTCAATCGGAGCAGTTGGTGCTCTGGGCCTGGCCCGTGAAAGGCTGAACCTGGATACGGTTGGACTTCCACAGAATGTCATCGCAACCATTCAGAATGCTAGGGCTTCTTCTACCAGGTCACTATATGGTGCCAAATGGCATGTGTTTGAGGACTGGTGTTCGAAGTCGCAGGAAGTGCCTTTCCAGTGCTCGGTGCCAGTGATTCTCTGTTTTCTACAGGACTTGCTGGATAAGGGCAAAGCCTTTTCTCATCCTCTAGCGCATACCGTGTTGAGTGTGGGCTCCTCTTAGGTCGCGATAAGTTGGCCTCTTGATTGGCAGTTGGTTTTCAAGCTTGTCTGGCAATATGGGAGTCAGGATATCCCCATAGCGAGATACTGAGCGTTTGAAAGCGAACTTTAGATTACAGAGGTAACCCCGGTTCTCTGATAACATGAGTGAGGTATTCCACCGGGCCGCCCCTCCTTGCGTGAAGCGAGGAAGAGGTGTGCTTGATGTCTGTGAAGATTCTCAGTCATCCAGGTCATAGTTATTCAACGGAGGTTAAAGTCAAGGGCAACTGGACTTGGTTGAAGATTTCGTCCCCCATTCAAGGGACTTCTTCAGTTCTGACTGACTGGTCTGAAACTCAGAAAAGATCACAGAATTTGTGTGAAAAAATGTGTTAATTTGTGTGCCCTCTGAAATAAACATGTATAGGCCTGTAGACTCAGGGACCTGCACAGACCTTTTGGGGGGCAGGGGCTTAAGTGAACAAAAAGGGCATTTCTTATATATTTAAAATAAATGACTGCACCAAGGACAGGGACTTAAGGGACAGGGGTGTGTCAGGGACAGGCACAGGGATTTAAATAAATTGTTCAAATACTTTTTGTTTCACATGCAAAATAACCAGCTCTACACAGCGTAGTGTGGTGTATAACATATGTGCATTTGACGCATAACAGTTTAACATAGCACTGTAGCTGCTGGATAGAGGATTAGTGACCTTTTAAGGGGAGAGTAGAGGTCAGTGGTTATGTGGAGACTCAGACCCTTGTCTAACAGATGCCTACACTTATCCTATAGAACTGTGCCCTTATATGGATTAGTGCCTTAGTTTGCAGACGCAGACCCTTATATGGTGTCTAACAGATGTCTTATATGTCCTATATAAGCTGTGTTTGATGTACAGACAGACAGAGTGGCCATCGGGCTGGGTCACTCTCCAAGCTGCTGCAGAGCTTGTAATTGATGCTGAACTTCTTGATGTAATAAACTTTTATGATCAAGAACAGTGTCAAGCGGATTTCTTCTCAACACATCATCGCAGTATTATTGTTCGGACACCACAGTTGCAACAGAATACTGAATTGCCTAAATACACGAATGTACTGATCAAATACATTATTATTATTGCTATTACAATTACACTTACTACGCGCACACACACACACTCTTCTGATATCCATCAACACTACTTCATACAGTTTATTTGCAAGTCACATCACTCTTCACCAATCGATCACTGCGTTCCATCATATAATTTAAACGATTTTCTTTTAGTGCAGCAGCTTGCATTCATACTTTCATCAGCTGATTTTACTCGTAGAGCCGCTGGCTGCTTTCATCAGATGCTGTAGGTGACATTATTCTTCATTAGAGACTTTAGTGCAGTTTAGTGAATTGTCTGACTCCTTGTGCTACGTGTTTACTATCTTTCATTGTCTTCTATTTGGACTATGACACAGGAATGACCAGCCTCACATGTGACTGAATAGAAATGAAGATAAATTATGCTGACAGACTCTCTGGCTATCTCTGACCTTAATTGTCTCCAATATAAAAGTTGATGGGAGAGATAAAAGAAAGAAAAATCTTTCTAATAAACGAAGAAAGTTGTGTGTTTGTTGTTCAGACCTGAACTCAGATTTTTAACTAGACAGTGAATCATAAAACAAATCAAATATAGCCTAAGACTTTGCAGTTGAGTTTAATGTTATCTGTCCTGATGTATCAGATCAGTCCGATCAGCTGAAGTGTCCAATCACCATAACGGCTACCCAATATGGGGGTGTGACAGTCAACAAAAGACTTCTGCAAAGGATGCACTGGTGAATCCTTGCTCATAGCTCCTCAGAGATTGCTCCTTGATCCTCGATCCTCGATCCCCAATCCCCGATCTTCGCTCGTCATAGCGCAAATAAGAGCTTTGGGACGATCTGCAAGATGGCAGAGTGGAACAACTTCCAGTTCAAGCGAGGATCGAGGAAACGACACATAAGAAACCTGACAAGCACACATGGACTCAGGAGTTCTTAACCTGGTGCTTCAATTTATTCCTTCACCAGTCACATGAAAAGTGCAAATATATCAATTGTTTTTAAAAACTAACAACAAAAAAACTATGTACAAACTATTCAAATTATCATTAAAAAACTGAAAAAAAAGCTATATTAGGGCCTGACTATTGGGCTCTAGCACATTCTAGCAAAGCTGTTCTGCCCAGAGGAGCCTAAACCTCCTTCCTTCATACCGGAAGCCCCTCATACAAGACAAAGTTAATCAATGGTGTAATCAATCAAACACCATTTTGCTAACTCAACATTCCCAAACTGACCACATCAATACACAATATAACAAATATAAAACCAGAAATTAAATGTTACATGCTGAACAAAGCTTCTCAAAACAGAAAACTTTAAGTACTCTAGTGCACCCCTCTGCACTGGCTCACACATGGACTATTTCAGGTCTTCCCTCCTATAAATTACTTCAGACTCCAACACTTCCTGTTTGCCTTCAACCAAGATCCCTGCTTGAAGATATGACCGTCGGTAACCACAATAACCTAAAATAAATTACTTGAAATTACCTGTGTTTGTGTTGTGTTTATCTGATCATAATTTCTACTCTTTCAACTAGCACTACAACTACTTGAATGACATGATATTAAATGACATGAAATTACAAGCCATGTGTCCATTGGTACTAGCCCACATGCTTTTGGTAATGCTAATGCAAACAGTAATGCTTAGATCAATTATCGGCCAAAAGGCCTATGATAGGCTAATGTTAATGTTAGCTTAGCATGCTAATACCGATGCTGCCACTGGTTTAAATGAAGGCATGGGGTAGCGCCATGACATGGTGTATTTTACTTCCATCTCTTCTTTTACTTGAATGGAGAAAGAAAATTCCAAAATACACATTTAGATGGTGTTTGTTTTAAGCTTACTACCCTCCGTCTGTTTGGATCTGTAGATTTCTTCTAAATAGTGCTGGGCAACAATTAAACTTTTTAATCGCGATTAATCACATAGTTATGCGCAAAATTGAATAATGAATTCTAAAGTAATGTATTGTGCACTTTAACTTAAATGTACTGCTATATACACAAAAGTGCAATAACATGTGGTTTGCAAACACTTTAAAAAAAAAAGGTGCTTTATACCAGCAGTATTCCCTTTACACAGTAGCAATAAAATATTTCTTATTAATCTCAATTTAAACATTAATGTAATCAAATCAAATATAAAACCAAAGCTATTTGCCACTGCCAGGGCATTACCTTTTATCTAGCTTGTTAAAACAAGTCACTATCAGAGTCCAGTTTTCTTGTGCTTGAGGTATCAGCAGAAACATTTTTTCTTTTATCAGGGAGCAGCATAAACAGTCTAATCCTCCCTCTCGTTCCTCTGGCTGAGCTCCACTCTCACTATAGTCAGTGTGACCTGCTATGACCAGGGAACATTCAGGTGTTGCATGTTCAATCCTGTCAGTTGTAGCAGACCTAAATTTATTAGTTATGCATTTTAATAAATTTATGAGAATTGATACCCAATTATGAATTAAAATTCATAAAATCAAAATTTAAGGGCACCACCGGAGTTATAATCCTAGAGTCTCCGGACCTCTAGGTAGTTTTGAATAATTATACTATTATCACTAGTGATCAGTTAGTTAATAATCGCTCAATTATCTTAAATCAGTCAGTCAGTCTCATATCTAAAGGGTCAATTCTCTTGGCAGGAACTATAAATAGGCAACACACACAGCTCTTGATTATTTTACAGTGAATTTATTCTCTAACTAAGGTGATAAAAAAGATGGTTGGATACAGGGAACATAAGCATTTGCTGAACAATGAGCCTGGATGTGGGAAGCATTTGACTCATACGGCATAGAAGAGCTACTGAAAGTAAACTAATGCTATAATTTAGGAGTTAAAATGGACATCTGATCACAGAACGTGTGTTGAGTCTTACTGCTTGTCGACAGCCTGCTTTTGGCCTGTTGCACGGGTCCCACTCTAGCTGCCCGATCCTGGCTTTTTGCTAAGGATTCTCCAGGGTTCTCCGTGTCTGATTGAAAACGCCTCCTCCGTCTGGCAATTCGGCTGTTTGCAGGTTTCCTTCGTTGTAGCTGTCGAGACCACGTGGCTTGGTCTGACCTCGGTGAAGTTGGCTCGACGAAAAAGGCTTAAAATGGAACTTGGTCGTTCCTGAATTAGTCCAGTGTAACTTAACGGACTCATAACTTTAACAAACAAAAGAAATAAAGAAAATAAAACAAACTGAAGGCAGATCGATGTCGCGGCACTTCAGGTGTGTAGCTTCAGGCGAACAAAGGGCCTGTTTGTTTCGCTGGCCGAGTCTGGGCGTTGCCTGGCGAGGCACGCTGCTCGTGCCGAAACGTCCAGAGGGCCGAGCAGGGTGGAAGAGCCAACAGCGAAGAGAAGAGAGCGCGAGCAGGTCGCGTGTCGCTCTTGTCGCTCTGTTGTCTGGGGCGTGGTTCCCAGGGGGCGTCTCAGGTTTGCCATGGGACTGCCTTTCTAAACTTAATGTTTAAAGAAAAGAAATCTATTTGCACGTACTATAATCAAACATTTTCAACAATCGAACCTCAATGGTCGAACGGTTGTACTGTTCTAAGCATTTGGTAACAGGAAACAATTGTCACATTATTGGTCAGGATATTTATACATTTAACGGCATTTCCGATGCATGTAATACTTATTTCGTCCACTTGGGGGAGCTCAGGTTACATGAGGAAAGCTTGGATTAAATCAAAGATCGTCTCTCCTTAGGAACTGGGAATTTGTTGATTCATCCTTAAATTCAAGCTGGCGATTAAGAGTATAGTAAAACATTTCTTTGTCATCATTTCTAAAGGAATTTTGTAGGAAAGTATTATGAACAAGCATTGATTACATCAGATGAAGGAGTGTCTTGCTGAAAATAAAAACACTGCACAAGTAAGTTCTTTTCAGCACTAATATCAACAACAGATAGCAACAACAGTTAACATAACTACTCAAATAGAGGCAAACATATTCAGGTAACTAAAGATTTAATTAAATTTAATTAAATGCTTTGAGTCTTTGGAGGCTGCAGTCCTCTGTCATCCAAAGTTCAGTGTCTGGACTATGTCACACTTGGGTGAGACAGGGGTTTTCCTTTTTGATGTGGTAATAAAACAAAGAATAAGGTCAGTTGCCACGGAAACGTGTGTGGTGGGGCCAGTTTTGATAGGCTGTTCAGGGAGATGCCAATGGCTGGCTCGTGTCCCTTTGTCAGTTTAACAGTCAGGCCCCGCGTTATCAGTTTCGGAATCAAAAAGGTGCCAGTTTTATGGTCGGGATAGCACTTAGAGAAAGCAACTTTGACCCCTCCCCATCTTCTCTGGGGAGGAGAAAGGAATTTAGGGTAGCTCCAAATTTATTGAATGTAAAATGCACAAATCCACACCGTTGTTCACTACACAGTAAAGGCACCAATCATCCAGTAAACCTAATGAGTAATAAACATACAAACTTAAAGTAATTTAAGGGATAATATAAGGATAAGATTGTAAGTGTTAAAATGTAAACTCAAAGGTATTTGATTGTTTGTTTTATTTGTGTTTTATTTTTATTTTTCATGATTTTCGCCCTGCGACCCTGTACGCAGGATAAGCGGTTGACGATGGATGGATGGATGTATGTTTTATTTTTCTTATTTTTTTAAACTTAAGACATGAACCACACATCTATCATATTTTTGTGTCCTGTTCTTCATTTGATTTTAATAGAATACTAACTGATTCAATTACATACTACATTCAAAGACCATTTGTTGACACTGAAATGCCATCTTCATTTCACTACTAAAAAACTAAACTAAAATCACAACTTACCTAGTACAGTTACAGCTGAAGGCTGAGATGTTTGATATCTCAGAGTTTTGTTGTTATAAGGCCCGACAGCTGACCGAATGACAGAAGCTTTGAGTTTACATTTTATCAAACTGTGATAATCAATTAATCCATCCATCCATCGTCAATCGCTTATCCTGCGTACAGGGTCGTGGGGGGCTGGAGCCAATCCCAGCTGACATCGGGCGAAAGGCAGGGTACAACCTGGACAGGTCGCTAATCCATTGCAGGGCCTGTGATAATCAATCTTAAAATAATATTCTGTCTGCTTTTGAACATTTATCTTTTACTTATATAACCTGAATAATCATAACATGACAATGACAGAAGAACTGGGTGTTAAGTGTTTTAGAAGTGTTTCTTTCTGACAAGCAACAAACAAATCATGAAGTGATAAAACCTCACCTGAAATGGCTCCCAGGATCACAAATGTTTCCATATCTGCTGCAGCCTCCATGCATGTAGAATGTGTTTTCAGAGAGGAGGTGCTAATGTATGTGTTTGAGAAGTGGTTGGTCTGTTTTACAGCAAATTGTACTGTTATTGTCATTTTCCAGTTCTAATAAAACTTTATAATAATAATTATGAATATCATGTACAAACAATATGAAAAGTTGATGTCATGTATTGCCAGGCATCAATCAGTATTTAGCAACATTTGAATCAATTTGTGCATCATAAATTTATCATAAGAAGTGGATACCAGCTCCCAAGATGGCAGCCATATACTTGGCTTAACCAAGTTCAACAGATAAAAATATAAACCATGGAATAAAAATGTTTAACACAAAGAGTAATAATTTACCATATTGCTGTTAAAGTTGTCCTTTTTTAGTTTTACAGATGTCTCTTTTACAAAGTGGTCAATGGGAAGAGGAGATGGGACGTGTGGGTTTTTATGGAACTGCTGGCAATGATGGGACTGATGTGTGGTCCTACTCCTGAAACTCTGCTAATTAGTGGAAGGCCGAAAGTCTGAAACTGAAAAAAAAACTGATCTGAAACTGAAAAACTGATCTGAAACTGAAAAGATTTGAATGTTTAAAAAAACAAACAAAAAACCCCCAATAAAACTGCTTTGATTCTGAAAACAAAAAATGTGGAACTGAAAAATAAGTCCTCAAATATCAAAATAGTGGAGTTGTGGATTAGTGGAGAATAAAAGTAAAAAATAAAATTAATCATTTATTCAAAATAATTCCAGAATAAAATCAACATTTCATTCAAACTGAAAAAAAATCATACACTTATTTTTATTTTGAATACATGGTTGTATTTTTCAAGTTTAAGACCAAAATTTAAATGTTCAATTTCAAGTTTTAGTTTTTCTATTAGTTTTTTTTTAAATTAACAAAACATTCGGCCCTGATTTAGCTCCATAGTAAAGCAGGTTGCTCTTGGGTTAACTTGTGTTCTGCATAAGCTTAAGTCAACCATCAAGACTAACTTTTCTTTATTGTTTGTATGTATTGTGAGTAAGTCAAATGTATCAACTCAAGTAAACAATAAGAGGATATATACAGATTTATTAAAATACTATGCTTACCAGATTTTGACCATTATATTTATAAGACTGTTACATATTCAGTTGCTGTCAAAACAAATGACAGAGAAAGCATTAACATTTTATGTTGCAGTTTTCAAAATATATTGATGTATCTTGTTAATTAGAATAATTTCTCATCCTAACCCAATATTAATCCATTGATTTACAAAGCTGAGATTGGACAAAATAAAGAACAGGAAAATAAAAGCAAACATTATATATACACAGAGCAAACACACCAGAAAAGGTGTAATTTTCAACTCATTATATATTGAATCATTACCCAGTACTACAGTTTACTGGAATATTTTACTGTATTTACACTTTGTTTTGGGTTTGAAGACATTTCACTCTCATAAACACTGGCAGACATTTTTAGCAAAAAAGCTTTGATTTGAAATCTAATGCATATGCCACCTTCTAAAATGGGAGTGAATATTTTATTCAACAAGTGGCCAGAAATGCTGCAGAAATGCTGCTGTTGATATGTACTGGATGTATAATTGGCAACACATTAGCTATAAAAAAAACAAAAAAACAATTAGGTGATAATATATCAGGACTGCTATGTCTCATTATGTTATGGTGCTCTTCTGCCTACAAGTATCCAAAAAGTTACATAATGCAGCTTTAAGCACATTTATATTGCTTTCAGATCCACTGGTAATTCTGTTAATGATATGACTTACTGCATTGTAAATTACTTATCTAAAAGAAAATTTAATCCAAACATAGAAGAAAAATAGTCAGAATAGTATAATTTCTAAACAACCCCCCCGACAACATTGGTGTCTCGTCTCTTCTTGGCAAAGAAGAGAACAACTGATTAAATTAGAGAGTTGCTGTTTTGATCCAAACAGAGTTAAAATGATTTCCACAGAAACAAAACCTCTGGTGCTTCTCCCTTCAAATTACATTTAGGCCTTTTCACTAAATCAGACAAATGAGTTGAAAACTTACTTTAAAAGACAGTTGAGTTTATATGTTCTCATATACCTCTGAAGTGTTCTCATACATATGTTCTTCTCGTTCTAGGCAAAAAAGTAGCTTTGTTACAGTACATTTCATAACACATCAATACATGTGATTGTGATTCTTTATGTTTATTAAGTATTTATTTGTGATTGATGATTGATCCAGTGATTTTTAGATCCAGTCGTCCTCATCCAAAAACAGCTGTATAAGTATAGCTCACTACGACCCAAATTTATGATTTTTGTAAGGCCACAACCCATGGTGGTAGAAGAAGTCAGGTGACATAGTATAAGGAACGACAAAGTCTGACTAAGGAGGGTGGTGGTGGTGAATGGATGATGGATGTAAACTCAGGACTTTCCCCTCAAGAGACCGAGACTCAAGTTCCGTGTAAAAGAAAGTCACAATATTTTCCTAAAACTAACCATAAAGTTCTGTTGCCTAAAACTAACTACTACCTTTTTTTTTAACGTTACGCAACATAGGCCTATACTGAAGGTCCGGTAAGCCTGACTCTGGACCAGTATTTGCCAATGCTCGTTGTTTTGGAAAATGGTCAAAATGTCATTGCATTTTCCAATGGACATATGGCCGATGTCGTTTTGGAAGCAGTCTTATACTGTATGTCGTTTGGGGAGACTTGATAATTGCCCTATTTTGTCGTTTTGGTATGACGACGTGTTGCATGTGTAAGTCAGATGAATAGCCTACTTACCTGTATCATGTGCCTGAGGTTTGTTGTTTATTCTGAATTTAAAATAAAAGATTGTTAAAAGGTAGCCTGCTTGATGCTGTTAATGTACCTATTAATGATAATAAAAAAACAAATACAACGAACAGGTATTTAAATTCTTGCACCTGTGAGTAAAACACCAAATCCAGAAATGAATTATTGTTGATGAATTATGTTAATCTGATCAACAGAATCATTCACATTAATAGAATATAATTTATGTAATCTTAAAGTCAGTTGAGTTTAATGGACCTGTAAAAGTACTGTATGAAACTGATCAATATTGAAAATACAATAATTCCTGACCAAATCTAAGAGAAATGAGTGACCAGTTACAGATATTATGAAGGCTATTTTTCACACATATACCTCCAGGTGATTTCCCTGATTTTTAAACAGGGTCATGTACAGTAGGATACTGTAAGGGTGAATGAACACTGATGAAAATGAGAGTCAGAGTGAAAGCTAAAGTCAGGCTCGGGGCTAAATAGACAATATACATATTGTGAGACTGGCAAAAGCAGTACATAAGCAGGTGACCCTTTTTTGAACATTGACCTGTTGTAGATAAAGTAAACAGAGTTTTACTGTCACAACCTGATTCTAGTTCCCTATTTTCTATCTGTTCTCTTCAGATCCTAACACTCCCTCCCACCCTGTAGTAATCCATGGTTTATGACTAAAACTGATTTGACCTGCAAATCCAAACTCAACAATACTGAGCCAATACACTTGCCATAATTGGTATTGATCCTAAATAATAAAAAAAAATGGCTCATATATACCTTTTTTTATATATGTAGTATCCTCCACCAAAACCTGCTCCACAGATGACCAAACATGCGATTACTAATCCAGCGATGCAACCAGCCGAACAGGGTGAAGTTTTGACAGCTAAAATAAAAAAAAGATACAAGAACATGATTTAACACCATTCTGTAAACAGGAATAATCTTTTATGCCTATGGATATAAAGCATACAACCATTTCAACTTTCCTGTGACTTCACAGCCCACTAGGTGCGAATATTTGTTTAATATTAAGAGTAAGGCCTTGAACATAACATAACAATTTAACATTGTGGGTTAATGTGGGCAACATCAACAACAAGAAACTGCAATCAACTCCATCTTGTTACCTGTTACAGACAACTGGTGGACCACTGATGATGATGTTCTTCCAGTTACATTATTCATTGCTTCACAGATATAGTTGCCACTGTCAGAAAGTTCAGTGATGTTTTTTGTAAATATAGCAGAATTCTGTAACTCAGCCCCATTCAGTGTCCAGGTGTAACTAGCAGATGGTGTGGACTCAGCAGAGCAGGTTAATGTTAAGGTCTGTTCAATATGGATCTCATTTGGACCTGTGATTTGAACATTTTCTGGTCCATCTGAAAAAAACATAGTTGTAAAGTTCTTACAGCAGCACAAATAATAAAGACTATAAAACTTAAACTTGTTTTACATACTGACAAACCAAAACCAGTCGCACACAGTTATTTATGGCAGTCATCATTTTGAACAGTAAATGTACATTGTACAGTGTGTTACCTACAGTTAACAACCACGGTGTATGTAGCTTCCTCAGTGTTGATTGGGTTGCTGATTTTACAGGAATATTCTCCACTGTCTTTTTTATTCAGACTGATAAAAGACAGCACTCTGTTGTTATCGTGAAGTATCATGTTTTCAGTCAAAGTAAGATTTGAGCCGTCCTTCACCCACTTTCTGGTAAACACAGCGCCAGCTGCGTCACAGGTTAGGTTGACAGAGCTCCCCTCAATCGGCATGTTTGTTGATGATTTGACAGAAGCACCTGATATTCTCTCTGTAGAACAAAACATCACAGAATGTGTGAAAACATGAACAACTGACTGTTACTGTGTTACTATGGGGTTGATTGGGTGAGTAAATAAATATAATATCATTGTGAAGGAGCAAACATTACAACTTCATCATAAAAAAATCATATCATATTCGTCATATTACATGACATGGCATAATGAAGAAGAAAAAAAATCTTTAACAATTGAATTAAGTCGACAGTTGCAAGAGTCGTGATCTTTGCCAGGTAACATGCTCTCCATTTGTTCAAATGTTATTGTTTCAAAGTTTTGACCACAAGTCTTAATAGAGCATGAAATCCTTAAACCTGAAATAAAGTTTTTTGCCTCTTGGAATCAGTGGAAACAAGCTGTAAACACAATATTGACACATAATTATTGTTGATAAGCTGATACAACTTTCTTTGGATACCTGTGACCTGGATGACTGAGAACCTTCACAGACATACAGCAAACTTGTTAGTAAACAGTTACCTATTTTTTAGGTTACACATTTAAGGAGTTGTTGCTGCTGTTGACGTCATTTCCACATTTCAAAAAACCCTAATTGTTCTAATTAGATGTGAAGTGCTTTATGACTTTTACCGACCTGTAAGAATAAATGAACAAGGATGAGTTGGCTGGCCCTCAGTGGATAAATAAGAAGAACCAGCTCAAGCCCATCGCTTTAGGGGCCTACACTGGGTTCTCTCCTAAGTTCTCTCCTAGGTTAGGGTGCAAAGTCGAGGCTTAGTAACTACTTAGTTAGTTTAACAAAATTAGCTACTAAAATTGGTTGTACCACAATTACTTGGGGCAGAACCTAACTAGTTTTGATGTAAAGTCATAACTATTGCGAGTGGCCAATCAGAGATCCTAGATTCCATTGTTAGTTTTGTGCACATTAGCTTTCTTGCTGGTATGAGCCACATGGCATCATAGCACATCGTAATAATTTGATTATCAATAAATAAGGGCTCTGCTGGATTGCAGTGTTGCATAATTGTATGCAATTTATAAAAACTTTCCTTGGATTACACAAATAATGTTTTTCTTGTCTTTTGTTATTTAAGATGAAGGTAATCTGATCTGAGAGCACACTTTGCCAAACACAAATTATTTGGCGTTAAAGTTGGGGTATGTGATTCTAATCCGATACACGTCTTTTTGTCAAATACAGTAAATAGCTCCTCAAGGTCCATAGCTGTCCGTTTAGTGTGTGTGCGCAAAAAAAAACACAGCCTTGGCTCTGTAAATGGGAAATGTTTACTACTAACTATATTATCTATATTATGCATTTTAGCTTTGCAGCAGCAACTGTGGCGTAAGTTTGCTAACCCACAACTATAGCTACTTGCTGTGTCATCATTTGCTCCAAATGGTATTTGTTGTGATATTGGATTTGTCCAGAATGGCAACCCCCACCTTTAACAGAATGCTAATTCCAGTACTATATCCAAATGCCACTACTGACAATAAAATGCTATCTTGTTGAATGTGTCACTACAGTAAAAACCTATTCATTTCAACTTACCCAGTACAGAGACAACTGATGGCTGAGAAGTTTGATATCTCATGGTTTTTTTGTTAAAGGCCTGGCAGCTGTAGTTACCACTGTGACTCATCTGAATGTTTATCAGTGTGAGCTCTGGTCCAGTATCAGACTGCAGGTCTCCATTCAGAAACCAGTTAAACAAGGCAGAGGGTCTGGAGACAGCTGAACAGGACAGACTGGTGTTTGATCCTTCCTCAAAGGATTCTTGTGTCGGAGATATTGTGAAATAAATATTTTCTGGGCCATCTACAGTGTGTGCCGTATGGGGAGTAAAAAGCAACAACAAAGTAGTAATGTTAGCAGCTTGAAGAAAATGCTACTTAACATGCAGCTTAGCTCAGTGCGAGGCCTCAGTATACCATCAACTGAAGATCAAAGATGTATCTTTGAAGCTGTATGTCCACAGCACAGAGCAAACTGCATGAATATAGTGCAAGATAAATGTTATGCACATGTAGGTTAATAACTCACAGCTGATGGTGAGGTTTACAGGATCACTTGTGCCATTACTGAAAGGATTGAACACACGACACCTGAATGGTCCCTGGTCATAGCGGGTCACATTAACTATAGTGAGAGTGGAGCCTCCATCAGTGAGCTGAACTCTGTCGCTGGCTGCAACCTCAGAGCTGCCGTTCAGCCAAAGGAAAGAGAGGGAGGATCCAGAGGAGGAGCAGGACAGATGGACAGAGCTGCTGAACTCCACTAAGTCTGTGCCGCTGGCATTTACCGTTACATTAGAGACTGGCACTGTGGGTTGAAGTAAAGAATTAAAGTATTAGGGGTTTTTACAATCTGGCTTTTCTACATTTTTTCTATCACACACCTTTCTACGCTGGTGTCAAACACAACTTAACAGTCAACTTAATATTGATTACCATGTTAACTGCCTGACTTAGTAAACAGTAAACTAAATGTGGGAATAGAGGTGAAAAAATTTAGCTAGCTACAATAATTTGACAAATCATCATGTACTGCTTGTAAATCATTTGAGATCATCTGAGTAACACACTGTAAACCACCTCAAATCAGCTACATTTAAGGTAGATATCAATTTATATTATTACTGTCCTATTCAGCAGATTAAGAGAATTAAAGATGTTAAACATCAGTGGGAACAACAAGTATTTGCTGGCATTTACTATTACATTAAAAACTGGCTCTGTGGGTGAAAAACAATATTGTTCTTTGCATTACAAAGGTACAGTAGAGGGAAACACTGAAGTGGCTGAGAATGAATCCCATATTTATTATGGCATGTTGAGAATTCATGGCTGCAAGCTGAAAGTTTACACTAGCTCCTGCCACAACAAAAAACATGTCGCTTATTTAATGACGATAATGATACACAGACCTAAAAGGCCATTTGGGGTTTCCACTAAATGATTTGCACATTAGAGGGAAATTCAGTTTTTGTTGATATTTTGTCAAACAGTCATTGATTTAACTCAGTGGTATAATGGTTTAGGCTGCACATTTTGGTGGTTGCACTTTATAATCAATTGCCTGTGGCAAAAAATATATTGCAGCCCAATTTAGCACCAGTTAGTGTGTATGACCTTAACTCCAATCAAAATCTATCTGATACAGTCTCAACAAAAGCTAAATATGTACAGATTCATACAGGTGTACCAAAATAAAGCAAACTCAGTGCATCCATTAAGACTACATGTTTAAACACAATATGGAAGTCAGTACTTAGTCATACCAGTAAATATAAGGGTATTGCTAAGCACCAGTTGTCTTAAATCTCAGATCACAGAAGCTGCAGTTTTTGGATAAAGGTAAAATGCGTCACAACACACCTCTATAAATCAAGCATTGTTGTGTTACAGACATGCCCGGCCTACAAATAATCTTCTCCAGTTGGAAGGGAACATGCTGGTTTGATACAGACCCCAGAAAATATCACATCATTATATTACAAATTTGCTTTATTAAAAATAATTACCATTACCGCTGAAACAATGACTCTTATCGCAATATCTAGTAAGTAATTACAATGTGATTGTTTTCTGCATACTGTTCAGTCTTAGCTGGTGTTAATGTAGGTCCCCATTGCTCATTAGGTTTTCAGGGTGTTTATAATGCAATTATTGCTATTTGTTTTGCCTTAGTATTATACTATGTAATAACATAATTACAGATTTTATTTGAAACTACCGAGCATGTAAACACAATTATTTTAACAGACACAATATTTATTTATTTCTCACTTGTCATAATCTACAATATGAAACATTTGCTCACCATGTACAGACAGGCTGATGTTTCCATGCTTTTGTGCTTCTCCCTGTGGTGTGATGGTAACTCTGTATTCTCCACTGTCATTAAGAGTCAGATTCCTGAGTTCCAGAGATGCAGTAGAAGTGAAATAGGTGATCCTGCCTTCATACTCTGGGCCAGTTATGTTTCCAACATTTGAAGTGATTATGTTTCTGTCACCAAATTTCCAGGCTGCTGTTATAAAGGGTTTCTCTGCTGGAGTCAGTGTTGTGGTGAACATCACCGTCCCTCCCACAGCTGCATTCAGAGGACCTTCTGGCAACAAACCAGCTCCTTTGGTTAAACCTGGAAGATTTTAAAAGTTACACATCTCTAAAATTAATTATAATGGAGGATATTGTAAAATTGGATACTGTGATGATTAAATCCCAATTCAAAACAAGGTCTTGATCTAATAACTATTCAAAACCCAAATCTGTAGCAGACAAAATGAGCAACCAACCAAGGCTCCTGATTTTTTTTTAAACTCAGTTGTAGCTTTGAATTTTTTCTAAACTTGTCTATTTATTGCAAACAAAACCTCTGGTTTATAAATATATTACTAACCACTAAGTACAACAGAATGTTGAAGATTGGTGTGTACAAGATCGCTGACGTAATTGCTGACGTAATCTGCACTCTGCGCATGCGTTGGCGTCTGTAGCCACCTGTCGGAAGCTCCGTCTTAAACCGTTAAGGATTTTAGCCATCCGACATGGATTTTAAGCTAGATGACCGTAAAAACGCGATCAACGCTACTGATTGCAACAAAGCTCCGGTGACTATGCTAGCCGAAATAACTCTGCCCCATGAGGACTGCTCACTCCTTAAGAAAGCGAACAAAAAGATTGCTGACCTTATGGAAGACATCCGACGACTTTCAGAGGAACTCAAAGAGAAAGATTCCCCGCTGACTGGCTTTATGGATGTAGCTTCAGTACAAGCCAAACAGATTGTTTCTCTTAGCACAACCACCAACATTCAGTACACCGTGTTATGAGACTCCTCTAGTCTTCCCAGGCTTTCATCCTGCTCGACTCCGAAGCATCAGTCAACCTGGGCTGAAGTGGTGGTCCGTGGCTTTAAGAGAGGCTCGGATGGGGCTGCCTCTCCTCGGCACATCGGCCTCTCCAACCGCTATGCAGCCTTGTCTAACGACACTCCGGTCCATCCAGCGGATGCACCTGCGGCTTCGAGTCTCCCTGATACGGATCTCTTTCGGCGCACAGTGCCTGCCGACACTGTTGCATCTCCGCCACCGGCTACATCTCCTGCACTGGGCCGCCGGTCTGCCGCTGGGCCTGATCGGCGGCCGTCATCCCGGTCAAAAACCTCCGCTTCCCGACGTAGGATCCTGAAGGAGGCTGTGCTCAGACGCTCCGGAGGCCGTCTCTACCCTGCACCGTCGGGTAGCTCTTCTCTCAGGTCTGTTACTGCTACTCCAACACAACACTCGGCAGCTCACACAGTCCATCCTCAGTCCGCACGCAGTGTTGAAGCAGACTCTGCTCAGTCCTGCTCTGGATCCCCACAACCAGCATCTCCTCGTCCTCTTTTCTCCCCAACCACACTAATAATTGGTGACTCCATAACCAGAAACATCCGTTTCTTTAACGCTACCACTCACTGCTTCCCCGGTGCCACCGCGGCTGATTTAAAAAAAACTCCAGGACCTGATGCCGACGCTCCCGTCCTCCATCACAAGAGTGATAGTCCATGTCGGAACAAATGACACAGCAATTTCAAAACTGCCTTTTATTGCAAAGATTCTAGAAAGAATTGTGTCCAAACAGATGCTCACTGTACTGGAAAATAAAAAAATATTTGAAAAGTTTCAGTCTGGTTTTAGGAAGTACCACAGCACTGAGACTGCATTGCTTAAAGTCACCAATGACCTTTTAATGTCTGCTGATGAAGGCATGTGCTCAGTCCTGGTACTCCTGGACCTTAGTGCTGCTTTTGACACCATTGATCACAACATCATGTTAGACAGACTGAGGCACTGGGTGGGGATCTCTGGTACTGCCCTAGAATGGTTTTCATCCTACCTGTCAAATAGGAAGTTTTGCGTGTCTGTAAACAACTATGTCTCTTCGTTCTGTCCAGTTAAATATGGTGTGCCTCAGGGGTCTTAGGACCCATTTTGTTTTCCTTGTATCTGCTTCCCCTTGGACATATTATCCATAAACATGGCATTTCTTTTCATATTTATGCTGATGACACACAAATATACTTGCCCGTCAGATCCACAGACCCTGGAATGCTGAGTTCACTTAACAACTGCATTTGTGAAGTTAAAAAATGGATGTCAAATAATTTCCTCCAGCTGAACTCAGACAAAACAGAAATCCTGGTCATCGGGTCCCAGCAGATGGCAAAACAAATACTGCCATCTGCTGGTTCCCTAATAAATCACATTAAGCCTGTGGCAAAGAACCTTGGTGTTTGGTTTGATACCAAACAAAGCTTGTTCAATCATGTTTTTATCAACTTTAGAAATATAGCTAAATTTCGATCTATGTTAACTTTTAAGGACACCGAGACCATTTTACACGCCTTTATCTCATCACACCTGGATTATTGCAACAGCCTTTTCACCTGTTTAACCCAAAAATCTACTGATCGACTCCAGACTGTCCAGAACTCAGCTGCCAGGCTTTTAACCAGAACAAAGAAATATGACCCCATTACTCCTATTTTAGCTTCATTACACTGGCTCCCAGTATGTTTTAGAATTGACTTTAAAATTCTATTGGTCACTTTTAAAGCTCTTCATGGCCTCTCACCTTGTTATATTTCTGACCTTTTAGTCCCATACGCACCAGCACGTACCTTGAGATCCTCGGGCAGAGGTCTGCTGTCTGTTCCAGAGTCTCGACTGAAAACTAAAAGGGACAGAGCGTTTGCTGTCAGGGCCCCGAGGCTCTGGAACAGCCTGCCCGAGGAAATCAGGTCAGCTGAGTCAGTGGACTCTTAAGTCCCTTCTTAAAACATACTTTTATAGGAGAGCCTTTCCCGATCTTATTTGATTTTATTTTATCCCTTTTATTTGATTGATGTATTTTAGTCTTTTCAGTGTTTTCATGCTTTTATCTTGTATTGTTTTTGTATTATTGTCTCTTGGGTATTATTGTCTTTACACTTGTTAAAGCACTTTGTAACTTGTTTTTGAAAAGTGCTCTACAAATAAAGATTATTATTATTTTGTCATAATGTATCTATGTAGAAAGTTTACAATGTGCTTCTGTCCAGTGTATATTCTGATGCTCGTTCTTAAAAATCAACATTTGCTATACGAAGGAAGTACTGGACTCCTCATGAGTTAAGAAAATAATTTCCAGTGGATAATCCAGGGGGGAATGAAGCACATTTGCAACATCTCCCAAATGAAAGCAGGGAGGAGTGTAATCTTAAGATGTTAAACTGAGCTTAAATAATTAATGGCTAAATCTTTAAAAATAAGTAAATAAACGCATGCTTGTATCTGCTGTATCAAGCAATAAGATCTCACCTGTGATGACTCCCAGGATGATTAAGTGTATCACAGTTATTTCCATTTCATCTGCAGTTTCATCAAGTATAACGAGAAAAGAGGGACTCACTCACTTCAATTTCCCTTTGATAATTTCAGGATCATTTTGCTGTATTAAAGTAGTACAAGGAAGTACTATGCAATGGGGATTTTCATATGGAATGGTTTAATGATGAACAAGGTCCACCTTGTTGATCATTAACATGATTCAGCATTCAGAGGTTTATTCAGGGTGGCCGTACTATGGATTTGTTCTGTATTTTGTAGCGAGGCGACATCAGAATATTGCAGTAAGTTTTACGACAGGTTCAGCCAATAAAATAGTTTTTTCCAAAAATTGTGAGTTGCTGCAACCATGAGACGTCCTTGAGCATGTTCAAAAATATTAGGCTGATGGGTCCACCAGTAAGCTGAGGACAGATACACACACACTCAATCAAAATGTTTTAAATTCAATTCATTTAACAATGAAATGATACAATAGAATAATTTAAATTAAAGATATACATAGTTAAATATACAAATAGGTAAACCAAACACATGATCCTCATCCATCATAGCAATATAGAGAAGGATATGGAGAAATGAGTGAGAAGACAGAAACAATAAACAAACAATATTGGCAATATTGAATAGATTTATAGATGAAGTCAAGGCACAGTGGTAAAGTAAACATTATTGTTTACTATGATTGATGCATTGATCATGTCTGACTAAGTCTGTAGAACCTGGGCCACTGCAGAAAGCCTTAGTACATGGTGTGCAAGCTCTATCCGGTAAGCTACCGAGGTGTGTTGCAGCCTTGACAATATCCCGATATGAAGTAATAAACAACTTGCTGTACTTGTGCTTTTGTTATGGGTTCTCTCAGAGGCTGCATTCTGCTGACTTTGGTGAACGCCTGACCTACCCTCTACATCCATGAGATAGACACACCCAAAGATTATTTGGGATGCCAACCAATGTCATAAGATTTCTTGATCTAGTTCCAGTATAGGAGAGTAAATTACAGTGTTTGTGTGTAGCCTATGTGCGTGCGTGTGTTGTGGGCCTGGCTACCATCTACTGCTACTTGTCGCCAGATTGGTCCATCACTCTAGTAGAAGCAGTCTATGTCAACTTCGTTACAAAACTAGATGTATATTAGAGGTACGCCAACTTGCCTCTTTTTTTTTTTGTGATTTTTCTGTGCTCCAGGTTTCTTGTGCTTACACTTCATCACTCATCACCAACCGTCTCTATCAACACCATGCCATCTCTTACCTGCCTGTATCATGCCAGCCGCCCCACCAACAGATCGTTTTGTCAATAAGGACTTTTATCTTAACTGCTCTGTTATCTGCTTCTGGGTCCGCCTAAAACATAACTGTAACATTAAGACCACTCATAAAGTTCCCAGAGAACTTAAGTATTCAACACATTTACTCACTTCTGCTATTGAGCTTCTGTTTCATTTCAGCAAGTTAAATCTTAAAATCAATTCTCAATGGACATTAACTTTGATATACACTCCTATAAAAGTTAAATATAAGATATCCTGCTCAGTAAATCACATCAGTAGCACCTTGCTTCACCTCTTATCCAGACCCCTAGAAGAACTACAGTTACACCACAGGAGGGCAGCATACTGCAGATTTTGTCTTGAAAGTCCTCATTTATAAGGACTGAAAGTGCTAAAGCTAACTAAACAAAAGGCACAACTTCATTTAATCATTAGCATTTCTTTATTGTATTTATTATGAGGAAAAGTAATATGTATCAATTCATGGAAACAAGATATAACAAAATAAGTTTGATGGGCTGCCAAAAATAAGGGCTGTAGGATTTAAACTTTACTCTTCAAACCTACTGTAATTTCCACAGTTGCTGGTGTTTGACCATTATATTGACAATGAACAAAAATCTAATGCAAACACACAAAGGTTTAGTAATAGCAGAATAAGAAATTGTCAATTATATATTTTACTTATCTGTCTAGGTGTAAAACAAGTTAGCATAGCTATTTTCAAATAAGTTTTATATTAATGGTGCATAGTAAGTAGCATAGAGGCTTTCAAAGGAACTGAGAAAGCCGGTGAATGGCTCATTTTTCTGTGAGGTTACAACTCACAAATACAAATATAATACAAATGTTATTAATTTTATTACAAAATTACATATAGGTCCTTTAAATGTTAAATGGCTTTGGGTGAATTATCACCCAACTATGTAGCTCAACTGAGCTTTTTTTGGTTTTGGGTTTGAAGAACTCTGTCTATGGACGAGTTTCAGGAAAAACGCTCTAATAAACCCATTGCATTCGCTACCTTCTAAAATGAGTGTGAATATTTTATTCAACAAGTGGCCAGAAACGCAGCAGAAATGTTACTGTTGATCTGTACTGGATGGATAAATGGCAAATTGTTTGCTAACACATTAGCTATTAAAAAAAAGTGTGAATATATCACCATGTAAATGTTCCGTACTTGTATAGCGCCTTTCTAGTCTTTTCGACTACTCAAAGCGCTTTTACACTACATCTGCATTCACCAGTCACACACATTCATACACTGAGCCTAAGTGCTCAAACGGAAACTAACATTCACACTCACTCATACACTGGCGGAATAGCCGCCAGGGGCAATTCGGGGTTCAGTATCTTGCCCAAGGACACTTCGACACACAACCAGGGGGGGATGTATGTATGTTGTGTCCAAAAAGTCACTTAATGCAGCTTTCAGCACATTTTGCAGTAACATTCTGACAATAACACCCTCAGATACACTCGTAATTCTGTTAATGATTTCTAAAAGTATATAATCCAAACATAAGAAAAAATGTATCATTTAAAAAATAAAAAAAAACCAACAACATTGGTGTCTCTTATCTTCTTGGCGCAGGTGAAAACTTCACACACTTATTTTCTGATCATCTGAAGGACAAAAATGTAAAGAACTAATTCAGAGAGTTGCTGTTTATCCAAACATTCATTATGACCCAAGTTTACATTTTTAGTTAGGCCACAACCCCCTGGTGGTAGAAAAAGTCTGGTGGAGTAAGGAGCGACCTACCTATGAATGGTGGTGGGGTGTATGGGTGAGTGATGTAAACTCAGGACTTTCACTCAAGATAACGAGGCTCAAGTTCCATGATAAAGAAAGTCAAAGATGACAAGTTTTAGGTTAAATAATGTTTTGTAGATGACTTACTGACTTAAGTTACACAATGTGCTCTAAACCCAAGCCACAATCTTTTCCTAAAACTAACCAAGTCATTTTGTTGCCTAAACCTAACGAAGTTCTGTTGCCTAAAACTAACCAAACTACTACTTTTATGTTACGTTTTCCACATGTTAAACATTGTGTGACTTACAATCCGTAACGTAGGCCTACTAAAGGTCGCTGGACCGGTACTTGCCAATGCTCATGTTGTTGTTGTCTTTGTACTTCCCTATGAACATATGGGCGATGCAATTTTGGAAACGGTCTTATGTGTAGTTTTGGGACACTTAGGTATGAGGACGTGTTGCATATGTAGGTCAGATGAGTAGCCTACTTACCTGTATCATGTGCCTGATGTTTGTTGTTGATTCTAAATTTAAACTAGAGCATTGTTCAAATGTGGCCAGCTAGATGCTACTCAGACCTAACAGTAACCAAGTATGTTACATTATGTAGAGATTCCTAAATTTTACAACAACTATTTAATGATAAGTTGATATACCTATCAATAAACAAAATACAACAGGTATTTAAATTCTTGTACCTGTAAGTTTTTTTAAAGACCCCCCCCCCAAAGCCAGTTATGTAAACTATGTTCATTTTATAAACAAAATCACCATTATTAATAGAACACAATTTAGGTCATCTTAAAAAGTTAATTGAGCTTAATGGAGCTGTGAAGATTGGGCTATGTGAAAGTACTGTATGAAACTAATCAATATTGAATATACAAAGAGTGTCACGATTCAGAGGTGGTGAGCCCAAACGCAAGACACCAAGGTAGAGGTACAGTTCAGGGGTTTATTCAAACTTACTGAAACACAGGGTGTACACAGAAAGGTGCAGACAGAGTCCAAAATAAAGCCAAATCCATACAGCACTGGAACTAGGTCCAAAACAGGCAGGTAATCCAGAATGGGGTTCAATCCCTGGCTCCCCCTGGTTGCATGTCGAAGTGTCCTTGGGCAAGATACTGAACCCAGTGTGAATGTTAGTTTCTGTTTGAGCACTTAGGCTCCCAGGGACCAAAACCACAAACAGACCAACTGCTAAGGTCAAACATAACACAAGGTGTTAGCAACCACACAAACAGAGTGGCTAAGGACGACAAGAAAACAGGGCAACACAACCACAGACTAAGACAACTGAACAGATAAACACAGAGAGATAATAATCAAAGGGATAACAAATCAAGCAGAGCTTACAATGACATTAACAGACTGGACACAGGACAACAGACTGGACTGAACCCTTAAACAACATACTAATTAACAGATACTGAACTGATCAAATATAACAAAAACTCAGAGGATAAAACTAAAACATGGCCGACAGGCAGAATGTGACAGAGAGAAATGTCTAACCAAATAATAAATTGTGAAGGCTATTTTTTACTTAACTCAAATACCTCCAGGTGATTTCCCTGACTTTCAAACAGGGTTATGTACAGAAGGCTACTGTAAGGGTGAATGAACACCGATGAAAATGTTGGTTTTGGACAAGAGAGTCAGAGTGAAAGTTAAATCTGGCTTAGGACTATAAAGACAATAAACATATTGTGAGACTAGCAAAACCAGCACATAGGCATGTGACTCTTTGCTGAACATCAACCTGTTGTAGGTTGAGTAAACAAAGTTTTACCGTCACAACCTGATCAGTCACACACAGTTATTTATGGCAGTCATCATTTTGAACAGTAAATGTACATTGTACAGTGTGTTACCTACAGTTAACAACCACGGTGTATGTAGCTTCCTCAGTGTTGATTGGGTTGCTGATTTTACAGGAATATTCTCCACTGTCTTTTTTATTCAGACTGATAAAAGACAGCACTCTGTTGTTATCGTGAAGTATCATGTTGTCAGTCAGAGTCAGATTTGAGCCGTCCTTCACCCACTTTCTGGTAAACACAGCACCAGCTGCATCACAGGTTAGGTTGACAGAGCTCCCCTCAATCGGCATGTTTGTTGATGATTTGACAGAAGCACCTGATATTCTCTCTGTAGAACAAAACATCACAGAATCTGTGTGAAAACAGGAACATACATATATATATACATATATATACACACACACACACACACACACATACACATATACACACATATATACACACACACACACACACACACACAGTGAGGAAAATAAGTATTTGAACACCCTGCTATTTTGCAAGTTCTCCCACTTAGAAATCATAGAGGGGTCTGAAATAGTCATCGTAGGTGCATGTCCACTACAGTAGCCTTTGTTTGCAATTACAGAGGTCAAATATTTCCTGTAGTTTTACACCAGGTTTGCACACACTGCAGGAGGGATTTTGGCCCACTCCTCCACACAGATCTTCTCTAGATCAGTCAGGTTTCTGGGCTGTCGCTGAGAAACATGGAGTTCGAGCTCCCTCCAAAGATTCTCTATTGGGTGTAGGTCTGGAGACTGGCTAGGCCACGCCAGAACCTTGATATGCTTCTTACAGAGCCACTCCTTGGTTATCCTGGCTGTGCGCTTCGGGTCATTGTCATGTTGGAAGACCCGGCCTCGACCCATCTTCAATGCTCTAACTGAGGGAAGGAGGTTGTTCCCCAAAATCTCGCAATACATGGCCCCAGTCATCCTCTCCTTAATACAGTGCAGTCGCCCGGTCCCATGTGCAGAAAAACACCCCCAAAGCATGATGCTACCACCCCCATGCTTCACAGTAGGGATGGTGTTCTTGGGATGGTACTCATCATTTTTCTTCCTCCAAACACGGTTAGTGGAATTATGACCAAAAAGTTCTATTTTGGTCTCATCTGACCACATGACTTTCTCCCATGACTCCTCTGGATCATCCAAATGGTCATTGGCAAACTGAAGACGGGCCTTGACATGTGCTGGTTTAAGCAGGGGAACCTTCCGTGCCATGCGTGATTTCAAACCATGACGTCTTAGTGTATTACCAACAGTAACCTTGGAAACGGTGGTCCCAGCTCTTTTCAGGTCATTGACCAGCTCCTCCCGTGTAGTTCTGGGCTGATTTCTCACCTTTCTTAGGATCATTGAGACCCCACGAGGTGAGATCTTGCATGGAGCCCCAGTCCGAGGGAGATTGACAGTCATGTTTAGCTTCTTCCATTTTCTAATGATTGCTCCAACAGTGGACCTTTTTTCACCAAGCTGCTTGGCAATTTCCCCGTAGCACTTTCCAGCCTTGTGGAGGTGTACAATTTTGTCTCTAGTGTCTTTGGACAGCTCTTTGGTCTTGGCCATGTTAGTAGTTGGATTCTTACTGATTGTATGGGGTGGACAGGTGTCTTTATGCCGCTAACGACCTCAAACAGGTGCATTTAATTTAGGATAATAAATGGAGTGGAGGTGGACATTTTGAAGGCAGACTAACAGGTCAGAATTCTAGCTGATAGACAGGTGTTCAAATACTTATTTGCAGCTGTATCATACAAATAAATAGTTAAAAAATCATCCATTGTGATTTCTGGATTGTTTTTTTTAGATTATGTCTCTTACAGTGGACATGCACCTACGATGACAATTTCAGACCCCTCCATGATTTCTAAGTGGGAGAACTTGCAAAATAGCAGGGTGTTCAAATACTTATTTTCCTCACTGTATATATATATATATATATATACCGAATGAGCAGAAAGTACTGTGCAGAACAAAGTATCTGGACGGCATACAGAACTGTATATTTACCAACAACAGAAGAACACAAAGAAAATACTCATCTGCTGACTGGAATGCTTTTTTACAAATAATCATTAACCACATTAACATAGGAAATAGCAGTAACAATAGATACTGTGTTGTGGTGGCAGCCCGGCTGATGGTGAGTGTCCTGGTTTTTTCCACTTTTTATCAGTTTTTCTGCTTTTTTCCTTGGTTTCCTGTTCTCTGCCCGCCTCCCTGTGTTTTCTCCCCTGTGTGCTCTCTCTCTCCCTCTGCTCCTGAGCCCAGCCAACTACCCGCACCTGCATCTCATCAGCCACCTCGTCAGCCTGCCACACCTGCCAGTAATCACCTCATGACTGCCTGTATTTCAACCCCGGTTTTCCACACCATCCTCGCTTGATCGTTGTTGCTCCATACCTGGTGCCACTTCTGTGTTCAGGCTTCCATGTTTCTTATTTTTTCACACTTACCCTGTGCCTTGTCGTTGTCTTCCCTAACCTTGTCTCTCTGTCTGTTTCCCTCCCAGGTACACTCTCCCTCGTCCTCCGTTCGGCTGGGCTCATCCACTGGCCCACTCCTCTTTGGACTTCCCTCACGGCGTCCTCCCTGTTCCCCCGCCTCTCCTCGCTTCCTCGGCCCCTGTGTTCCCCGGCTCCCTGGCCCCCTGTCTCCTTGGTTCCCCGTGCCTGTACTTCCCCGACGTCCTCCTCTCCCTCCACTCCAGTCCCTCTCACCCTTTTTCCCCCAATAAACCTCCTTCCCTCGGAGTGCTGCATTTGGGTCCTCTCTGTCCACACACCACACCCTGTAACATACTGTGCTTTTTTTTGGTACAAAAAACTAAACATTGTCTGAATATCAGTGAAATATCCATGTCAAATGACTAACTCTTTAAGTACATATAAAAATAAATATTCTCTGGGGTGTACCAATCATGTAACTCGACACAAACCACACACTTTCACTGCTGCACATTTGTATCTAAACCGACCTGCAATCCGCTCCTTTTCTGGCAAGAAGTCTGTTGTTCACAGCTTGTTCAGGGATGGAAGGCTCCCCTGTAGGTAAAGAATTTTGGTCATAAATTGAGATTTTACACTGAGAGTTGATAAAATATATCAAGCTAACACATGAAATGTACAACAAATCAATGCTAAAACTAGAAATGTGCCTAGCTATCACTTAGTTTACAATAATGCAATTAACTGAACTGACTTACAACTCTACAGTCTCCTTACATTAGCTAGCTTATTATCGATGTGAGCTAAACATTGCTTTTGACATAATACATTTGATTTTAAAACTAAAATTAAACATCAACTCTGTTCACTTTGACAAAGTTAACGTGAAGTTACCAGTTTGAGTGCACAGACAATAACTTATAACTAATCTTTTTTTCAAGTAACATACTTTTGAATTCATTTTTTTTTTTGGTTTTCCCTTGGGTTTGTTGTCAGTAGTTCTCTGTCTTCACCACAGGTTAACTTCCACTGGTGTTGTCTTAGTTGTGTGTGCCTGAGCTTTCACCCCGGCGGTGATAAAGATAAATGTAAATGCTCCGTACTTGTATAGCACCTTTCTAGTCTTTTCGACCACTCAAAGCGCTTTTACACTACATCTGAATTCACCAGTCATACACATTCATACACTGAGCCTAAGTGCTCAAACGTAAACTAGCATTCACACTCATACACTGGCGGAACAGCCGCAAATCGGGGTTCAGTATCTTGCCCAAGGACACTTTGACATGCAACCAGGGGGAGCCAGGGATTGAACCGCCGACCTTCCGATTAACCACCAACCCGCTCTACCACCTTATAAAACTACTAAATGCAAATAAAACTACTGATGCATCTGTGCCAAAACGGCAGTTAGGTGGTAACCATATACAGTGGTTTACTGTCATTTTAAAATTTGATACATAAGATTTTTTAATTACAGTAAACCGCTGTATATGGTGTCTGACATCACCTAAAATTCCCATAATGCAATGGAAATTACAGTTATTTAAAGAGGATATACAGTATTATACTGGGTGTTATGTGGTTAATAACTGTAGAAATTACATATAATGTAATGTTTTAGTATGTTTCAGTAACTTACAGTTATTTGTTTCAGTAACAGGATCTTTTCAGTAACTTAGTTATATATTTATTAAATTACTTTACACAAAACAAAACATTCCTGTTAGACCAGTAGGCTACTGTTATTGATTTTTGTGTATGAAAAGTGCTGTTTAGATGCAATGCATTATTAAATTGTTATGATAATAAACTTACCCTCAGGACAATTTCCAGAAATATCCAAAGGCTATCCTTGCAATGGAAACATGGATTACAAGGACAAATTATTGTCTGTTGACTATTGTCTGTTGTCTCGCAAGAAGATACATTACTATGATTACTGTAGACCAGGGCTGTTCAATTATAAATTCAACTGGGCTGGATTTTAAAACCAGGACACAGAGATAGGCCGGACATTTTCTCAGGAGTTGGGATCATTAAGATTTTATTGACACACTTGAATTGGTAATCCTTATTGGTTCAGTCCTTTATCGATGCTCTTATGCTCTTACATATTCCCTGACATCAACATACTGTGTGAAGTTTACAAATTATGAACAACTCAGTCTCTCCTGTCCTCCTCCTCCCTCTGCTGCTGCTGGTAGAGAGGAGGGCTGGTCTGTCTCAGCCACCAGCTGAGTTTATAATGTGCCATATTTTAAAGTACAGGTAAACTAAGCTAAACAGTTACTAAAGACAGACAGCTTTCGCTTCAGCTTGTTTTTAACAATAAGATATTAGCTGAACTAGCGCTGTGCCTGTGTAAAACCTAAACACAGCTGCGGTGGATGAGAGACTGAGCAGATTAAAACATGGCGTTTTGCGTATTATTAAACAGGTGTGTTGGTAAAGTAGTGGCTTTTTACTCGCAAAGTTTTTACTGAACCACGTATCTACACTAACGAGAGGAGTAGTCAACAATGTCGGTAATGTCACTCTTTAGATTCTTTCATACACTACACATGTAGTGTAGGCTACTTTTGTTGTCATATAGGCTAAATTAGATCATGTGCTGTGCCACATGGAGGTTGCTTTGGGGCTGGATGTGGCCCGCGGGCCGCTAATTCCTTAGGACTGCTTTTTTGTTCAGATGGGGTGGCATTTGGGGGGACCAAGGGCTGTTCCCCTTCGAGGGAACTTGAACTGCGTCGGTGACGACACTATGGGAACGCCTCTGGGCGTGGCAGGGCTGAACTATAAATGAAACTACTCCAATCCTATTGGTGTTACTAGAACGGTAGTAGAATGGTAGACGGCGTTACCGGAGGGGGTATATAAGCACGCCGGCACACAGGACACATTAGCTTCTTTCTATTCAACAGGCACTCTGGCTATGTTTTGGAAGCTCCATCATCCTACCTGAAGTCGAGACGAAGCAGCAGATCATGTCGAAGCGATTACGACTGTGTCTTTGCATGTGAGCGTTTCATCACAGAGGGTGATACCAATGGGATGTGCGTCTCATGCCTGGGGATGTCGCATGCTCAGGCAGCTCTTGAGGGGGTTGACTGCGACCATTGCGAGGCCCTGCCCCTGAGGGTGCTGAGGTCTCGAGCGGCTCTTTTCCTAGAGGATGGTTGGATGCGCTCCCCCCGTGGCACAGGCCCCGCGGTCGCTGAGGCGTCGCGGCGGCTCCGATCCTAGGGATCGCAACGCCAGATCTTCAAGGGTGCCGGAACGGCTGAAGCCTTTTTCCGGTCCTCATCCTGTTTCTCGGTTTCTCCCACTCGAGGGGTGAGTCCGGAGAGGCTGACACGATCTGGCTCTGAGGAGCTAGATGTGCTTAGCATGGAGAATGACTTCGGGGAAACGGAACGTCATCAGCTCTCGCCAGGATACGAGGAGTTGTTAGAAGTGGTGACACGGGCTGTGGCCAAGCTGCACATTGATTGGCCACAGGCGGTGCAGCAGCCATCGGTGGGCAGCAAACTAGTGACAGAGATCAGACAGCACAGCTATGGAGCGATGCCACGAGTGGAGGAGGCACTGGCTAGCTACCTCTCTCCCAACCTCGCCCTCATCTCTCCGGACGCCGGCGCCCCCCACCAAGCCGTGTCGGATGACGTCCGATTTGGTGTCCATTTTGTCCACAGTGACCGGAGTGCAGTTAGGCCGCACCATCACTGTAAAACACTTTCAGAGGGTTTTGGGTCTCCTGGCAGCAGCGTCCAGTATAATACCTTCCGGACTACTGCACATGAGAGCCCTGCAGTGGTGGCTAAAATCCAAGGGATTCTCCCCGAGGGGAAATCCGCTCCATCTGATACGGGTTAACGAGCGAGTGCCTTCGTTCCCTGTCTGTATGGAGGAAATCTTGGTTCCTGTCCCAAGGTCCCGTGTTGGGAGCGATCTGTCGCCGAACAATTATTTCAACAGACGCCTCACTCACGGGATGGGGCGCGGTCATGGACGGCCGCTTCGCGAGAGGCTCCTGGGAGGAGCATCATTTCTCTTGGCACATAAATTGCCTGGAAATGTTGGCGGTTTTCAGAGCTCTGAGGAGTTTTCTGCCCGCCCTCCGCGGTTGCCACATCCTTGTCAGAACCGACAATACGGCTGTGGTGGCCTATTTGAATCACCAGGGGGGTCTGCGCTCGCGCCCATTATGCAAATTGACACATCAGATCCTCCTGTGGTCCCAGCAGAGACTGCTGTCCGTCAGAGCGATGTACATCCCTGGGACCCAGAATCAAGGTTTACTGTAGACAGGGGCTGAGGCCCGGGGAATGGAGACTCCACCCCGAGGTGGTGGAGTTATTATGCGAAGAGTTCGGCCCCATAGACGTGGACTTTTTGCGTCCCGAGAGACGGCGCACTGTCCCCTCTGGTTCTCCCGCTCGCCCCCAGCCCCGCTAGGGCTGGATGCCATGGTGCAGACGTGGCCGAGGCTGCGTCTGTATGCGTTTCTGGAGCGGGTCCGCCAGCACGGCGTCAGTCTACTAATAGTAGCCCCATTTTGGCTGGCACAAGTGTGGTTCTCGGATTTAATATCGCTCCTCGAGGGCCCGCTGAGGAGAGACCTGCTGTCCCAGGCGGAGGGCCAGATCTTTCACCCGCACCCTGCCCTGTGGCAGCTATGGGTCTGGCCCCTGAGGGGGCGCAGTTCCTAGAGGCGGGCCTGACGACAGGAGCAGTCGAGACCCCCCTGGAGTCGGCTGAGGCCAAGCACCTGACCCTTAAGATGACCTTTCTCCTCGCTATCACCTCTTTGAGGAGGGTGGGGGATCTCCAGACACTTTTGGTTTCTCCCCGATGCTTGGAGTTTGCCCCGGGGAGGGTCAGGGCCATCCTGCACCCTTGTCCAGGTTATGTCCCTAAGGTTCCGGCCAGACTGGCAGGGTTCACGGTGCTGCAGGCGTTTCATCCCCCACCTCATGTAACGGCGGAGGACAGGAGACTTCATCTGCTCTGCCTTGTCATAGCACTGAGTATTTACACTCTGAGGTCTTCCCGGTGGAGGAAAGCAGACCAGTTGCTGGTGTGTGTTTCGGGTCCCCTAAGGCTGGGCTCCCCGCTTCTAAACACACCATCAGCAACTGGATCGTTCAGACTATTTCCCTGGCCTATCAGGTGCGCGGTTTGCCTTCACCTATGGCCGTAAGGGCGCACTCTACTCGAGGCATGGCGGCTTCTAGGGCCCTCCTCGCAGGCGCGTCACTCCAGAAGGGGAACGAGACACTGCGTCAGTCCGCCACACCTCACCCCGCCTGGAGTGCCTTGCTTCATAGAAAGGGCTAATGTGTCCTGTGTGCCGGCGTGCTTATATACCCCTTCGGTTACGCCGTCACACACTACCATTCTAGTAACACCAATAGGATTGGAGTAGTTTCATTCATAGTTCAGCCCTGCCACGCCCAGAGTCGTTCCCATAGTGTCGTCATTGTAAATTTTAATCATTTGTTACAAATAATGTGGATTTACTTGGTCACAGGGACTTTATAAATTGTTCTCAAGGTGTCTTCCAGTAGGTAATCTTGGAGAGTTTAGTAGATAGCCTACATGCTTCTTTAATATACTATAAGGTCTTTATTGTTTTGCCTACCATTATAGGAATTATGTATTGTAATAGATGAGAATTATGTTTTACCTGAGTTTTTGGTGTTGACAGATTGATAAAACAACCAAACTAAATCGACCATATCCCAACGACCCTGTATGCCGGATAAGTGGTTGACGATGGATGGATGGAAGGATGGATAAACCGACCATATTTATTTATTGTTCAATAATTATGATTAATCTCCTCCATCCAGCACAGACAAACCTGAAAGACACAGTTACAGGTCTCTGGGAAGGAAGATAATGAGGACACTGTAAAATTGGCCACTGTGATGATGTGCTTGAATCATAATTTAAGTATTGCTCTAATAACTATTCAAAACAAAAGCAGCAGTAGACCAAACAATCATCTGTTCTCGTCGAGGAAGCTGATATCCTGTTTAGTACAGTCCTTCTGGGTATGCACATAGAAGGCTCTTTTCTGTAGCTTAGTTGTTGCTTAAATTTTTTTTTTAACTTGCTCATTTACCGCGAACAGAAACAAAACCTCTGAATAAAGTTAATGTGACCATCAAATTGTTAACCACCTGAAGTAGCTGAAATGTCACAGATACATTTAGTGTCCTCTTCAACCCCGTATATGAGGAAAGTTTGTTTATTCTACTGATCAAAAAATCTGATCACAACAAGAGGGGAACTATTTCTCCTCCGACAGAGAAAGAAAATCACCTAGAGGCACCTTTCTGATGCTAAATAATCAACTATGGTTTATAAATATATTATTTACCAGTAAGAACATTTTCAACTGAATTGATGATGGTTTATTTTGTCATAATGTGTGTGTATATCTTGTCTGAGTTAAGAAAAATAAGTTCCACACAGAAAGTGGCTTGATTTGCTAAGTGTCACTGTCTAACAAGTTGCCAGCTAACAGGGATATCTCCATCTACAGTCTATGGACCTAACTAATGTGTTTATGCATATGCATGACAAGATTGTTTCATCTTGTGTGTAAAAACAACAAACATTTGCAGTATCATTCTATCTCCCAAATCCCAAAGCAGGGAGCAGGTGTAAACGGATGCTGCTGAGCATCAATAATTAATAAGAATTAATAAGAGAAATAAGTAAATAAACACATGCTTTTCTGCTGTTTTAAGCGGTAAGATCTCACCTGTGATGACTCCCAGGATGATGAAGTTTATCACAGCTATTTCAATTTCATCTGCAGTATCATCTAGTATAGCAAGAGAAAAGAGGGACCACACTCACTTTTCTTTTGATGATTTCAGGATCATTTTTGTTGTAATATATGATGGTCGCACAAGGAAGTACTGTGCAGTGGGGATTTTCCTGTCATCACATCTCTGAATGGTCACCTAATGATAAACAAGGTCCATGTTTTGAATCATGATTCAACATTCAGGGGGTTTATTCAGAGTGGCCTTATATGGATTTGTTCTGGGCAATGTCGACCTGTCTGTTGGTCGGTCCACACTTTAATCAAGATTAAAATATGGGGTCATTATGAAGGTGATAGATACCCCTTGGTATCCACATAGGGATGTGTGTTTCTTATATACTCCAGATACAAATGGAATCATGTTGTTGCATTTTACTCTTTATCCTTCCTTGTCATCTGTATTGTTGGTGTTCTTGCTGAATCTCGTGCCTCGTGCCTCGTGCCACAAAGGTCCAGTTTGGATATCCACAAGCTGTAAGTGCCTCCTTCAGGTGTTTATGCTCATTCCCTTGGGCTCGGGCAGATGTTGGTATGTTGTCAGCTCAGTAGTACAGTATTATGATGACACCTAGCTGATGCACCAGATGGGGTGGGGAGACTCAAAGAATAAATATTGGTCTGTGTCTGGTTCAATTGCCTTTGATTTGAACTGTCCTTGGATAGCTATGTCCTGGATGACACTGAATCTTCACATTCAGATTTTTTATCATGTCACACATTTATTCATGTATTGAATGAAGCATACTGGCACATACTACCTTAACATCCAGTTGTTTATTTTTAACTCCTAAAATAGGAAATGAGATGGTTCATCTCAAGGGATTTATCATATTTAATAAACTTGTATCAATTAGTTTTTGCTCTTCATCCGTATGTCATGTCTGAACAGAATGAATATTCAGAACCAAGCAGATGTTTTTATGGCTGCAACTATCAAATCAAAATATTCTAGATGCCCTGTGTATAATTTCACAACATTTGGTGTCTTTTCAAACGCTGGGATCTCCACTAGAACCTTTAAAATTATGTTCTGTGGGTTAGAACTACGTTCATGGCTGCATAGCAGGAGTTTGCCATGCCTGACCCTGTCTGTGGGACATTACCTTGCTTTGTTTATATTATTTAAACTTTAAGCTCTTTTACAAATAATTGATAGATCAACAACAACTTTCTGTCAAATTATATGGGCATTTTCTTTACAGGTTAATAACTATGCTAAAAGGATTTTATGTACAAGTTTGGGCTAAAAGCTTACTGTGTCTTGAACTGCCTGAGTGCAGGTCAAATAGGCTAACCAAATATGCCCTATTAACTAAATCAGTTCTCTCCTTTCGCCCGTGGGGTTATTAATATCACATTATCACGTCTCTTCATTATCCATCAGTAGACAAAAGCAAACACAATCACACCACAAGAGGGCGACGTCCTGCAGTTTTAGCTCATGACTACAGATTCAGTGGGCTTATCTCAATATGCAGACAGGTTGTAACTCAACAAGTAGCTCTGCATTTACTGTCACGTCCTGTAATTACAGCTGCAGGAGGCACATATTTATTAAGACAGTCAAAGTTTGATGGTTGAACTTCCCTGAGCTGTCTCACAAAGATAGATCAATGGATATATTACGTTTACTTTGTATCGTCTCTGTGGCTTTTACAGGTAAGAGTGTTAACGTCCTTTGCTGTCTACTTTAGAAATAGTTGAATAGTTGAAAGGTGTTTTGGGAAGGAATTTAGCTAATGATCAAGATCACAAGGTCATGATTTTGTGACTGAATAGCAGCATGAATAACAGCCAAAGGCCATAGAGTATCGTTAACCACAAATTTCTAAAACTGAGAATTGATTTAAAATGTGCTTGCTTGTGGTTTAAATCAACATTTAAAACATAAAGGTAGCTTTATTAAAAGTCATATTATTGAAAATTTTGATATATTAAAGTGCTTTACCATAGGCTTACTGTGTTTGTATTTTCTGATAGACTTGGGCCGTATTTATCAAGCTTCTCAAAGTGCCATTTTAGACTTAAGTGCTGAGAATTCATGAAATTTACTCCTACTTCTAAACTTAAGAATAAAAGCAAGTTATCAAATTTCTTAAAGCTAAGAATCACTCTTCTTCTCCAGTTATTTAAGAGAGCTAGGGAGGTCTCTCAAGTGATTAGGAGCTGCCTGTAGGGCTTGTGATGGCGCTGTGGAGACATGCGTAGAGGAGAGGAAGAATTTTGACAACGCACAGTTAATAAGAAGGGGTCTTTTTTATCTTTCATTTATTAATGTGTAGGCCTGTATCATAATGTATTCTCTTGAAAATTACTTATTGTTGAATGTGTGTTGAATATAAACTCCTCTTAGTAATTTCACCATTCATTGTGAATTTATATGAGAATATTCTTAAATAAGGAAATCTATTCAGTGATTGGTCTATAGCGACATCGTCATCCAAAATCCTGTTTGCGGCACGCAAAATGTAAATCAGTATTAAGACTGACACTTAAGATATAGTCCTACGCTTCATTCAAATTAGGACTGTGATGCTTGATAACTAACTTTTAAGCAGAGCCAAGATTTTTTTCACTTTTAAGTCAGTTCTTAGCAGTGTTCTTATGAGTAATTCTGAGAAGCTTGATAAATACGGGCCCTGGTCTCTTAGTAACTTCGCCACTTTGTTAGACTTGATTTCCATAATGTGGGAAAGATCCTGGGCCAAAATGTAATCTGCTTCAAATGGTTATGATTGAACAACCTTCACGTCAAGCTCTCAACTCACTGTTTTTGCGATCAAGGATATTGTTGAAACTATTAGTTATTCTCGGACCTGTAACTGTGTCTTAAAGGTTTAACCAAAGGAGCTGGTTTGTTACCAGACGGTCCTCTGAATGCAGCTGTGGGAGGGACGGTGATGTTCACCACAACACTGACTCCAGCAGAGAAACCCTTTATAACAGTGGGCTGGAACTTTGGTGACAGAAACATAATCACTTCAAATGTTGGAAACATAACTGGACCAGAGTATGAAGGCAGGATCACCTATTTCACATCTACTGCATCTCTGGAACTCAGGAATCTGACTCTTAATGACAGTGGAGAATACAGAGTTACCGTTACACCACAGGGAGAAGCACAAAAGCATGGAACCACCAGACTGTCTGTACATGGTGAGCAAATGTTTCATATTGCGTCTCTTTCAGTGCTGAAAGGAGATTATAGCAATTGAGAAATAAATATTTTTTCTGTTCACATAATTGTGTTTAGGTGTTCATTGATTTCAAATAAGATCTATCTAATTATGTTATAACTTAACAACATAATAATAATTACACAATACTAAGATAAAAACAAATAGCAATACTTCTATTATTATATATTATTATAAACAACCTGTAAAACCAAATTTCTGATTAAACTTCCGATGAGTGATGGGGTCTTACAACAGTTCTGGCTTGGGCTGAATGATGTAAAAAGTTATTTTGACAAATATTACGAGTCAAAACTATTTTGTTTTTCACCCACAGAGACAGTTTTTAATGTAATAGTAAATGCCAGCAGCACAGACTTGGTGGAGTTCAGCAGCTCTGTCCGTCTGTCCTGCTCCTTCTCTGGATCCTCTCTCTCTTTCCTCTGGCTGAACGGCAGCTCTGAGGTTACAGCCAGCGACAGAGTTCAGCTCACTGATGGAGGCTCCACTCTCACTATAGTCAATGTGACCCGCAATGACCAGGGACCATTCAGGTGTCGTGTGTTCAATCCTGTCAGTAATGGCACTAGTGATCCAGTAAACCTTACCATCAGCTGTAAGTTGCTAACCCACATGACAGTACTTTATCTGACAACATCTGTATACAACCATCAGAGATAGTTTAGATTATTGTCACAGCTTAGTAAAGAGTGGCTTTTTTTTGTTTATTTCTTTGTTCCGTCATGGTTTGGACAACTTATTAGCAATACGATTTTCAACCTAACAGAATCCAGTTCAACTGCAAACTAAAGCACAGTGTCAACTAAGTCTTTATACAGTCATTTTCATATAGAAAGTGTTTAATGCAGGGCTGTTCAGTTACAATACACTGTACAGCTGTTTCTTTTCTTGCTCATAATAATCACTTAGAATACCGCACAGCGAGCTAAAGCTGAATGCCTTTTTATTTTTCATTACATTTTGGTGATTTGTTTTCTGTTTTTATCCCGAATTCAGATGGCCCAGAAAATATTAATTTGAAGCTTTCTCCAACACAAAAATATTATGAGGAAGGTTCAAACATCATCCTGTCCTGCTCAGCTGACTCCAGACCTGCTGCCCACTTTAACTGGTTTCTGAATGCAGACCTGCTTTCTGATACTGGACCAGAGCTCAGACTGATGAACATTCAGGAGAGTCAGAGTGGAAACTACAGCTGTCGGGCCTTGAACAACAAAACGGACAGATATGAAACATCTCAGCTTTCAGTTGTTTTTGTACTGGGTAAGTTTGAATACAAAGTTTTGTACAAAGAAATGTGGATTTTAATGACGGGATTTGGGGATGTACTAGTAATTGTATCAGGCAAAACTTTCTTAAATATAAAAAAGGATGTACTAACATTTGTGGCACAAACAGAAACAGTACAAACATTTGTTTGCACTCAAGATCAGTAGCACAGGAACGGTTGTTGCAAGAAAATATAACTACTACGCAACTTGAGGACAATCATAGTTAAAACAATCACTATTTAAAGAGGTAGTATTATGCTTTTTGGCTTTTTCCCTCTCCTTTATTGAGCTATATAGCTTTTTTGTGCATGTAACAGGTTTGCAAAGTCCAGCCCAAAGGGAGTACCCACTCGCACAGAAAACACTGCTCTGAACTGCCTGAAAACAGCAGTTTGTAGTCCAGCGTAAAGTGTGCGTCATATAAAGCTTGCCAAGCAGCTAGTCATACACCCTCAAAAACACCGGTGGAAAAACACTGAGCTGCAGCACACACACCTCTGCTCTCCCTTCCAAACACTAGCTACCCTCCAGGCAGTCAATGGACATAAAGTGAGACAGAGCTCAGTTATAAATTTATGGATGAAAAATACTTTTGTTGCAGATTTAAAGTTCAAAGTTGTTACTGTGATATAGAGTATAGAGTTATAAATTTATGGATGAAAAATACTTTTGTTACAGATTTAATAACACCACTCTGAAACTATTGATCCAGTCTATGTTGTCAAGCTGGTCAGCAACATGTAGGCTACAGCTGAACCGAAGCCGTGGCTGCATCTGAAAAGTAAAAAAAATCTCCTTTCCTAACCACCTTTCCTTGACCTCAATGGAAAATGTCATGAGGTCAAGGAAAGATGTGAAGGAGAATTCATAAGGACTTAGGAAAAGAGGACTGCGGAGCTCAGAGAATCCGACCGCCATTTTCTAGGCGACGGCAGATGTTACTGGCGTGACCTGCAGTGATGAAACTACAATGTTCTGAAGATGGACTCCAAAAAGCGAATCTTTGACACTGCGCCCCATGTTGTTTTAATGCAGGTCATCTAAAGGTGGACAACACGGTGAATTATTACTCCATAACCAAGATAGCAAAAAGGCAGCCCACCCATTTTCATCAACATGAATCCCAATTATTGTATGTAAACATAGTGTTTCCCACAGAATGAAAGGCGGGGGGGAGGGGGGGGGAGCGACGACCCAACAGAAGGGGGTGCTTAGCGAATAGCCTAGTAGGCCAGCTCTGTGATCAAATCCAATTTTACCCATTGCCTAGTAAAAACAATAATCGAAAACGTGGCGGTCAGCGTTGATGTGTTAAACACTGACTGCAGCTTGATCATTGCCTCTATTAAGGCGAGGGTGTCGGCATCTGTGACTGAAGTAAAATTAATTAGTGATATTACTAATTATCTGTGACTGAAGGCTGGCAATACGTAGCCTAACATGAGCCTACACGCTGCAACATTATCCTCACTTTTAACATTTGACAAGACTACACAGCTCGCATGGGTCTCATTGTTGTCTCACCGGCTTCTCACTGACCCGCCCTTCTCTGCTTCTGATTGGCTAGTAATCCTTAACTGGGAACTGCGCATGTGCAACTTCCTACAAGATCATGTAGAGGCAGGACGCATCACTCCATAGCTGAAACGAAGCCTTCAACAGACAGGGTGAAAGTAGAGCTGCAGCAATGTGCAGTATGACAATAATACAGTGTTTTAAAAAAAAATTTAACTATGTAAACCTGTTCTGGTACAAAACCTAAATAAGATTGTGAACCTGAAAATGAGCATAATACCACCTCTTTAAATACACAGTATTTTCGGTAACTGTAATATCTTTGCAGTAATCTAGTCTGGTGACAGATTATATTGTCTTTCACATCTCAGTTGTTTTTGGAGTGACTGATAATGACATTGCCATCCAGTCTGATTGGTGGGCTAACAGTTAACTTTTGCGTATATAAGTGAATGTCGTTGTGGCTAATTAAAAGATAAAGCAAGATAAACCTGTTAGATAAGCTAACACTGATAAAGCATTAAGATATAATGATCAAACAGGCAAAATGGGTTGGACAGCTAAGCTCATCCTGCTCATCACCAGTAAATAAACGGTGGAACCATAACAGAAGTAATGTATGCTATGAGTCAGGTGGCTGCAGTGATGCATATATTATCTTCAAAAAAACACTGAATATGTAGAAAAAACAATTTGAACAATTTAAACAATTTATTATATTAATTCAGCCGCACTATGAAAAGCAAAACACGTGTTCCCTTGTCTTATTTCTGCATTTTTGCTGTAGGATTTTAATGTTAAGTCCATGTAAAGTCTCAAGTCCACATTCTCATGACTACATGTCCAACTCAAATACAAACCTTTAACACCCCTTATTACTCATAGTATCAAATGGGATTCATTCCCATGCTCTATGTTGCTACCCTCTACTGAACATTGTCCCCTGTTTTAGGCAAGAAAGCTGGCAAGTATAAAACCACTGTGTTTTTCACCCACAGCAAGTGTTTCCAATGTTGTGGTAACCTCAAACACTACAGACTTGGTGGAATTCAACAGTACTATGAGTTTGTCCTGCTCCTCGTCTGGATCCTCCCTCTCTTTCCTCTGGCTGAACGGCAGCTCTGAGGTTACAGCCAGCGACAGAGTTCAGCTCACAGATGGAGGCTCCACTCTCACTATAGTCATGTGACCCGCTATGACCAGGGACCATTCAGGTGTCGTGTGTTCAATCCTGTCAGTAATGGCACAAGTGATCCTGTAAACCTCACCATCAGCTGTGAGTTATTAACCTACATGTGCATAACATTTATCTTGCACTATATTCATGCAGTTTGCTCTGTGCTGTGGACATACAGCTTCAAAGATACATCTTTGATCTTCATTTGATGGTGTACTGAGGCGTCGCACTGAGCTAAGCTGCATGTTAAGTAGCATTTTCTTCAAGCTGCTAACATTACTACTTTGTTGTTGCTTTTTACTCCCCATACGGCACACACTGTAGATGGCCCAGAAAATATTTATTTCACAATATCTCCGACACAAGAATACTTTGAGGAAGGATCAAACACCAGTCTGTCCTGTTCAGCTGTCTCCAGACCCTCTGCCTTGTTTAACTGGTTTCTGAATGGAGACCTGCAGTCTGATACGGGACCAGAGCTCACACTGATAAACATTCAGATGAGTCACAGTGGTAACTACAGCTGCCAGGCCTTTAACAAAAAAACCATGAGATATCAAACTTCTCAGCCATCAGTTGTCTCTGTACTGGGTAAGTTGAAATGAATAGGTTTTTACGTAGTGGCACATTCAACAAGATAGCATTTTATTGTCAGTAGTGGCATTTGGATATAGTACTGGAATTAGCATTCTGTTAAAGGTGGGGGTTGCCATTCTGGACAAATATCCAATATCACACCAAATACCATGATTTGGAGCAAATGATGACACAGCAAGTAGCTATAGTCGTGGGTTAGCAAACTTACGCCACAGTTGCTGCTGCAAAGCTAAAATGCATAATATAGATAATATAGTTAGTTGTAAACATTTCCCATTTACAGAGCCAAGGCTGTGTTTTTTTTGCGCACACACACTAAACAGACAGCTATGGACCTTGAGCTATTTACTGTATTTGACAAAAAGACGTGTATCGGATTAGAATCACATACCCCACCTTTAACGCCAAATAATTTGTGTTTGGCTAAGTGTGCTCTCAGATCAGATTACCTTCATCTTAAATAACAAAAGACAAGAAAAACATTATTTGTGTAATCCAAGGAAAGTTAAAATCCAATGGACTTGGTTGAATACGTTTTGCTTCTTCAGTTCTGACTGACTAGCAGGGAATCCCAGCCATTTAACCTCTGTGGGGTCATTATCAAGGTGATGGATACCGCTTGGTTCATTATTTATGCATTTCTTAAATTAATAAGTTACAACTGTACTCTGAAAGTAACAACTAGATAGTTACACATAGCCCAGGGTAGGTGTAAATCATTAAATGTCACAGAATAAAGTTCAGCAATTGTTAAACTGCAGTTTTTCTGCCACACAGCATCATTTTTTTATAAATTGCATACAATTATGCAACACTGCAATCCAGCAGAGCCCTTATTTATTGATAATCAAATTATTACGATGTGCTATGATGCCATGTGGCTCATACCAGCAAGAAAGCTAATGTGCACAAAACTATAATGATGGAATCTAGGATCTCTGATTGGCCACTCGCAATAGTTATGACTTTACATCAAAACTAGTTAGGTTCTGCCCCAAGTAATTGTGGTGCAACCAATTTTAGTAGCTAATTTGTTACAAACTAACTAAGTAGTTACTAAGCCTCGACTTTGCACCCTAACCTAGGAGAGAACTTAGGAGAGAACCCAGTGTAGGCCCCTAAAGCGATGGGCTTGAGCTGGTTCTTCTTATTTATCCACTGAGGGCCAGCCAACTCATCCTTGTTCATTTATTCTTACAGGTCGGTAAAAGTCATAAAGCACTTACATCTAATTAGAACAGTTAGGGTTTTTTGAAATGTGGAAATGACGTCAACAGCAGAAGATTACATGCTACGATCATGTGATACAAGTTACTCATCTATCTCCTTAAATGTGTAACCTAAAAAATAGGCAACTGTTTACTAACAAGTTTGCTGTATGTCTGTGAAGGTTCTCAGTCATCCAGGTCACTGGTATCCAAAGAAAGTTGTATCAACTTATCAACAATAATTATGTGTCAATGTTGTGTTTACAGCTTTTTTCCACTGATTCCATGAGGCAAAAAACTTTATTTCAGGTTTAAGGATTTCATGCTCTATTATGACTTGTGGTCAAAACTTTGAAACAATAACATTTGAACAAATGGAGAGCATGTTACCTGGCAAAGATCACGACTCTTGCAACTGTCGACTTAATTCAATTGTTAAAGATTTTTTTGTAATGTTTGCTCCTTCACAATGGTATTATATTTATTTACTCACCCAATCAACCCCATAGTAACACAGTAACAGTCAGTTGTTCATGTTTTCACACAAATTCTGTGATGTTTTGTTCTACAGAGAGAATATCAGGTGCTTCTGTCAAATCATCAACAAACATGCCGATTGAGGGGAGCTCTGTCAACCTAACCTGTGACGCAGCTGGCACTGTCTTTACCAGAAAGTGGGTGAAGGACGGCTCAAATCTGACTCTGACTGACAACATGATACTTCACGATAACAACAGAGTGCTGTCTTTTATCAGTCTGAATAAAAAAGACAGTGGAGAATATTCCTGTAAAATCAGCAACCCAATCAACACTGAGGAAGCTACATACACCGTGGTTGTTAACTGTAGGTAACACACTGTACAATGTACATTTACTGTTCAAAATGATGACTGCCATAAATAACTGTGTGCGACTGGTTTTGGTTTGTCAGCATGTAACACAAGTTTCATATTCTTTATTTCATAGTTATTATTTGTGCTGCTGTAAGAACTTTACAACTATGTTTTTTTCAGATGGACCAGAAAATGTTCAAATCACAGGTCCAAATGAGATCTATATTGAACAGAACTTAACATTAACCTGCTCTGCTGAGTCCACACCATCTGCTAGTTACACCTGGACACTGAATGGGACTGAGATACACAACTCTTCTGTGTTTGCTAAAGACATCACTGAACTTTCTGACAGTGGCAACTACATCTGTGAAGCAATGAATAATGTAACTGGAAGAACATCATCATCAGCGGTCCACCAGTTGTCTGTAACAGGTAATAAGATGGAGTTGATTGCTTTTTGTTGATGCTCTTGGATGTTGACCACTTTATTCCACAATGTTATATTTCTGATGATATCAAGAGTAGCTTGTAAGTCTAAGATTAAGAGTAAGATTTATTTTAGAAAAACTCCACTTTATTGGCATTAAAGGTGGGGTGAGCAATTTTAATCCAATACACGTCTTTTTGTCAAATTCAGCAAATATCTCCTCACAGTCTGCTAGCTGTTTTTTATGTGCGTGCGCCGAAAAACAAAACAGTGTTTGAACTCAGCCCTGGATCTGTAAACAGGAAACAAATAAAGTGGCCGTCACCCAACCACACAACACTATTCCATCCAATTTAGCCATGATTTGTGACTGGCTGCTTCTGTTGGGATGTTAGCTATAATAGCAGGAAATTTGTGAGTATTGCTGTTTGAAGCTGTTTTGCTGACTCTGGGACTGTCTTGTCCTTTCTGCATGTTGGCGTTGTAGCAGCAACTGTAGCAACAGTTCACTAACATTAGTTACAAAACTTGATGTGTGGTTGTTCACTCTATATCATGGCATTTGTCATTTTGTTGGATTAGAATCGCTTCGTCCACCTTTAAAAGATTACAAAAAAATGTTGCATTTCACTTCTGCAGTTTAACATTGTGGAACTCTTGAAGGACAATTCAAAAAACAGTATGAAAACCACACAAAATCACCCAAAGTGCAACTCAACTGTCCAAATTTTGGTCAGATATTTGGATTTTTTATGCTAGTTCCTATTGTCACTAAGAGTAGCCTCAAGCAGAGGTGGGGAGCAGGGTGCAGAGGTCTAGTAAGCCCTTTTAACACCACATCCCCAGACTCATGCATAAAGTCTTATTAAGTCCCCCCTGACTCAGGTGACATCACTTAAGGCAATTTATCTGTTTTTATGCACCTTCATCTGAAGTCACAATAGGGACACAAAGAGTTCCCGTTTAAGCAAAGCATAAATGTGATAGCATGTTTACTAAAGCAAAATCAGCCTTTCTGCCAAACAATAATGTTCTCCAGCTAAAGGAGACGTTAAGGCATACTCTTAAAATGAAAAAATAGATATTCATAAGTGATGCACTGTGAAATTACAGAAAGGGAGAAATTATTGTATGCTTTGTATCCACTATAGTTCCTGTCTACAGAATGGTGTAAAATCATGTTCTTGTCCCCTTTTTTTATTTTAGCTGTCAAAACATCACCTTGTTCGGCTGGTTGCATCGCTGGAATAGTAATTGCATGTTTAGTCATCTGTGGAGCAGGTGCTGGTGGAGGGTACTACATTTATCGAAAAAAGTAAGTGGGAAAAAGCTTTAAGATAGAACCAGGAAGCCATTTTTTAATTATTAAGAATCAATTAATTCCGTTTTAGTCATAACACAGAGATTGCTGCAGGGTGGGAGGGAGTGTTAGGATGCTTTTGCTTGTCTCAAAATATGTATATTGTCTATATAGTCCTAAGCCTGACTTTACCTTCGACTCTGACTCTCTTGTCCAAAACTAATATTTTCATCAGTGTTCATCCTTACAGTACTGCAGGCTACACAGCCCTGTTTAATTTTTTAGAAATTGTGCTTATGTATTCAGTTAAGCTAGAATGTGAGAAAACACTTATGGGGACAGCTAAATTACTCTGAGCTAGACCTGTCTTACCTTTCTTTTTGCTGAACCAGGAGCAACAGTGTAAAAGAGAGGGTTTTTTAGCTTCTGAAATTGCATAATATTTTTACTGTTTCTCCCAACAACACACAATTATGATCATCAAAATTGACTTCACGTAATCAAAAGCAGCTTACGTAAAGTGCTTACCTGGTTACTAAGTACACATAATGTTGTTATCATCATTATTATTATTAATATGTTTCAAAAGTCTGATAATACCTGTCTAATATCTAATTTAGAAACTAATGACTCATTATCTCTCTAATCAGAAAACAGACAAAAACATCCAATAGTAGAAACACTGCCACCAGAACTGGTAAGTGTAATGCAAGTATGTGTGTATTATTATACAGTATCATTTACTCCCTTGATTGAATTCATCTAAGTGTTTATTATTTCTGTGTTTTGAAGGAGCTAAAGGCGAGAACAACACAGCATTCTCAGGAAGTCAGGTAAAAGTCATCAGTGTGTACAATTGAGAAACCAGATGACTCAGAGAAATCAAGCTACTCAGTTAATCTGGGAATGCCTACATGATTCTCAGTTCAAAATTTATGCCCATGTTCCATTGCAAATTGCATATAACCGCTTACATGTATGTTTGCATTTGAATACATGTAATTTCAAGTAATGACTGATTTATCATCTTTGGAGTTATGTTTTATATACATGAGTAAACAATAACTCGAGGATCCAAAGGATAAATAAATCAGCTATATTTAATTAATGATTTTATTACATATAGAGCACAATGTGATACAGTACAAATTATGCCTTTGTTCAGTGTTAGAATTATTAAATGCCAAACAATTCAGCAGTTTGCACTAACCTTTCTTCATTATAAACAGTAGAAGTTGTAATAGTAGTAAGAAATGGGTAATACTCAAGAATAATACAGTAGTAAGTAGCATGTGAATCTGCACAAAATACAACATCGCATGAGCTAATGAAAATACAAGATGCTGAGAAAAGATTATTTATAAAGTGTGCTTTAATATAAGAATGGCCAGTTTACGATCAGGTTTGATTAGATTGATTGAAAGAGGATTCCTCTTGCACTCATCCAGGACCTGTGTTTACCACAGTGCTCAGCATCAGACTTTGAACCAGGAAGAGGATATTCACTTGACCCAGTGGAGTTGAAGTGTATATGTGTCTAAAACATAACATATATGATATAGCCTCTCTTGTTTAAGGCTATTCTTGTTTTGGCAATATTAATCTGATATTTGTTGATATTTTATCTAATGTCACATAACTGTAAATGTTAGATTTTAGAGATGATCAGATTCTCTTAACTTTGAATCAAAAAGAGATTTAATATCTTTCTCACTCCCCTCATTTTTGTTTCTAGGAGCTGAACTATGCAGATATCAGGTTTCATAACAAAGATGGTGGGACAGTCCAGCTGGGATTACAGAATAAGACATCAGAATACGCTCAGGTCAACGTGAACAACAATCCTCCTGCAGCATCTTCTCCCCCTTCCTATGATGTCCACTTGCAGCGGATGAAGAGTCCAGCTCCTCAACCTTATGCTAATTGCACACAACTTTATTCTCAGGTTCACAAGAAGTGACCGCAGTGGATATGCTGTTCAGGTTAGAGTGGAAACCACAAACAGCTGACATGCGGTTAGAGCACTGGTTCTCAAAATGTTTCTGTCATGCCCCTCAGAAGCAAAAAACAGTTCATGCGCCCACCATCCCAGCAAAAGTGGAGTTCATTTTTATATCCGTAACAATACGGGCGACAGAAATAAAACTAGATTGAGAACCACTGCAGTAGAGAAACCTGCACCTCCTCTCAGTTCCTTTTATAGAGGACTAATTTGGACTTGAGTTTAACTAGTCAAAGCACTTTGTCAGTGTTTAATCATCAACCAGTTCGTGACAATTATTCCAGTGACTAGAGTCAGAAGACACAATGATGCCCAATTAGATGAAATGCACTATATTTAATATCTTTCCTATCCCTTTTTTTGTATGTGTACAGTAAATGCAAAGTGCACCTATCTGAGTGGAAATATATATATGTGATTCCGTTTTTTGTTTGAGCCTACTGTTTGATACTGGTATTGTGATAAATTTGAATCCACATGTTTGCTGTATGATTTCAATTGAGATTGCAGTTTGCAGCTTTTTAGTTATGAATTTGTTTAATATTCATTTTACGTCTTAGAAAATGAAAAGTTTACTTTAACTAAGTGGTATTTCGCAGGACAGGGATACTACATTGACACTACATCACTGGAGATTGTTGATTTGTCATTACAATAATGAACTTTAATCTTTTATTCCAAAGGAACAGCTTAAAGCTTAATAGAGATATACACCTTTGTAATTTAATTCCATACTGATAAAGTTCAGGATCTCACAAAGTGGAGATCTATAGGCATAATGATCCAAAACACTGGCTTGCAAAAGTAAACTATAACTAGAGATTCAGTTCCACATGAAACAGAAGAAGAAGCAATAGCTGATAGTCAAACATAGTTATTAGATGGATATCTGCAGGTACAATAAATGCATTAAGTCTTATTAAGTCTTAAGAAACTGTGGCCTGTAAGAAATATCAAAATCTTTTCCCGCAAGTGATGATCAGGAGTAATTCAGGAAAGTTTATGGTAAATGTCACTAAACGTTGCTATGTGTTACAATGAGGAGCTTACACTGTCAGCATATTTCTGTGAAAGGCCTCATGCCAACAGGGAAGTCATTCAAAAAAGTGAAACCAGGGCTAACTTTTTTGCTCTTTTGTTATACAAACCTGCAAGTTATATTTTACATGTTCTCTCTTTTTTAAAACGATGATAGGTTCAAAATAAATGAGATAAAGAGAATGAACCAACCTCTTCCAACCTGAGCTAATGAATCTGTGAGTGAATCTGAGTGTTTGGCCAAATTTCCCTTCCCCCATAAGTTACTCATGAGTAAAGCTCAAACTCCCTGTGAGTTTTTCACACAGTTGATTTCACCTGCATTGAAACACCACACCTTAATCACTATGACAACGAATAAATTAATTCTTTACCTGTAGTTTACCTATTAATAATGATTAAATGAAGGTATATTTAAAGAGATTTTAAGGGAATAATTAATTTGTAAATTAATGGGCTGTATATATTAAGGTACTTTTACTAGATTATATGCTCTTTTTAAAAGGGTTGTAGGGTTAAAAACTGTTAAAAAACATGAAAACTACTCCTTAATTTATACCTTAATAGGCCTTTACTTTTCAATGAAGGTGAACATTCAGGGGCAAACTGTAGCTGACATGAAAAGCTGCTTTCCAGATGACAATATGACTATGATTTCTTCTGCAACGGCAATTTCTTCACATCTAAGTAAGTCGCATCTTAGTTTCTAGTCACTTAGGTTTGTACTATTTTGTATTTCACTAGAGCAACACAACCACACCTTTTAGGAATTTTTCACTGCTATACTATGGAGTTATGAATCGGCCACTTTATAGCTGACCGGTCTGGAAGTGACCAATGACAAAAGAAATACCAAGTCTGTGATTGGTGTATTTGTGTTTATTTGTCTACTTTCCCATGAAATGGGCTGTTGTTGCTATGCAGATTTGATGTGTAAAGAGTCATAATAGAGAATACATATTACATTAATCTAATTAAGGTGTACATAAGGGGAAAATTATGTACCCCTTACAAAGGTTTTAAGGAGTTTAGGTTTTGCCTTTCAAATGGATTTACACATTTAGGGATCTCTTTGTTTACCATTAACCTCTGTCCACTCTTCTTTCAACTGTTCAAAACTGAACATAGCTTTTTCTTTAAGTGTCACTTGGCACCCAATGGAATTTTTGAATTGTTTTACCAGTTTGACCAAAGAAAGAATGCAATGAATGTGACTCTCATGTTGGAGATATTGTATTTGCAATTGTTCGTTCAGATTAATAAACTATTTTTTCATTAACTATGTAGAGCATTTAGTGACATTTGTGCTTATGCAGACATTGCACATGTTATCTCTTTTTCTTTGGTGCTTGAAGGCAAAGAGTCTCATTATTTCTCTTGTTTTCATATTTACAGCGTATATGGCACTTCCCATAAATACAGTGAAAGTGCAAAGAATCAGGTGGCACAATAGCTTGTGGGTGTATGTCATTTGCAATGGTTAATAGGTAACCATAAATGCAGGGGAAGTTCAGTAAAGGTATCTACGGCTACAATAGGAAAATTATCCTACTTAGTGCAGGGTAATGATACAGTCTTTTTAATATTGGCATTCGCTGTGTCATTAAAATAGTTAAATAGTTTGAGTAGTTTGAGGAAGATAGTTAGAGGAAATTATAAAAACACCTCTTCTTCTTCTCTTTTAGCAAATGATGATTTCACCATTCATCCAAGCACAATGGTAAAGGTTGCTTTCATGCTTGCTTACTCAAAAGTGTAAATTAAAAAGAAAATGAATAGAGAATATCTCATAAAAAAGAACAGAGGAGAAGGAAGGAGTTTAAGAGGAAAATATTGTACAAAATGAAATCCATTTCCAGGAATGACACTGCATTTTAATTACAGCAATGTATTCAAAGTTCAGTGTGACCAAATACGTTGCTCTGCCAACGTCACTGCAGCAGTAAATCTACTCAAACAACAGTGCACTAAAATCAGGAAAGGTGTCAACAAACTAAAGCCATGAATCAAGGTATTTTTCATGACCTTTAACGTCTTAATCAAAGTTAAAAGGAAGGCTACTTTTAAACGTTTTCACAACCATTACTGTTTTGGAAGCCTTTCACCAAAAAGCGTTTTCACAACCTTTACTGTTTTGAAAGTCTTTCACCAAAAAGCCCCTCATGTTTGGACACAGAATACTGACAGATTTTATTTACTGACTGGTCTTAGTGTGTACTTTACATTTGAATTTACAACACTGAGGATACATAATGACAGTGTCTGTGTAGTTTCCGCTTAGAGGTTATTGTAGTAATAATATACAATTCAGACCATTTGCTGTACATCTTCCTCAAAAAGAGGTGGGAACTACACATAATGACAAACTGCTGTGAAACAGTGCCATCTAGTGTTTTATGCAATGCTCTGACAAAACTGTTCAGAATAATTGTGCAACTTCAGCACAACTGTTTTTCTTTATCTTGTCACTGTTTAATCTCCAGATTTAGAGTAATCCATATTTATAAAAACAAAAGCACACCTCACATCCCACCACAACTTGCAATAGTGGCCTAAACTGACCTAACCTTTGTACTGTAATGATAATGTAATTTCCTGTCATGTTTCAGGGAAGTTTCCTTTGCTCATTGCATTGATTTCGTCATTAAGTAAATTCTGGATTTGAAGAAGATGATGGTGTGAAATTTGGGAGTGTCTGAAATGAACAATATTTTAGTAATAGGTTTAGAAGATGAGTTGGTATAAAAAGAGTATGTACTGGAAACCCGCAGTGGAGACAGCCATGAGAGATGTAACTATGATACCCTACTGGAAGAATCTTTACTGTGTTTTGCTGGTGGCATTGATGGGTAAGAGCACTTAATTTACCGACTGCAGATTTTTACACATATTGTTACTCCAGAGATTCATAAAAAATAAAAACTAATATAATACAATAATAAAGCAGTTAGATGGTTTAGTTTGAGGCTGAAAAACATTCATCTCTGTGGTAATTGTAAATTTGTTGATTGTCCTAATAAACTGAATATGCTCTTCATGTATCCTACTGTATGTAAGGATTTTAATCATCAGATTCAATGATGTAATTGAGGATCAGACTAGCCTTGACACACTGCTGTGAAACATCTGTGAAATAGCTTTTTTACTCATATTAAGTGATATGAGTAATGTAAAGGCCTACTGGGGTGGAGGGGGGTGCAGAGAGAAGCACAAGACACAGGGTATAGTTTGACTTTATTGGTTAGCCAGGCAGTCACACACATAGAGTCAGTCCGAAACAGGCAAACAAATCCAGGCAGGGAGTAAGTAAAATCCTATCCAAATATAAGGAATTAGTCAAAGTCCAAACACCATAGATCCAAATATTAGGAATTGCTGAAGAGCGATGAACTCATGAAGCAGAAAAAAGTGAGGTGTCTGGCAAAGAGTACACAAACCGGACATTGACTTGTTCCCTATATTTGGATTAGATTTTACTTACTCTCTGCCTGGATTTGTTTGCCTGTTTCAGACACAATGGACAAGATTTATGGGTGGTTAAATTACAAAGAAATACTGTACTGAAAAGTACTGAAAAGTAATATGCTGATAATATGGTTAAAATACACACAAACATGGCAGTGGTGTCTTCACAAAAGAAAGGAAACATAAAAATACAACATACTGCATGTTAGAAAACACAGTAAAAGACACAGTGAAATTTGTTCTAAGGACATCTTTATTTTTTACCAATAACCTTAAAATCCTGCAGCTAATAATTCCATGGCTCTTTACAGAACCAGGAATACTGACATGGCAGCAAGGCCACAGAATAAATAAAATAAATTAAATGTAAGTGTGACTTTGCAGACTTGCCTAGAAATCACAATAGTAAGATAACTAATAGTTATAGTATTATAGCTTCATGGGCAGGCATTGTTATACCAACCAGAGTACAAAGCTTTAATAACTCATGTGTCAACGGATAAAAATGAAAAGGAAACTACATCACACATCATCTGATTTAGTCATACTGACTCCTCCTCTCTCTCAGGTGCACCAGGTTTGGATGCCTGGGAGCAGATTGTCTGGTACGGTAAGGTGACAGCAGGTTTGAGTACCACTTTCAACTGTTCCTCTTCCTGCGTCCCAAACTGCATCTACACATGGTCTTTTAAGGGCCGTACGGTCATCGGCAAAACATTAACCTGGACACCAGATGGACTGGACAGAACAGTGGAATTACAGTGCAGTGTGCTAAATCAAGAAACAGGAGAGTCCAGCAGTATGACCTCCATTGTAGAAATTGAGAGTAAGTACAGCGGGTTCATTGCTATTCCAATTGTGCAGTAGTGGGAAAAAATTGTACTGTACTTTACTTGTGTATATGCATTTAAAGCTACTTTATACTTCTACTTCACTACATTTCAGAGGAAAATATGGTACTTTGGACTTTTACTCTATTCCATTTATTTGACAGGTATTGCTACATGTTACAAAATTAGCTGTTAGCAGTTTCCAAGAGTGGCAAACATCTCAGTTCTTTCAGTGCTGCAGCTGTGTCAAAGATGTACTGAATCTATTATTAAATGCATAAGATGCAGAGTGGCATATCATGTGTGTTCCCCTAAATCCCTGCCATATGTGCTTCTTTCCTTCATGATTTGGAAATCCCCTCTATCTGGTGTTCTTTGTTGCAGATCTAGTGTCAGTGCAAATCAATCCACCAAACACCCTCCCATCTCTCAACCAGCCACTGGAACTGATCTGCCATGATTCTAGATATGGTGACATTTCAGGCCCATCACACGTGGTGAACAAGGTGGTCTGGTACAAAGATGGACAGAAAGTGACCCTGCGTGAAAATATGAAGCTGCTGCACAACACTTCACTTCACTTTGACTCACTGCTGCCCTCTGATGCTGGATTCTACCAGTGTGAGACTTCTATAGGACAGTCACGCGTTTTCAGCCTGGGCTATTTTCTCAGTTGTAAGTTTTTTCGTGAAGTGAAGAATGGTTTAAGGAAGCAAGGGAGAAAATTTATATTTGCATACTTATATGAACTTTCTAATCTTTTGTAGTTGATCCATGGAACGTCAGCATCAGCGGACCTGACATTGTGTTTCCTGGCACACTGAGTAAATTCACATGCTTGACGAGCTGTACCTTAAATGTGGACTGTATTGTCCAATGGGAGTTCCGGGGTGGTTTCCCCATTGGAACTTACTTTTCAGTCCATGAAAATGAACTCAAGTGGACTCCCTCCATACCCGGTACTTTCCAAAACTTCACCTGCGTTGCAAAAAATGCAGCAGCTGGTCGCTTTGCTGAGGCCACCAAGATGGTAGAAGTTAAAGGTACTATTCTACTATTCTAGTCTACTGTTACATTAGTGTCAAATGACTTGTTAAATGTCTGACGACTTGACTTGTTTGTCATCCTCCGCCTTATACAGGCACTCCTTTCTCTGGATCAGAGGCGATGCAGCACAATGGACTGTTTGCAGTGATCTTCAGCCTGGGACTGCTGGTGCTTTTTGAGTGTTTTTGTTTTTAATGCTTAATTTGCCCGTTTAGAATTTTTTTTTTAATCGTTTATCTCATTCATAAAAACACACGTGAAAAACCAAACTGAGATGTTGACATATAGGTAAGAAGAATATTGGTGACTTCTATTCTAACTATTTTGAAACATAGCATTCTGCCCGTATGAAAAAATAAAATATTAGTTTTTTTTTAAATCAGGGGAATTGGCAGACAAAACATCAAGTATTTATGGTGTCTTCATTTCTTGTTTTGCCTTGGATTCTGTTTTGAGTTTTACCCAGTATTTTCTGCCTAGTGCCATGAAATCAAAAACATTAATAAAGGTGTACAAAAGAAAATGGCTTTCAGGATTTCTTTTTCAAAAATGTAGACAACATACACAGAATTGTACACACATACAGTAAAAGTATGGTTTTATGAAAGATACAGTATCACTGTCAGCATATGTCATCACACAGTTGAAAATTTTGATTCTACAATATTGAAAAATTATTCAATGTATAATTAATGTCTCTGATCACATAATAACTCTGAACTGTTGCTAATGATGTTGCTAATGATGACGGTGTCTGCTAGCATCATGAGACATTGTTTGACTGGAAATTGACCTCTGACCTGGATGTGTTGCTGATTCACTCTGAAAAGAGGTTCTTGTGAAGTCTTGTGACTTCTATGTAGAAAATAACTGGCTCATTTATACTGACATGCTTTCACAACACCTGTGGTTAATAACATCCCAATGCTACTCTAAGTTACCCCTCTGAAACTGAACAAATAAGACAGCTAAAAGAGTGACACAGTTCAAACAGGTGAGGGAGACAGAGAACCCTGGTGTGGTGGCGTCCTCTATTGTCTTTATTTCTGGATGTTATCTCATCTGTTTAATATCATTTTAGCCCTGTGGTTTAGTTGGAATGGGAAAACAAAACTAAAACATTATTTAAAACTATACTGTTTATATAAAACAACAAAAAAAGACATCCTATTCCACACCAGGGCAGCTGCTGTCTGAGATAGATCATTGATACTGCCACAGCGTTTGCAGTCAAGTAAATGTCTACATGATATCTATTTTTTCTTTTTAATGAAAAATGAATAAAATACAGCAAATAATGTCTTTTCTTAGTGAAAAGGTAGGTTTTAAATTTACGTTTTTAAGATTTCAACACTTTCAGCTGATTTCAGATCCTCAAGCCTTATCCGCTAATGGCTGCCTCACTAAAGGTTTTAGTCCTGCACTTTGGAACAACTAACAGACTCCTGCCAGAGGAGACTACTTATACCTTTCCCCTCAATGTGAAGGACTGATGGCTCCTTGTCATGACACACGAATGAAGAACCAGCTCCTCAACCAAATGCTAATGCACACAAGTTTATGCTCAGGTTCACAAGAACTGACTGCATTGGCTATGATGGTCAGGTTAGACTGGAGCCCATGGTTCGAAATACGGGGAACATTGGGGTTCTGACACCCTTAATTAAGACTTAGAAAGAGGCAAAACCCACAGTTTAGGGTTTTTTTCTTATATGTAATTGTAAATATTACAATATATTTCCCATTTTCATTCCTCAAGAATCAACAATTTCAGACTCTCCTAAAATGGACCATATCATTTTCTAACCTTGACATTAGTTGAACTTCCTGCCTGCCTGCATCACTCCCAGCGGCTCATTAAAGTCCAGTGCGTCAAACAACAGAGTTTCGTTATTAGCATTTTTCTTTTACTTTAAATGAGCTCTCTCATGTGAGCTAGCTGATAGCCCTGTCATTTCCAGTGTTGGCTTGGCATTTCATTATCGCTATAAAATGTCCTATTTTATCTAGTTGTTTGTTAACACGGGTGCTTAGGCATGAGGATTAGTTATTGTACAGATACTGAACATTTTGACATTGTGAGTTTATTATGTCATTTTAAACCTTTTGTGATCATTTTTACAATAAGCACACCAGTTATTTTCACTCTGGAATTTGGGAGTTTTACCTGGCTAGGTAATTTTAAAATGTTTAAATTTGCGCTCTGCTGGAGGCCACAAGCAGCTGTCATTCGGTTAGAGCAGTGGTTCTGAAAAAAGGTCAAGCTCCCCAGAAGCAGAAACAATTCATGCCACCCCCGACTCCAGAAAAAAAGTGGATTTTATTTTCATCAATCCTTACCAATACAGGCGGGTTGAGAACCACTGTGTTTGAGAACCCTGGCCCTCCCTCGCAGTTCCTTTTAAAGAGGAACAATTTGGACTTCAGTTTACCTCAAAGCACTTTATCAGTGTTAATCATCAACCAGTTCATGACAGTTATTTCAATGACTGAAGTCAGAAGGCACATGATGCCATATTAGACATACAATATCTTTCCTGTCCCTTTGTTTGCCTGTGTGCAGTAAATGCAAAGTGCACTTATCTGACTGGAAATATTCTCAAATAGTTGAGATTTCAGTTTGCAGCTTTTCAGTTATGGATAAATTTTAATATTTATTTTACATCTTACAGAATGAATATTATTTGTTATTTAACAGTATTTAATTTACCTTTCCAGTGGTATTTCTCAAGACAGGGAAACTACTTGACTTCAATGGAGCTTGTTAATTTGTCATTTCAATAAGAAACTATAGTCTGTTTTTCCAAAGGAACAGTTTAAAGCCCCATAAAGATATACACCGTTGTAATTTAATTCCATGATGATAAAGATAAACTTTAGTATCTCACAAAGTGGAGATCTACGGGCATAATGATCAAACAAATCTAGCATGCAAAAGTAAGTAACAGCCAAGGATTTCCCTCCAGTTCCACTTGAAACAGACAGAACAAATAGTTGTCAAACTTAAAAGAATCTCAATGAGGTGTCCAGTGGTTGTTTGATAGATATCTGCAGGTACAATAAATGCCTCACAAGTCCATCCAACAATCACGCAGAAACTGATCTGTCAGAAACATCTCTGATTTTTCCCGCAAGTGGTGATCAGGAGTAGTTCAGGATACTTCAGATCTCAATGAACAAAATAGTTCAAAGTTCAAAATATTTACTTAACACTGTATAATTTGTTAAGAACAAAATGGTCAATGGAAACAAAAATCACCAAATGATCAAGTGCTGGATTCAGAATCACATCAAAAATCAAAGTTGATCAAAATTGTTTCCCATTAACCTCTGTACACTCTTCGTTCAACTGTTCAACCTGAACATAACTTTTTCTTTAACTGTCACATGGCACACAACTTAATGAGTGATTATTGTTTGACAAGTTTGACCAAAGAAAGAATGCAGTGAATGTAACTCTCAGATGGGAGATACTGCATTTGTAATAGTTTGATTGCTCATTCAAATTAATAAAACATTTTTTTCATTAACTGACATGTGTAGATCACATGCAAATGATTCTTTAAATTGCTTGTTGGTGTCTTTGTTTTCATATTTACAATGTTCATGGCACATTCCATAAAAGTGTGTAAAGAATCAAGTGGCACAATAGCTTGTGGGTGAATTTAACCATAAATGCAGGGGAAGTTCAGTAACTAGGATAGGGGAGAAATCTGAAGAAAAAAAAAAACATATCATAAAATGAAGGGAGGGGGAAATATTGCGCAAAATTTAATAATAATAATAATAAAATTACAGCAATAAATTCAAAGTTCAGTGTGACTAAATACATTGCTCTGCCAACCTATTGTCATCACAGCAACAAATTAGGACATTTATTTTTGTAATTGCTACAACAAAATTATTTTTGGTATCTCAGAGACAGCAGCAAGACACAAGAGTAAAATTACACGCCAGACAGGACAGAGGAACTAGACAACACAGTATAAAACTATTAATAATAAAATTCATATAAAGAGTAACCGACATTAGTAATAAATAAATAGATAAAGGCAACAACAGCATACAGTGCTTTGTGAATTTGTAGAATATTGTACTATTGTATTGTTATGTGGGTTTCTAAGATCCCACTCCTCCCAATTGATGTGGACTGTGGACCTCCTGAAGTCCACATTAACCTCCTTTGTTTCATAGTGTTTAGGACCAAATTATTGTCCAAACACCACTCAGCCAAAATTTGGACCTCCTGCCTGTAGTAGACAGTAGTAGACAGTATTCACTGTCTCTGTAAGTTACTGCTTAGAGACCATTGTACCAATAAAACAATTCAGGCCATTTACTTTACATCTTCCATTAGAGGGGAGGAGAAGAGAACTACACATAATGTAAAACATTATGTGAAACATTATGTGAAACACACAATGTTTTAATGTAAAACAAGGCTATAGTGTTTCATACAATGCTCAGACAAAAGTGTCCAGAATAATTGTGCATTTTTATTAAAACAGTTTCTCCTTGTCTTGTCACTGTTTGTTTTTTTGATTATTTAGACTAACCCTTGTCCATAGAATAAAAACAAAAACAAAATCACATCACCGCACAACTTCAAAACTATTCAAAAACCTTCAAAAAGGTTAGTGAGCTGACCTTTGTAGAGATAACGATAATATTATTTCATTTTAAATCTTTTGTGATCATTTTTACAATAAGCACACCAGTTGTTTTCACTGTGGAATTTGGGAGTTTTACCTGGCTAGGTAATTTAAAAATGTTCAATTTGCACTCTGCTGGAGGCCACAAGCAGCTGTCATTCGGTTAGACCGGTGGTTCTGAAAAAAGGTCAAGCTCCCCAGAAGCAGAAACAATTCATGCAACCCCCGACTCCAGAAAAAAAGTGGATTTTATTTTCATCAATCCTTACCAATACAGGCGGGTTGAGAACCACTGTGTTTGAGAACCCTGGCCCTCCCTCGCAGTTCCTTTTAAAGAGGAACAATTTGGACTTCAGTTTACCTCAAAGCACTTTATCAGTGTTAATCATCAACCAGTTCATGACAGTTATTTCAATGACTGAAGTCAGAAGGCACATGATGCCATATTAGACATACAATATCTTTCCTGTCCCTTTGTTTGCCTGTGTGCAGTAAATGCAAAGTGCACTTATCTGACTGGAAATATTCTCAAATAGTTGAGATTCCAGTTTGCAGCTTTTCAGTTATGGATAAATTTTAATATTTATTTTACATCTTACAGAATGAATATTACTTGTTATTTAACAGTATTTAATTTACCTTTCCAGTGGTATTTCTCAAGACAGGGAAACTACTTGACTTCAATGGAGCTTGTTAATTTGTCATTTCAATAAGAAACTATAGTCTGTTTTTCCAAAGGAACAGTTTAAAGCCCAATAAAGATATACACCGTTGTAATTTAATTCCATGATGATAAAGATAAACTTTAGTATCTCACAAAGTGGAGATCTACGGGCATAATGATCAAACAAATCTAGCATGCAAAAGTAAGTAACAGCCAAGGATTTCCCTCCAGTTCCACTTGAAACAGACAGAACAAATAGTTGTCAAACTTAAAAGAATCTCAATGAGGTGTCCAGTGGTTGTTTGATAGATATCTGCAGGTACAATAAATGCCTCACAAGTCTATCCAACAATCACGCAGAAACTGTGATCTGTCAGAAACATCTCTGTCTTTTCCCGCAAGTGGTGATCAGGAGTAGTTCAGGATACTTCAGATCTCAATGAACGAAATAGTTCAAAGTTCAAAATATTTACTTAACATTGTATAATTTGTTAAGAACAAAATGGTCAATGGAAACAAAAATCACCAAATGATCAAGTGCTGGATTCAGAATCACATCAAAAATCAAAGTTGATCAAAATTGTTTCCCTTTGTTAACCTCTGTACACTCTTCGTTCAACTGTTCAACCTGAACATAACTTTTTCTTTAACTGTCACATGGCACACAACTGAATGAGTGATTATTGTTTGACAAGTTTGACCAAAGAGAGAAATAATTTGATTGCTCATTCAAATTAATAAAACATTTTTTTCATTAACTGACATGTGTAGATCACATGCAAATGATTCTTTAAATTGCTTGTTGGTGTCTTTGTTTTCATATTTACAATGTTCATGGCACATTCCATAAAAGTGTGCAAAGAATCAAGTGGCACAATAGCTTGTGGGTGAATTTAACCATAAATGCAGGGGAAGTTCAGTAACTAGGATAGGGGAGAAATCTGAAGAAAAAAAAAACATATCATAAAATGAAGGGAGGGGGAAATATTGCGCAAAATTTAATCAGTTTACAGAAATAAAATTACTGCAATAAATTCAAAGTTCAGTGTGACTAAATACATTGCTCTGCCAACCTATTGTCATCACAGCAACAAATTAGGACATTTATTTTTGTAATTGCTACAACAAAATTATTTTTGGTATCTCAGAGACAGCAGCAAGACACCAGAGTAAAATTACACGCCAGACAGGACAGAGGAACTAGACAACACAGTATAAAACTATTAATAATAAAATTCATATAAACAGTAACCGACATTAGTAATAAATAAATAGATAAAGGCAACAACAGCATACAGTGCTTTGTGAATTTGTAGAATATTGTTCTATTGTATTGTTATGTGGGTTTCTAAGATCCCACTCCTCCCAACTGATGTGGACTGTGGACCTCCTGAAGTCCACATTAACCTCCTTTGTTTCATAGTGTTTAGGACCAAATTGTTGGACCAAAATTTGGACCTCCTGCCTGTAGTAGGTCTCGTCATTGTTGCTAAGAAGTCCTACCACACTGGTGTCATCAGCAGACTTTATAATGGTGTTTAAGATGTGAATGGAGACGCAGTCCTAGGTGATGAGGGTGAAAAGGACCGGGCTGAGCACACAGCCCTGTGGTACTCCTGTGTGTAATTTAGCGTTTGATGGCTTTTCACATGAAAAGCCCCACCTGTTTGAACAGAGACAGTATTCACTGTCTCTGTAAGTTACTGCTTAGAGACCATTGTACCAATAAAAACAATTCAGGCCATTTACTTTACATCTTCCATTAGAGGGGAGGAGAAGAGAACTACACATAATGTAAAACATTATGTGAAACATTATGTGAAACACATAATGCTTTAATGTAAAACAAGGTCATAGTGTTTCATACAATGCTCAGACAAAAGTGTCAAGAATAATTGTGCATTTTTATTAAAACAGTTTCTCCTTGTCTTGTCACTGTTTGTTTTTTTGATTATTTAGACTAACCCTTGTCCATAGAATAAAAACAAAAACAAAATCACATCACCGCACAACTTCAAAACTATTCAAAAACCTTCAAAAAGGTTAGTGAGCTGACCTTTGTAGAGATAATGAAGTTTCCCGTCATGGTTCTGGGAAGTTTCCTATAGTTACTGTATTGATTTCATCATCTTTTTTTTTTTAAAGCAAATGAAATTTGGGAGTGGCTGAAATGAGTAATGTTTGAGTAATAGGTTTAGAAGATGAGATGGCATAAAAAGAGGAAGAACTGTAGTTCTTTTTTTAAACCCGCAGCGGAGGCAGCCCTGAGAGACGTTACTATGATACTCAACTGGAAGAATCTTTCCTGTGTTTTGCTGGTGGCATTAATGGGTAAGAGAACTTACTTTACAGACTGCGGATTTTTACACATACAGTTACTCCAAGGATTCATTAAAAAACTAATATATGAGCACTTAGATGGTTTAGTGTGATGGCTAAAGGCTGAAAAACATTAATCTCTGTGTTAATTGTTTAATTTTTGACCTACAAGAGATCAACAACAGGAAGAGAAATATAAAAATGACAAGAGGAGGTGCTTCTCTTTAATTAAAATGTGTTTAAATGTACAGAATCTTTCTTCAAATTTTTCCAGACTTGCCTGGAAAGCACAATAGAAAACAGTTTATCTACAATAGCTAATAGATGCTTCATGGGCAGTGGAATGACAGGCGTAGAAAACCTACATAGTACATCACACATTGGTCTGATATTTTCATACTGACTCCTCTCTCCCAGGTGCCCCAGGAAATGATGCTGGTCCATGGAACGTCAGCATCAGCGGACCTGACATTGTGTTTGTCGGCACATTGAGTGAATTCAGCTGCTTGACGAGCTGTATCTTAAATGTGGAATGTACTGTCAAATGGAAATTCAAGGGGAGTTTACCCCCCGGCCCCTTATTTATCCGTGAAAACAAACTCAATTGGACTCCTTCCAATCCCGGTACTTTCCAAAACTTTACCTGCATTGCATCAGACGCAACTTCTGGATTCTCTGTTGAGGCCACCAAGATGGTAGAAGTTAAAGGTACTGACAACTCTTTTTTGCTGTATACCATTTCATCAGTGTCAAATGACTTGTACGTCTAATGACTTGTCCTCTCTTTTTCATCTTTACCCTTATGCAGATATTAAGCCTACTCCCCCTGAATCAGGGGCGGTGCAGTACAATGGACTGTTTGCAGTGATCTTCAGCTTGGGGCTACTGATGCTTTTTGACTCATAGAGCTGTATTTTATTTACTGCTTTAATGAGTGCATTTGCCCTTTGAGAAATGTGTTTATTTGCCTATGCACGTCTTCATATTCAAATTTAGGCTACTGGCTCTCTGAATGTGACCAAATGTTGAACACCAAATTCTGCAAAGCAAAAGGAGGTGATTGATGAGGAGAAATATTTTATGATTTATATATTTTTATGAAACCAGGGGAATTGGCACATAAAAACTTCAAATAGTATTCTTGTTGTCTTTATTTCTGGTTTTGCCTTGGATTCCTTTTTGAGTTGTACCCATTGTTTTCTGAATTGCCTTGTGTCATGAAAACAGAACAACAAAAAATAAAACGTGTATAAAAGAGAATGGCTTTCATGATTTCTTTTCAAAAATGTAGACAATTTAAACCTCAAAATAGCAAAATTGTGCACACATACAGTACAATGAGGAAAGATACAGTATCACATTCTCTTAATGTTACTGAGGTTCCAGTGATTAAGCAGGCAGCTGTCATCCCCCCCTGTTAAAAAATGTATTCTGTATTACTGAAGCATAATTCAATGTATAATTAATGTCTTACATAATAATTGTGAACTGTTTGTCGATAATGATGATGGTGTCTTCTAGCATCGTGAGACATGAGACTTTAAGTTACTAATTCACTCGTGTGAAAAGAGGTTCTTGTCAACTTCTATCTTGAACTGACTCATTTATATGGATGTGTTTTTGAAACACCTGTGGTTAGTAACACACCAACGCCTCTCTAAGTTACCCCTCTGAAACTGAACAAACAAGACAGATAAGAGAGTGACACAGAGCAAACAGATGAGGGAGACAGAGTGTGACAAAACAATATTATCCATCCTCTTTTGTCTTTATTTCTGGATGTTATCTCATCTGTTTAATATCATTTTAGCCCTGTGGTTTAGTTGGAATGGGAAAACAAAACTAAAACATTATCTAACACTATAATTTGTATGTAAAACAACAAAAATAGTGTTCCTTTCCAGCTTTTACTTTACTTTGGCTGTCTTCTTTTAGTTTTGATTATGGAGTGCTGTTTTCATTCCAAAGGGTGGCACTGTGCAAACAGTAATTTAGTACTTTTATTCCACTGCATATGTTTAAGCGTGTCTCCCTCAGAAGAATCTTTTCTGTAGTTTAGTCTAGTTTAGTTTAGTTTACACAATACGACCGTACAATGATACAATAATACAAAAGAGTCCAAAGACTTATTTCTATTTCGTTCATTCATGTAAATAGCAATAGCAAAGATACGGGACTCAACGTGATTAGGCAACATCAAACCACCAGAAAACCAATACAATAAATACTTTTATCACAATTATCAAAATCACTGTGTGGTGTCAATCAGATAAATTATATAATAAAAAATAAAAATAAAATAATAAGAAGAAGAAGAAGAAGAAGAAGAAGAAATTGCACAAAATGACTGTAACTAGGGGGATTAAGCATGAGCCCTAATTAGACCTGAAACTATTATGGCATTAACAAACAAATGTCGGTTCTGATCAGTCATGCCACCTAAGCCTCCATGTACCCGTTTCTATCAAAGTAGTTATGCATGTTAACCATAACAATAACAAGGCGTTGTCAGGAGAAACACAGGCCCCTATTAAACAGGTGCGTATCATCAAATTTATTTTCATACAGGTTTAAATAAACACAAAATAAAGGTACAATGAAACACAATAAAAAATGTATTTAAAAGCTATAATAAAAAATTATTTAGATAAAAGGTAGACTAAAAACCAGATTAAATAGATTAAAACACAAAACAAAGATACAAATGATCAAAATAAAATATAATAAAAACACATTATTAAAAGCTGTAATAATGATAAAATGGAGCTAGTTTAAAGGTAGACTACAAATAAGATAAAATAGATTTAAAAAGAAAAAACAATTTTGAAAAAATTGATAAGAGGGATACAAACCACAGTATGAAAATGAAACAATTGAATCAAACAAAGTAAATGTTTATTCTTAATCAAAAGCCGGGCTGACGAGTCAGGTTTTCAGTTTATGTTTAAAGATTTCAACACTTTGCTCATAGATTCACAGGCCTCCAGCTTGGCATAAACTCTAAAAGTTGCCTCACTAAAGGTTTTAGTCCTGCACTTTGGAACAACTACCAGACTCGGGCCAGAGGATCTGAGAAGCCGTGCTAGTTCATACACTATGAGCAGGTGAGACACATAGGCCCTACTTTAAAAACAAGTAACAATTTAAAATCAACCCAATAACTGATCACCAATGTAAAGACTTCAAAATAGGTATAATGTGTTCTCTTCTTGCACTTGGGCCGCAGAGTTCTGAATCAGCTGTAGGTGATTTATAACTTTTTTGGTAGACCAGATAGCAGAGTCCTGCTCCATATTGTTATATAAAAGAGTTTAATTAGATTCTCGGTTACACTAGTGGTGGACAAAGTACATTTAGCCAAGTTCTGTACTTAAGTACAAATGAGAGGTATTTGTACTTTACTTGAGTATCTTCTTTCCATGCCACTTTCTACTTCTACTCTGCTACATCTAAGAGGGTGATATTGTAATTTTTACTTCACTACATTTATCTAATAACTTCAGTTAGCCAACTAGTTACTTTACAAATTACGATTTTTCACAAAATAAATATGAAGAATTAAAAAATATGATGTTTTATTATTAACTTAACTACCCAACAGTTTATACAAGTACACTATAGCTAGTATATATAGTTCACGGACAGAAATTTAATTGGCAACTATGTTGAAGTCATTTTTCAAGTAAAAAAATTTCATGCTTCCAGCTTCACAAATGTGAAGATTTGCTGTTTTTCCTTTTAATTAATGTATTTTTAATACTTGCATTGTGCATTGTAAAGTGTCACTTTGAGTTCTGGGGTACTGTGACAACATTTCTCTATATTTTCAAATTAAATGATTGATTAATCAAGAAAATAATCAGTAGATTAATCCTTTTTCACAAAAAGCAGATTAAAACTCCTGCATGGGTTTGGCAGACTTGCTGTCAAGCATAACAGGATGATTCTGCTCTCTTATTTAATGTGGTCTGGTCATGGTGGTTCCTCTGGTCAGGGTGTTGATCAAGGCATCAAGCGCTTCATGCCCTTGACAGAGCACAGAAATGAGTCAGATGTTGGACTGGATGAGCTGCAAATTAAATGCCTTTCTTGGGAAAAACATGTTCCCTGGAACTGAATTCAGTGGACATTTTATCAGGACGCCTCTAGAAATAGTCTATTGATTTATTTAAAGTATCTATAGCCTAATATTCTTCTACTTCTTCCCCTCCTTTTCTTCTTCTTAGGTTATTATTATTTTATTGTTCTCATATTTACTACGAAGCAAGTTCAACATACCCATTTCCAATCTTAGCGTTCAGATAAAAGGGTTTGCAGTTCATGACAATTTGCAAACATGGACAAGTCTACCGCTAGCAGAGCGAAGGGCAATTTATAATATTAGGCAAATACGAAGAAGTTAAACACGTAACCCAGGCTAAAAGCAACAATTGCAGCTGCCAAATGCAGGAAATCTGACTACGTGTGTGTTCCATTAAATGAATGTGTTGCATAGATGTATTATTATTATGGCGTGTATAACAATTTTAGTTTTATTCCTTCAGCTGCAGCGACTGTGTGTCGGCTTTTCGACATTAAATACCGCGGGCACTGAATAAGTGGTCATTCAACTCACTTTTTAGAAGTCCTCCTCACTTCAAAAATCAGATTCATTCATTTAACCCGGGCACTTAAAAAGGTTCAAAACATTGTTCTAAATTAACTTCATAAAGCAATGAAACCAAAAATCAAAGTCTTTATCTCAAACATGGCATCAGTTCCCACCATTTACTAAAAACTCAGCCACGTTATCTTCGCTGAAATAGCAAAAGGTGGGACGCTACATGACCAGTCTCTACAATAGTGTTCACTTTGTGTCGAAAGGGGGCGGGAACGTAAAGGCTCACGTTAGGATCGATGCACAATATTGGGTTCATGAGAACAAGACGAGAAGATATTTTAACAATATTCTGAAGAACTATTTAATGTTGGTGGATTTTTTTGTTTAACATTAAACACATAATTTCCTGCATTCTAGAGAAGCTGTCTGCATCAAATTATGGTGGAAATATCTCTAGAAAGGGAAACACAAAATTCATTCCATAAGAAAGAAATGCAACCAAATGCAAGTAATATTAGAGTTAACTTGAATACCAAAATATAGGCCTATGCACATAATATGTTGCCTCACATAAAAGCAAAAAAGAACCATTTAATTTAAGGGCTATAAGGCAGGCTGTGTGAAACGGACTTGGGAGCAAAGAAAATATAAAAACGTAGGCTAATGCAAAACTTAAGTAGGCTACAAGGCTTTAATGCTTTAATCAGTCTCTGTTGTAGGATGATACAAAGGCATCTTGCTTTCACCCACAGCTACATAAAGGTAGGTATAAAACTGTCTGCAGGATCTTCTACAAATGGTGACGCCATTTTCCAAGAAAACTGATCATAACTCTGATGTCAATATCTCAAACATAACCTGCTCTGGAGCTATAAGAAGTGAGAAGTGAACCACCGTTTTAGGACTGAAAACTCAGAGCTAACCCTGAAGTTACCTCCCTAACCTCAAATCCTGCTCCATACAGGCATCAGATCTTCTTGTTTATTTTCATGAAGCCTTTTATATTTACATACAAATTTGCAACAGCATTTTACAGACATATTCAAAACACACTATAGGCCACATGAGAGTTGACAGGTGTTTGTTAGACCACATAGGCCTGCTGGGATGATGACAAGAATTTCTACATCATGATGTACACACCAGACATCTGAACTGACATAGCAGCTGCTATTTGCTAATAAAAATTAACAGCTTGGGACTACCTTGGATTTGTTTTTCTGTACAGACTCTTGGTCAGAAAAAGTAGGCTACTTCACACAGGAATGTTAGGCTTTTAATGACACTTTTTGAATGTCATGAAAACAGTATAGGCCTATATAAATACAGTTCTTGAGTAAATGTAGGCTACTGTTTTGAGATACCTGTACTCTATTTTCATTTTATGCTACTTTATAGGCCTGCTCTCACTCCATTTCAGAGGGAATCTTTTTTTTCTCCACTACATTTGCAGCCATAGCTACTTGTTTTCAGATTCAGATTATTAATACAAACTAATTATAAAGAATAATATAGATTAAGCAACCCAACAGTATATAAAGCAGTTGAAATTAGCCCCACCTCCAACACTAAAGTTTTGTTCATAGATAGGCAAATGCATCACTAATTATAATCCAGTAATATAATATTTACTATTCTGAAATATCATTCAATTAAACTTGATTTGTATATGGCAACTTTCATTAAGGTTAATGCAGTTCAAAGTGCTTCACAGATGACTGACAAGTCAAACAAGACAGACCATATTTTAATCATACTTTGGTGCCTTACGAATATTTTGATGAAAAATACTTATGTACTGATACTTAAGTCAACTAAGTTACTTAACAGACAGCAAGTTAGTAAACGTAAACAATGCTGGATTTGCAAAAGCTTTTTCAGTAAGGGAATGCACTAGACATGTTAGATCACAGGGATACACACAATGAGTTTTGGTGAGAAACACTGAATGTAATGTAAATTTGTGTTTGTTGAGAACTCCACAGCTCCCCTTTAAGCTAAAGATGTGAGTACTTCTCACCACTGTTAAAAGACTGCCAAGCAGACATGTATAAAAAGGCTTGCAGAATAAATACTAGTATGTAGTATGTGTAAAATGATGACAAACCATTCAATTCAATCATTTGAAGTGGAATTTTAAATCTAGCGTATCTGTCTACAAAAAACAGTCATCAGTCTCACCTCCTGTGTGTCAGGTGTAACACAGGTGTGCTCAGATACTGAACTTTGCACCACCACAGCTAAAATTATGCCACAGGTGTTTACTGAGTGGTATTGTGAAAGGATTTGCCCACTTAAAATGTTACGCTAGAAAAGACATTTATTCATGTCTGAAACAAATGAGAGGTGCACTGATTGAATTGTCAAAACACTAATAATTATGCTGCTCTATCATATAATACAGCTTATCTTGTTATGTTTGTCTCATATCGCTGTGTTGCTAAGATTTAATACACTTAGTACACAGAACAGAACAGATAGCCATTCTCAGTAAATATGCTCTACACAAAGCCGCTGCAGGTGTATTCATTTTGAGCTTAAAGCTGCTGAAAACAAGTGGGGTGGAATTGAGATGTAATCTTTGCCTTTGACACACACACACACGCACACACACAGACACACACACACACACGCACACACACACACACACACACAAAAACCCACAGCCGAGACTCCCAACCCACACCCCTACTCCCCAATTCTGCCTCACATACCTTCTGTCATAATTTATCATTTTGCTCATTGGCCATTAGCAGAACTTCACCCAAGATGGCAAACAAAAAAATGTAATACACCTTTTGTAAGTTTGACACCAAATATCCAGAGACACCTGCAGATAAGAACTGGGGTTGCTGCTGTAGGTATTTATGGGTTGGGGGCTGGACATATGAACAAGTATAATGGAGCAGGAATAGTGAGGACATCCTCAGACCTTAGATACAAAATGGAGAAGAAAAGTGAAGGAACCTTGGCTATTGTGTTGCTGGCTTTAATACAAGGTAGGCTCTGTTATGGTTGATGAATTTGTGAATACCGGTATAATAACTTCATTATATACTAGTAAAAATGGAAGAGTATGATGAAGAGTCTTTTTTATCATTTAAGTCGTTGTCTACCTTAGGTTTTCTGGCCTCTAGTGCTGTGGAGGTGCAGCCCTCCATCAACCCTGCTGCAGTCGGGGACACAGTGACACTGTCTCTGTCTCCCTCTATAACTCTAAAAAGTGGAAGCTGGGCAGTGGGAGAGTCCCTCATACTCACCTGGGTGGGTAACCAGCTGGCAGTCTTCCCTAGTCACAGCGGCAGGGCGACAGCCAACGTCCTCACTGGAGCTCTTACTCTGAGCTCCGTCAAGGTGGCCGACTCAGGAGTCTACGCAGTGCAAAGCAGTGACCCCCCATTTAATGCCAATACTTCCATCACTGTTCTGGGTAAGGCTAAACAAATGGCTTTTTGTCAAGGTTTCAACGCTTCTCAGGCCCAGCCCATAGTAAACTATTAAAATGTAATTTTAAGGTGAGAATTTTGCTTAGTAGCAGCATAAATGTGGATTTACTTGAAGTATGAAGTATTTCCAACAGCGTACTATCTGCCTTATTGACCTGAATAGAAAATATCAAATGAATAAGAGCTCAAGTATCACTGATTGACATATCCGTAAACAAGATATTCAATCTGCACCAAATAATACTGCTAATAAAAAAAATACAACATGAATGTGTATAGGCTGCTGCTAGAATTGCCTATGTGGTGACATTATTACTATATCGGTTTATTAAGGATATGTATAATTATGTACAGTCAACAACAATCAGTTTTAAAGGCACACAATGCAATAAAATAATCGGTGTTAACCGGACAACCACAAATGAGCAACATAAGGAAATGTGGACAGACAACAGCCAAACTAGTGAGATCGTCGAAGACAACAATCATATTAGAAGTAATAACATCACACAAACAAACATATAGAAGCATATAAGAAACAGTGAACATTGTCAGTACAGTCTTTTTCAACTCATTGCAATGAATAAGTACGACTATACACAGACAGGGAGAGGCAGAGACAAATGTGCTGATGAATTGTTCATACGTTTTATTGGAACAGGTTCCTGTTGTTATTGCAGAAAACAATGATTCCATAACAATATTCAGAAAGAACTTAAAAGAATTCATGTTTCTGCCTCGTGATGTTTGGACTTACAATCAGCAAATTTATATACTGTAGCTTGCTGTTTACAGCCTGCATGCATTTAGCTTTGCTCATATTCTCACCTTTATCTTGTCCTCAGAGCCTTTTTCTGCTGTGTCAGTAGCTCCTGACACATCTCTGCCCCCATACACAATGAAATCCTAGTTACTGTTACCTCCCGTACATCTCTGGGACATAACAGTTATAATATGTATATGACTTAATATGAACATATCATGTTTTGCATTTTGGCTTAAACAATATTACATTAGATGGAATACAAAGCTATCATACCACGTTCTAAAAAACTATTCTTTTTAAAGGGTCTATAAGCTGTAACACTTTACCTTTATTAATGGCTAATAAATCATTGTAATTCTTTTTAGATCAGTAATTATCCTTAATAAGTAACCATCCTTAATAACATCATCATTTAAGCACAATCCATTTGGCTGGTGTTTATCCTTTAGCATAATAAGTCACTTTAGCATAATAAGTCACTTTTAGCTAGTTGTTTAAATTTACACACAATTCCTACAATGTCAACAAAAACTGGCCAGCTTCATTATGTTACTATGGGTTGAGGCATGTGGAAGATCAACATTAACACAGGATACTGTTCCTCCACTGCTTACAAAGCCTATACTTGATCATGATCCTTGTCTCATCAACGTCTTCCACAGAGCCCATTTCAAATGTGACACTAAGGGTGAATCAAACCAACCGGATGGAGTTCAACAGTTCAGCAGTCATTACGTGCTCTGTTTCCTCTGGATCCTCCCTCTCTTTCCTCTGGCTGAACGGCAGCTCTGAGGTTACAGCCAGCAACAGAGTTCAGCTCACTGATGGAAACTCCACTCTCACTATACTCAGTGCAACCCGCTATGACCAGGGACCATTCAGGTGTCGTGTGTTCAATCCTGTCAGTAATGGCACCAGTGATCCAGTAAACTTTACTATCAATTGTGAGTAGAACAGTGTAATTTTCATCATAATTTGCTATAATTGCCCCATGTCTAATCATCAAATTCCATTAACAGAGCTCTAACAAGCAGTATGCCTCTCCTCTTTTGTCTGTTTCTCAGATGGTCCTGATAACATGGCCATAACAGTGAATGGACAGAACAAGACTTCCTTCTCTATTGGATCCAATCTGGCCATGCTCTGTTCAGTGCAGTCCAATCCTCCAGCTCAGCTTCAGTGGGCCTTCAGAGGAGGGCTTGTGAACACTACAGGTCTATTGTTGAAGCTGTTCAGCGTCAACGAAGATCAAAGTGGTCCATATTCTTGTCTGGCCTTTAACAATCTCACCAACACCAACGGCAATATCACCATACACATCGTGATAGCAGGTGAGTTTGTTTGTATGGTGATGTCAAATTCCGTATTTCTCCAGCTGTTATCAACTTCATCCTAACTTTTGTTTGGTTCGTTGTCAGGATCTGAACAACAGGCGGTCAGCATGTGGCTCCTTCGTCTGCTATTATTGTTTGGATTTCTCTTCTCATTGCCAGGCAAGTTGTAGAATAACTATGTGTTGAGACAAACCTGAAATAAATGATCTAACGGGCTAAAGGCACATTTTCATCGTTATCTTCAAAAGAACAAACTGAAAGAATCGAAGAGCTCATTTAGTCTGAACCTGTCCGAAACCCAGTCTAAAAAAAACTCCAAAAAAACTAGAACCAGGGAAATGTTTGGGCATTTTTAATCAAAAGTAATTTCAATTGATTAACTAATTCCAACACAGTCAACCCTGACAGTGACTCCAGATTACATTTAAACGCATCTCATTTGTTTTGCCAAATACATTTTGAGGAATAATTACACTGACATTCAGCCATACTCAGAATTCACCTTTAGGAGTGAGTATAAAATGGAGAAATATTTTGGCCACAATGGTTTTGAATGGAAAATACTATACATTGTAAAGACATGCATAAAGTAATATAACTAATATGACTGATAACTTGAATAACTGCTTCTCTTTCACAGATGCCGGGGGCTCATTCACTTCATAGATGACTCTGATGCAATGAAATAAATTGGATACAGTGAAACTTTAAGCAGTGTCCAGTACATCATTCAAAATCACTTCTATGTGTCTTGAAATGTTTGTTTGTTTTTCAATTGAGCAATTACATTATAAAAAATTATTACATTTAGCTGATACTTTTATCCAAAGCAACTTACAATTGCTATGTACGTCAGAGGTTGCACGCCTCTGGAGCAACCAGGGGTTAAGTCTCTTGCTCAGGGACACAATGGTGGATGTCTCACAGTGGGAATCGAACCTGGGTCTCCCCCACCAAAGGCAAGCATCTTATCTATGCGCCATCACAAAAATACAATTCATTTTTTGGCCATTAATATACTCTATGCTTATTATATCTCTTGATGCTGTTAAGTAAGATAACATGTTTGATTCAAAACTGCTAAAAAATTCCTTTCATGTTGCAATGGCTGATATATATGTAGTCTTAAACAATGAGATAATGCCATTTTTTGTGGCTGAATTCAAAAGAAAAATATCAAGAACATTATTAATTAGCACTGATTAATGGGAAAGACTGTGTCAATGGGAATATGCTATTAAAAAGACACCTTTACTTTATTCTTTAGAGTTTTTTTTTGGTGTATTTAAATTTTAATCCTAAAAAAAACAAACATTCTTATCTCCTTTGTTCATGAACAAATAGGATATTCATATTGCTGTTCTTTGGTTGAAGTAAGAGAGAGAGAAAGAGAGACATCCAGCAAAGGGACAGACTGTCTGCTATACTCTATTAAATCAGTATTGTTGCTATGGATGCGGCTCTAACAGCAAACCTGTCCGATGACAAGACTTGTTGGTATAGATGTGCTATATATTGACTTCAAGACTTCAAGTTAAATATTTAGTGAGCTTTCCTTTTTGTTAGCATTAGTCATTTCCAAATTTTGCAGTGTTAAATAGGCCTGCATTGTGGGAAGAAATGTTATGTAGAACACTGCTCAGCAACATTTGTTGAGAGAATGCGACGACATTGAATGGATCTTCGCTGCTGGAACACTTTGTGGTCATATGGTGCACTAACAAAAAATCCCCCTTTGCTGCTTTGGTTGGTTAAAAGTACGGGGGTTTATAGTAAATATTGACACTCCTTGGTGTGTACCAGTAAAAGGTCTGATGGACCAGGGCAAAACAAGGTGTGGCCTGGACTGTGAGGTGGCATGATGATGGTAGACTAGGGATGCACATTTATCTCATGAGAAGATTAAGCTGTAGTGAAGTGAAGCAACCATTTGCTTGTTAGAAGGTGGCTTACAAGATTGCCAGATTTTAATTTAACACAGCCAGAGTCATGTCCATTTAATCGACAAGGAATTTTCCAACCAAAAAGAAACTGAAGATTAAAATGGAGTCTCCAGTTGTGTTTGTTCTAATCCTGGTCACCATTACTTTTGCAGCAGGTAAGACTGAGTTATTTCTTAACTTGAATTAATCTTTATTTTTTTAAATTAAATTGACACTCTCAACCCAGACAATGACAATCACAGTCTATAGATCTTAATGGTAAAAAAACAACAACATTTTAACCAATTTTAAATGTGTTACTTAAAAACAATTTGTGTTTTTATAAGTACATTGACCAATATTTCGTGTGCACATGATAACTACATTTAAGGGTGACTGAATATTGTCTGTTCCTTGTTTTCTGTTTCTAGCTCCTGCACATAGCCAGAGTATATATGCCTCCACCAATCCATTACAAGTGGGCAGCACAGTCACAATTCGCAGTGACACCAATGTCACTATCGGCGCATGGATGTTCAACAGTGCTATCATTGTGATGGTATTCCCAGGAGCTTTCATCATGTCTAACGATTGGAAAGACAGGGTCACGTACAATCCAACCAATTTATCATTGACTATAATGTCACTACGGGTCGAAGACTCCGGATTGTACACATTAGAAGCCATAAATTCTTTTCATACTGAGTTAACACTGTCAGTCCGAGGTAAAGATCAATTTATCTCTTTTTTACGTTTACTCATATACTTTTTCTAATTCTACACACGCATATTAACAAAGCTCAATCTATGCACACACACATGCACACGCATGTAACAACAGATAGAAGATTGAGTCCTAGATTGGTCTCAGGTCTTTAGTTTCAATCTTCAAATTAAACAAATAGGACATTTTGACTGAAAATGTTTTTTCAATATGATAAAACCTTTTTACTGGTACAAATTTACATCACCAAACATGCATGGACACATATACAATAATTTCCACTACTGTCACACAGAGTTATCAGTTCAAATATAGACTCTTAGTCACCCAAACACAAGTCAAGTACAATCTAAAACAAGGGGTTTTTTTCTGTCTCTGAGGCTTAGGTTTTGTGGTGCTTTGAACTGAACTCTAATGTCAGTGTTCGCCATCTTAGTCTAGTGTGTTACCATACTACTGTTTCTATTTAGTACTAAAAAAATACTATCAGGTCAAGTATTTCAGTCTGGACCAAAGTGGTGGACTAACAATCCATACAGTCACAACACAAGGCCAATTTGAGTGTCAATTAGGTTTCAGTTGAAGTGAGATGAATTGCATTTCCACCTCTGCCTACTGTTGAGAGAGTTTACACAACATTGCCTGTCCACTGCAATCCCAAATTTCCACAAAATGTGACAAACGGCTTGTTATTGCCTTCTTTGCAGTGCCTATTTCATATGTGACAGTGAGGGCAAACACAACCAACCTGATGGAGTTAACTGACACAGCAGTTCTCATGTGCTCTGTGTCCAACGGCTCGTCCCCGTCTTATGCTTGGCTGAATGGCAGTTCTGTGATTACTGCCGGTGGGAGAGTACAGCTCAGCAATGGAGGCACCACTCTCACCATGGTCGGGGTGACCCGCTATGACCAGGGGCCATTCATGTGCAATGTGACCAATGGCATCAGCCATGCAATCAGTATCCCTGTACTTCTGAACATCAGCTGTAAGATTTAACTAAAGAAAGCTTTATCTCTCTCTCTCTCTCTCTCTCTAGATATATATATATATATATATACACACACATATATAGAGATATATATAGATGTAGATATATATCTAAATCGATATATATCTATATATATATGTGTGTGTGTGTGTATATATATATATATATATGACTATGTATTTAAAAAATATCCAATGTCTCAACATCAGCCAATAAAACAACTTCCCTTTTGTTGTTTCATCAGATGGTCCAAGTAACGCAAAAATCACAATCACGCCCATGCAGTACATCTACAGAAGAGGATCTAACATCACACTCTCATGTTCAGCGGAGTCCAACCCTCCAGCAGTGATCCAGTGGAGGGTTGATGGAACGTATCTAAATCAGTCTGGCACACAGCTTCAACTACAGAGTGTTACACAGAGCAACTCCGGAAATTACCAATGCTTAATTCACAACACAGTCAAATCCACGTTCACCAACGCAAGCGCAATGATCAGGATTTTGGGTAAGGTTGGATTTGTAGTATTTTAAAGGTAATGCATTATCTCTTCTTTTATTCTGTTTCTCTTAGCAAAGCCATTATTTTAATAAAGGTTGAGGTCAAGGGCAAAGTCCAGTTGCCCTTGGCTATCTGTGTTTCCAATAATTATGTTAAGATGAGCTAATGATCTGCTGACTGTAGCTTCATAAAGCCTACTGTATTTAATGGACAGAGAAAGAGAGTGGCATCAATCTTCTTATCTCAGCTCTCAAGATAACAAATTTATGTATGTATTTCACAAATTTTTAAATGTATTTATTCATCTAAATGAATAATGTATTTCCCAAAATGACAAACCATTGCTCCATTTGTGGTTTTGACATATACCATATTCACTCAACCCACATTCATTTGTGAATTTAAATTACTCAGTTTCTTTCTCCTCCCATAGACCCAATAGCAGCAGTTGTGGTGAATAATGCAGGTGGACCAGCAATACTAAATGAGCTGTTCATTCTGCATTGCGAAGTGACTGGTTCTGTTGACATGATTCAGTGGTGGAAGAATGGTCAACTTATATCTGCTGACAATACAACAGTCTTTGACATAAGCAACAAGACAATGATTCTCAACCCAGTCCAACAATCAGATGATGGAGATTATCAGTGTGAGGCTTTTAATTATGTGAGCAACATGATCAGCAGCCGCTATACAGTTAAAGTAAACTGTAAGTATTTTAATCTCTCTCTCTTTCTCTGCATAATGATATTTTGGACACCTCAAGTACTGTAGATACACAAAGAGCAGAAATATTGAAAAACTTAACCTTCTCCTTTTGTCTGGCATTAAAAGATGGCCCAATGAAACCAGTGATCACGGGGGTGTCTGTGGCTCTGGCAGGAACAAAGGAGATCCTCAACTGCTCAAGCGCGTCTTATCCTACCAGCCTCATCAGCTGGTATTTCAACGATTCCCTGCTGGCTACCACCTCAGAGTTAGCGATTGGACCTTTGACCTTAGACATGAGCGGGAAGTACATCTGCATAGCCTTCAACAACATCACCAAAATAAGCAGCTCTGCCTACACGATGCTCACTGTTTTGGGTAACTTACTGTATAGAAGTGGTTTGACATTTTGGGAGAAATGCTCGCTTGCTGGGAGGTAGCTTAGTTTAGGATGGAAGCGGGGTGAACACATAGCATGGCAACAAAATTCACCTACCAGCACCTCTAAAACGCAACTTCTCATATTTACACTTTGGTTTTTGTATGGATTAAACAAATGATATATAAAGAGTCTGGGTGCCTTAGAACAGTGATTGAAGTGGAAAATAATATGTGCCGGTCAAGTGGCACTGACAATCAACTTTATGCACAATATGAAAGGCACTTGATCCTTTACCTGCTCTGTCTCTGCCGACAGAGATTAGCAAGCAGGCGAGAACGGGAACAGGTGAGCGTCACATAGTGCCCAGAGTACCTGACATGGCGAGGGCCGAAAAGAGGACCGGCACCTTGTGAGAAGTGCCGGTACACAAGAAAATGTCTAGGTATGCCCAAGGGTAAAATGTAGAAGTGCCTGTACTGCGTACCGGTGAGTACTGGCCCACTTCAAGCCCTGCCTTAGAGGTAGTAGGCAAATTTTATAACACTTGGAAAAAGCAAGGCTAGCTGTCTTTATGCCATGTTACAACTCTGATATAAATTTTCTCATCTAAAGAAGGTAATATTTCCCAAAATGTCAAAACTGTCTTTTCACAAAGCTAGACATCACAATGTATCATATATATTATAGACTTGCTCTGCTTACTGTAATTTCCGCCCTGCTTTTATTCTCGGTCTTTCTACAGCTCCAGTGACCACAGTGTCAATAAAAATGGTCAGAGCTCATCCAGTCCTGAACCACACCTTCACCCTAACCTGTGACTCAGCTGGACACGTCCATTCAGTTATCTGGATGCATAATTTATCCCCACTGTATCCTGACAACACAAGAAACTTCTCAATAGACAACGCCACCCTCACCTTTGATCCTATCTTGCACTCTGACAATGGGAGCTATCAGTGTGAAGCTTCCAACACATTCAGCAAATCAACCAGTGAAATCTTCAAACTGGATGTTGTTTGTAAGTACTCAGCATGCAGTTTACCCTAAACCCCTATCCCCTTTTGAGGGTTTTTTCCAACTGTTAAACAAAAGGCATTTGTAAGAAAAATGGTTTCAACCAAAACCAAAGAAGACTTGCACCCTCAAACACTTTAAAAAAACCCTGTTCTGGTCACATACAGAATAGATGTGGCCACATCTAGTAGATTCATCACAAAATACAGACCGATATGGAGGTGGACTTCTCCATTAGTACACAGTTCTGTGTTGAATAAATGTCTTGACAGTCATTTGAACATGTTTTCAATGAAGGTGATTTAAGTTAATATCCATGTGTTTAGATGGACCTGATATGCCAACTATCACAGGACCAAATGTGGCAAGGACAGGAGACAATGTTACACTGAGCTGCTACGCACCATCAAACCCTCTCAGCTTCTACAGTTGGCTCTTCAACGGCTCTCTAGTGGCGAATACGTCTCAGTATGTCACACCTCCTCTTACCATAGCCACATGTGGAATATACACGTGCATGGCCTACAACAACATCACTGGAAAAAACAGTACCGCACACAGAATGCTTACTGTTGTTGGTGAGACTTGGATGGCTATTTTTTTTTCTGTAAAAAAATGTACTTATGTGCAAATGGGAAAGCTGGATCATGTGAGAAATAAAAAACTGTTATGGATTTCTACTTTGTTTTCAGATTCAATAATAGATGTACAAGTACAAGCATCAATGGATTATGCTATAGAAAGTAATTTCTATATGCTGAAATGCAATGTGACTGGACCCGCTGAGCATGTTAACTGGATGAAAAATGGTGAGCCACTGCAAGAAGACAACAGAACTGCTATCAACATGGCCAATGCAACAGTCACCTTCAGCCCACTAGAAACCACTGATACTGGATACTACCAGTGTATGGCTATTAATGCTTTTGACAACAAGACCAGCCCTCCATACAAGCTCCGTGTCAATTGTGAGTAACATTTAAAGGATTTATGTCACTCTAAGTGACTATTTTAAACTGACAATTTTATACACTGTAGTGCATCATCCCACATTTAAATAAATACTGTAGCATGAGAGCCTACCGTCTCTTTTGCTGTTGCAGTTGGACCAAGAACACCCACCATTGACGGGCCAGCTTTTGCGGAGAAAGGAAATTCTGCAATCTTCCAGTGTTCTGCCATGTCAATACCTCCCAGTCAGTTCAGCTGGTGGTTCAATGGCTCCATTGTGGCCAATACATCATTGTTTAAAACTGGCCCTTTGTCGTTCAATATGAGTGGAGAATACACCTGTATGGCCTACAATTATTTGACAGGAAAGAACAGCACAACATCCAAGATGCTCACAGTCATTGGTAAGAAAACTTGATGTTGGGTTTAAGTTTTCAGTGCATGTCATGTGACTGTAAAGTGAACAAATACTGATTTCTATTGTGTTTTTTGTCCACAGGGGTTATAGAGTCAGTGGTGATCAGAAACAACACAGTTCCAATAAACTTTAATATCTTCACTCTGACATGTCAAGTTACTGGGCCGTATGACAAGATCTACTGGATGAAGAACAACATGCCCCTCAACATGAACACCCCCACAGCCTACCACGCTAAAAACAATGTGCTGTGCTTCACTCCAGTGACAACGAACAATGACGGGATATATCAGTGTGTCGCTGTCAATCAGGGGTTTTCACATTACAGCCCCCAATACATTCTCCTGGTGAACTGTGAGTGTTTTTGGAAACAATGGAGTGTTTTTTCTTTTTGTTTTATGATGCATGATGACTGTAGTATTAAATCCCTTAAAACAATTTCTTAAAGGAAAAAACGAGTACATAATTTAACATTTTGGATCATTTGGGTGTATGATCCGGTATAATACGCTTACCTCAACTCCTCAATATCTGCTCCTACCTGTACCAGTGATAATGACTCACACAAGATGATCATAGGACTACGTGAATTTTTACAAAAAAGCAGTAAATGTAAACAGTTTTACTTAGATTAAATGATTGGAAGTTCAGCAAAATGTGAAAAAAGTAAATGGGCAAAAAGTAATATTTACTATAACAGTAACAACAGTTTGTGTTTAACTAGAAATGCCTGAATGTGTTTTGGAAAGCTCTCCAAATTCTGCTCAGACCAAATATAGACATTTTGTGCCAAAGCAACACAATAGTCATCATTTTACTTTACATAAATCTGATCAACTGTCTCTGTGTGATTGCAGATGGCCCTCTGAGTGTGAATATCTACGGTCCAAATTCAGCAGAGGTTGGCAGCTCCGTGTCCCTGAACTGCTCTGCTACTTGTCAGCCAGATTGTGTCCTCTCCTGGTTCTTCAACAAGCAGTCATCAAAACCTCTAAAGACGGGCTCTGTTTTCACTTTCTCTGTGGCAAAAAAGAATCAGGGGAACTACATCTGTATGGCAAACAACCTTGTGACTAACATCACAAAGTACCAGACTAAAGCCGTTACTGTTACTGGTGAGTGTGCCTTTGCTCTCCTTATTTTTGACGTGGTGACTGCAGTATGTCCATAATAATCTTCTTTAATTGTTGTTCACAAGCAAAGTATAAATGAAACATGATCCAAAGTTTTGATGCGATAATTTCAAAATGTTTTGTTATTGTTATTTTCAAAAAAATAAAAAAATAAAATCTGTCCGGAGCCGCAAAACAAATTTGAACCTTATGATAAACACAGCCTATTAAGTCTAAATTATCCCCATAACATAAATAGGCCTAAATGAGCATTCAGTAATATGTTTTATCACAAGGTGGTTACTCTGCAGTGGGATATTTATGATTATTTAGTACTTTAACTTTGCATTACCAGTACAATAATACCATGTTTTGTTTAATTTATAAAATTATAGAACTACAATAAAGAAAAGTGTTCACATGTTTTGTTATTTCTATTAGGGGATGCTATTACCAACAAAACACAAAACTGAACAATTGTAAAGGCCTATTTTGAAATGGAGTAGCTTTAAAGAGCTACACAGGCTCTTTACAGCTACTCTATTTGTGCAAATTAATAAAATGAAACATAGCCTAATTTGATAATTAATACCACATATGGCCTAGCTTTTAGAAATAGTAAAAGTATAAAAGAAAGGCCAGTTTCAGTGCCAGGTCATCCTTTTTTTTTTTCTCAGCCACATACATCAAATAACCCTTGGACTTGAGTATGAAACACAACAATATCACGGTCAATGAATTCATTGTCAAAATCACAACTTGGTAAAACAGATACTTTGTTGCAAAACAAAGGATAGCGTTCTTGCCTGTTTAATGCGATTTCTGTTTCTGGACATCACCACAGATCTCCTCGATATCAGAGATGTAAGTTTGAGCTGCACATAAGACTGCAGCTCTTGTCTGTGAGGGGAGCGATATTTGGATTTTATGTAGTTCATACTTGGGAAAACCTGCTTGCACAAACCTGCTCAGGTTCATATAATTGCCGGAAATAGAATTCCATGTTTCAAACACAAGTTTGTTGGGTTTTGGGAGGTTTTTAACATCGCTTCATTTGTGGTTTTGAGCGAGGTGGCTTTCAGATGGCGCAACATCATCAGCTCGGCTTTTGGAGACTCACAAGTCTTTGTCAGCTATGTTGACCAGTTCAATTTCGAGGTCTTGTTGACTTACTCCTGCGAATGCCAAAGTTCAACCGGGATGGGTCAATGTCCAGGGGTGTGACAGGGAAGCATAATGTAGCTTTTTTTCTCTTTCCCTAAATGCAGTTTTCATTCCAGTGATCACAAGCTGTAAACAATCATAATTGATGTGATTGTGTCCTTCTTTATACTCTCTCAGGGAGGGGAAGTGAGAGAGTGAGCCTCTCTGTAGGCTACAATGCTATTAACACTATCAACTTGCACTCAAGAACTAAAACAATCTTACAGCATCTGCTGAGCCGTTCTTCCATTTCCCTGGAGACTTTTGTTCAGTGCGTTCAGGTGACTTGTCAAAACCGTTTCAGGACCTCCTCACTGGAAAGCCACTGGACTTTATTGTGCAGCAGGCAGGGGCGTTGCACAAAAATCTGGGCCCTGTACATAAGTATATTCTATGTGCCCCTCCCCGCATCCACAGCTATTCGTTCTACTGGAAGGATAACAGTCTTCCAGGGGTCTTGTTTACTTGTTTGGCTTTAAACAGTTCACAACAGCCTTGAAAATATCCTTTCCCCGTGTTTGGCCTTTCAGCATTTTAAAATCAATGGTTTCTTCCTGCAGCCAATCCGCATAAGAACTGTCTGCATACTGCTCACATGCCTTGACTGATTGCAGGTAACTGACTATGCTGGAGCAGAACTGATCACCAGTCGATTTGTTGCCAGGTGATGTTTGTTGCCATGGCCCTGTCTTTATGAAGAGGAGCATAACTTTAATTTTCTGAACTAGCCCATGTCAGAATATGCTCTGATATTTTAATGAGTGATTCTTCAATGTATTCACCGTTCATGAATGGCTTCGATCCACTTGAAAGTACATTTGCTCTGCTCTGCTTTTCACAGCACTCCCACAATCTCTCTCTTTTTCTCATCCCCAGCTGGATATTTTTCAACAAATGCAGTGTGCTTCTTCTGCCTTTCAATAGGCATTACTTTTTTGTTGTTGTTTGCAAATGTCTCTCCATTAGACATTTTTACAAATGGAGAATGTAAGAATCACCTAGGCCTACAATAATTCTAAATGAAAACATCCAAAAAAAAACAAACTTTCATTTCCATATAATTTTTGTCAAAGCCACAGGGAGCGATGGGAGAGATGATAAAAAGCCGAATAAGGCTCCGGAGTCACATGAATGCTGTTGAAACGCCATCAGAATAGGTGCTATACTATACACTATCTCATGTTATATTATCTCATTGTCTCACTAAATATAACTTTCTTCTCACTTCAGAAGAGATTTTCTTTCTTCATTTGTCATTATTTCTGTCCCTCTCTCCCTCTTAGATCACGCCCCCACCCTCCACATCCCATATCAAGGCAGTCTGATGATGATGGGTCTGTTTGCTTTGTCGGTCACTGTGCTATTAAACTGAGACCTTCACAGTTGCACTCCCTACAGTCAACAATCTCACTGTGAAATGAATGGGAAAACTTTTATCTAAGTTACAGTTTGCTGTTTGATTTCCTTTAATTAGATTTATTTTCACTAATGTACAACAACGAATAATAACATTTACACTGGCAGTGAAATCGGCAGATATTATTATTAGGATATTGTTATTATTATTGCACTGCTTGTTTGGGGATTTTAGGTCAAATGTTATCATTAAGTAGTTTTGTTAGTGTGGTGGCTGTTATTGTTTCTGCCCTAGAGCCAGTTAAATAAAAAATACTTAAGTGCATTTGCATAGTAAACAAGGGGAAACACTGCAATGTGTTCCTCTGACTTTTCATACTCTTTTGGTACAAATTGCAGTTCTTCACTGTGAACACTTTTTTTCTGTTATGCATGATAACATAATATAAAATGTAAGTCTAATTATGCTTTGATGATTGTTCTTAATCAATAAAAAAATCAACACAGACAATTTTGTATGGACTTTATTAAAGATGATACAGTGTTTTTGTGCTGATTCAGAAAGTTACAGCCGTGCAAACTTTTGTTAATATCTTTAACACTTAAAAAAAAAATTACATGACTCTTTACTCTGTTGTATAGAAAGAAATATAAATGAAAGTGATCATTGCATAAACATCACACCATCATACATAGTATACATGCATATATATATAGATAAATGTGTGTGTATATATATATATATATATAAGGAGTGTTTCCTAGTGTTGTTCATATGGGGGTACTGGGACCTAAGTTCCTGATGCACTTCTTCAGATTCCCTTTGTTTTTCTTCTGGCACTTTATCCATTTATCCATATTCACTAAATCCAGACCAATACAGCAAAAGGGGGGAAACATTATTAAATTTACTATCCAAAATATTTAAAAATCTGAAAATGACACTTTTAATGAGTCCATAAATGTATAATCTTTCAGTTTAATGCAGGGGAATATTCTGAATCCAAGACTATAGGTAACTCACACTTTCCATGCTTGCCAGACCGCTTACAAGAACATGTATTCATCATCTTTCTTCCCTTTCCTGGATGACCCAAATATACAAGTATAAAAGAGTAGAGAGGGTTAGGATAATGCACTCAGCTAATACTCATAAGGTGTGCATTTTGTTTACTGTATACCTTTGTTAGGGCTTCTTTGTCCTTCACATTTACACTTTATGTTGTGCTGTCTTGGAGTGTTGATTGGATTTGCAGTTGTCAATGACTGTCCAACAGCAGAGGCTATAGACAAAAAAGAAGATTAATAATTACAATTATTTAATTGGGTAATGCAAATTCAAAATAATCTTGTATAAAATGTGTTTTACATATTAATCTCACATACCATCAGTGAATGTGCTGGTAATTGAGGACTTTTCATGTGTCTCAGGTACACCTTAGACAAATTTTAGAAAAACACACAATAAAATGCACAGGATGTAAACTTTGTAATGAGTTTTAAATGTAACTCATGATATTGTCTAATTCTGATAAAGTATACAATACCTTGGCTGTGATCAGTAAATAGAAGCAGCACAACAACCAACAGCAAAAGTGTCCTTGATCCCATGTTATATAGTAAACCCAAAACAATACAGCTAAGTCGAAAAGAAAAAAATCCAGCGTGTGCACTAACTTCAGTCCCAGTGAGAGAATGAAATGGTTATTTTTGTTGTGGCTCCTTATAAAGGATGGTGTTGATGTCTGAAATTTAAGCCGTGGAACATTCATCAACTGCTAGTTATATGAACCATGTCTTGCCCAACCAGCGCCTTAATAGTGGGTGGCATGAATAAAAGGAAATAAATGCCTTTGCCAAGAAGATAACGAATTGAAGTTTTGAGTAATCGCTCATTCTCGTGAGAAAGTGAAGGACAAACATGAAACTGACCTGCACTCAAAGAGTATTTAAAGGTCAGATGGCCCCAGTCTTGTTATTATGTGAGCAACCTATTATCATATGATCTTACTTTGAATAGTTAACAGTGTCTCATACACATTTTTAGTTTTATGCTTTTTCTTACTGATCCAAGTTGAGTTCCCTTTTATCTTCACTATGCATCCTACTGCTTGTGCTTGACGTACAACACATTGTGAATTATAAACATTATTTACTGGCTAAAGCATTTCATGCTATATAGACAAGCTTACAATTGAGCACAAGCATGTGTGCTTATTATCAGCCCTATCAACACCACTACGGATACGCCAATAACTATCACATGTAAGATCATGCTTGCTATGATCTGGGCAACAGCCAGAATTGTAAGTATAAGTTATATTATGTTCGACAACTGTTGGAAGAACTGTTGAACTTGGAATGATGATGAGGTTGGATGCTGGTTAAGGGCAAAGCGAGACTTGTTCACCCTCCTCAAATTTCAGAAACACAGCTCTATGCTCACAACCAAGTCTAAGGCCGGAACAAAACCAGTCAACCAAAAGCAATAAATCTTTTGTCGACCTAATCTGTGTATGTGTACTCTAAATGAATGTGTTCATTAGTGATGGGTCTTGAGGCCTAAAAATTGTGCACTGCATCAGTGGCAATCAATGTCTCATACTCAGTACCAGCACATAGATCACATCAATCAATCAAGGGACAGTGAAACCATCTTGTTCTCATATTTAATGCATTCTTTCATCACTTACACAATCAGGCACTCTGAAGCATAATTCAAGTTCTGCAGCACAATCCTTATCCAAGAGGTTCAGAAGCATTTTAGTGTGAAATAAAGCCTTTTTAGGTGGTCTGATGGGACATTATGTAGCAGATGAGATTAAACTTGAAGCACAAGCAACTTTAGATATATCTATACAACTTCACAACCTACCCAAATACATTTATGATTGCAACAATGCAAAGACTCTTATGTCAAACTCTGATACTGTTACAATAGGTGGAGCAATAAGGTACAATAATGAGACAATATGTGACATGATAAAAAGCAAGTAGACAGTAATGGTCGATCAAAAACATTTGGTCATTCAAATTAACATATACAAAAGACATCAGACGTCACAACACAGAAAATAAAGCTATTGAAAGAATACGTTACTCACGGAACTTAGTGAAACTGAGGAACAAAATAACAAATTACAGCAATTCCTGGTAAGGGCTTAGTTATTGTAATTCTTATCTTTGTTTTACCAGATATACACTGGCACCTAAAGAGCCAATGTCTCACATCCTTCCCAACTGGTTCCTGTTCCAGGAGCCTAAGGCATGCATCTTCTGAAAAGCAGATATTCTAAGGTAAATTAGGCTGCAATAGTCTCATGAGAGCTGTAGCGGAAGGGATGAGGAGCTACTAAGAAGCTACTAATGTTTTGACCTATACAGCGTATATTTTTAGAGTAAAAAGTTGATGGATCTTTTAAAAGCTTTATTCATAACTACTTGACTTACGTGTTTAACAGTGTCTTCCATTGTCATCCCTTCAGATGTCATTTCATTGTTCTTGTTGAGTCGCTGGCTCTGATCCCGATCGTTGACACACGGGGAATTCCGCTGATCAGATTTATCATTTGTATCAGGTGGTAAAGAAGTGAAATAATCCTTCTATAGAAAAACACTTTGAGAACCAAAAGCTCGTGGAACATTTGCTTACTGGGAATTGAGGCAGGACTTTGTCTCTCTATAGCACAGCACATTTAATTTCTTACTGTATCATAAACACACAAAACTTTATGTATCTGTAACAGTGGTCACCAACCCTGGCCATGAAGAGGACTTAGAGCTCTTAGCCCCTAATAATTGATTCTAGCCATCATTCAAGGTGTTAATTAGCTGAGTATGATGCTCTCTGGAAACAGGGATAAGGACCACTGTGGTAGTGTTAGTTTGTGCCCTGGTTGCTCAGTTCTCAGCTGGCTTATCTAGCATGGACTTTAGATGGGCATGCAGGGGTTCACACACAGCCTGGTAGCCCTGAGGGGTCAGATGAAGGTAATCGTACATGTCCTGATGGGAGATGCTACCATTGGAGTGGACGAAGCCTGGGTCCACATTTAAGAAGGAGGCGTGGGGGAGGGACGATACGGCCTCCTGGACCAGCTGGTTCACCTTGGCATTTCGGTCTCGCAGAGGGTTTGGCAATTTACCTCTGGGCAGTACACCCTGGAAAACAGATGTACGGATGTCATTTTTAAAAAGGTCAAACACTCCTTCACATTCTTAATATTCTTGGATGTATAAATGAATCAATGTAAAAACTGTTGATAAAATAAAAATTAAGTTTGTAGTCCAACCAAACAAACTGCAAGTTCACATGTAGTTCATCTCAGCCTCCTCCTAAACAAGTAAGGGCTTTTAAATACAGCGTGAAAAGAAGCATATCTCGAAACAGTTCACACTCAATCAAACTCCTTTTTCTATTGTCTATTGTTTACCTAACCTTCACACAGCTTAAAAGGAGCTAAAAGGGGTGACTGTGCAGTCACTGTGCAGTTTGATGGTTGTCAGAACTTCATCTGTCATTTTAAACGGACACGAAGGTTAGTATATTAACACTTCCTTTAAGGAACGTATCAGAAATAACCTACAAGTACAAGCGTCCGGGCATGGGGGAGCTTGTTCTTGATGACTTGGATAATAGCCATAATGCCTCCACAGATCTGTTCCGCAGTATGACCATGATTGTTAGTGCCTACCCACAGCACTACAACCTACAACAGTAAAAGAGAAAAGAATCTTGACTGAATGCATGCCATTTATAGATTAGGGTCAATAAAGCTGGAATTCAGATTGTAGCACAAAGATGAGCACAATGAGTCTACTGATGGAATAAACAAGCACTATCATGTTCTCTATTTCTGGCAGAGATTTGGACCTTTGGGCTGATGTTATCCAGTTCGCCGTTGCTCAGTCTCCACAGCACGTGTTGTGTTGCATCACCACCCACCCCAAAATTGAGGGCATGGAGAGGAGAGAACAGCTGCCGCCATATCTGCAGAGGAAACACAAACAACAAAGCATAAACACTCAGTTCACACAATTTGAAAGTGCATATTGGTGTCAGTGAGAAGCTATCAAACACTGTATACAGAGTGAGAAGCTATCAAACACTGTATACAGAACCAGACACAGGGAAGTGTGTGAGCTATGTTTTACCCCAAACTGGTGCATGAGCTGAATAAGAGAGTCTCCAACAAACAGGACATCAGGTTCTTTGTCTTTGCTGTCAGACACGAAACGGTTGTGCTACAAAGAGAAAAGGGCAAATATACATACTTTTATATTCTTTACAGTTCAGTATTAAGTATCCCAGTAGATACAGCATCATAGGCTACTCTGGAAAGTGAGGGACAGTTCAGCTGAACATAGCCAAAACATTTTTTATGGAAACTTTCAATGACAAATGCAGACACACATTCAAAAAATGTCTTTTGTATATTAGATTTTTTGTATTTATTTAGATAGGGAAACTGGAAGACATTAGCTTGAATACTAGATAAAAGACTGTATTAATGGATCAAATGTCAGTGCATATTGACATGTCAATCGGACCAATCTTATGTACAAAACACTATGACAACACAGTTATATGTCATCAAAATGACAACTAATGAATTATTTATCTTGTTGTTTTTTACTGTTAAATTCACAAAGCTGAACATGAGTGACAATACAGATTGGAAAGACCTGACAATTCATGGCTGTAGCTATGTAAAACCCAGGGAACAAATAGAAAACTCATAATAATATTATTATTTCACACACCAGAGACATCCATCGTCCATCTCCCTGGAGGTCTTCACAGGGAGTGGGTGTGGCGGCTGGGTTTGGGTCTTCTGCACTCATGACTTGGCTCTATCTGTTTTGGGAAAGCAGTCACGTAGGGTATTTGGTACTTTTTACAACAGAAACAAACCGATAAATCGAAATCCTGTAGCTATAATTGCTACCTAAATCTAAAAAGCCTGGTAAAATTAACTGCTAGCCACAGTAACGTTAGCTATAGCCTACTTGCTGAAACACAGGATAGATGCACCGTTAGTTTAACAGAGATACCGGCCACGCACTAGTCACACAAATTGTTATTAACGTTAAATTATGCAAGCCTGTGTTCTGCTAAAGGAAAAAGATATAGCTTTATATAACGGCTACATTCAGAGATATGGTTTACCATAGGCTACCATGAAATCAAAAAATCGTCATCTCCAATTGAGTTTCAGGAAGTAAATTTTCATTATAGTTGCATGTACCATTTTTCTCCATGGGCAACATATGTTTTCATGTATTTTAGAACCGTTCGACACTTTATTATTACTACACGCTTAACGTTTAATTTTAAAACATACCGTATGACGAAATGACAAACGAAGCATTGTTCAAGTGAAGAAGAAAATGTAAAATATGCGACAGTTTTACCTCCTCCTCTGTGTAAGTGGATTCGCCCTGCCCGTTGGTGTTCGTGGGAGTCGGTGTTGCGCGAAGAAACACGTCTGCGCCATGTTACCCAGCAACGACAGATTTGCAAGCGACAAAAAAAAACGACTGCGGACAATTTCGGTAAGCAGCGCTGTTAGTTAATGATTTGAAGTTTGTACAAAAATGTTTATTGACATTTTTGCAGTTTGTCTCGCATGCCTAAAGTTAAAGTTAGTTACTACATTTCTTAGCAGCTACAGCTGAATACTGTAACTTCATACACGTGTGCTTTAAGTTAAAGTGCACCTGCTTGTTGACGTTATTACCACCTGTGTGCTAACCGCCTAACTAGCTAGCTAACAGGTAAATCCAAATGGCAGGTTTCTGGAACCGCAGGCGCCGCTGTTGCATGGATGTATTCACACTGCTAAAAGTGGTTGTTGTAATTAATATTTTTAATATTATTCAGTTCTTAAAGGGGTGTGAGGGAAAGGCCTCACAATATTTGGATGTTTATATTTTTGACAGGTGCAGTGGGGTCACATTTGCTGATGGCCTGTGTCGGAAATGTTGACCTGTCTTCTGCTTTGCCTCTGGTGACCCATGATAGGCTTATTTTACCATAATTTAACTTTTTTCACCCCATTTCAAGATACAGTCCGATCACATTTTCTGATGGAATGTGTCAAATATTATAACCCCGAGGCATGTTCTTGACTTGTCAGTTAGCTTCATATTAGTCTTTTTCTGGACTTGTGTGAAATGACTCATGTATGTTTTCATATATATATATATATATATATATGTGTGTCTCTCTCTCACAAACACATTGAAACAGAGCCATGTGTTTATAGAAAAACTAATGCATTCAAGTTAATTCTGAGAAGTTATCTCTTTTCTTAACACAACACTGTCAGTGTCGAAGACCCACCTTCCAATAAGTTATATGCAAACATGTAAGGTGCCTAGCTAATAAGGATAGTAGTGCTGAAACGATTCATCGATTAAAACGATTAATTCGATTACTAAAAAGCATTGACGCAAATGCACCACCGCTGCCAAGCAAAATTACTTCTTAATCGATGCATCGATGAATTGATTAAACAATGTGTAGAAGCTTTGAGTACTAAAATTATTGTTGGCTGCAGACCTAAAGGATAGCTAGGTTAGTTTGAATGTATTGTGGAACTGTGAGTCCTGAGAACTTGTGAGAGACATGTCACAGAGACAAGGACACAGTTCACAAGTCCAGAGGGTCAACATTTGTATTCAGCCACTGTCATTGAAACATTATAAATTTGCTTGACAATCTAGTAATAGAGTTGACCTCAATGAGGTCCAGCAGCATCCTGTCAAGGTTATCTGGCTCTGTTATATCTATTTCCTACAGGCTTACACGTGACTAACTGCAGTTATCTTTCTACAGATGCCTGGTGCAGCATGAGCTGTGTGTAACAGACAAAGAAAAGATCCTAAATGTCTTCAACAAGCAAATTAAAAATAACAGATGAAAACTGTGGATCAGTGAACAGATTCACTGCAGACTGCAGGTATTTCAGTCATTACAGTAAGACAGATGAGCAGCACAAAATGAAGCGACTGAAAAGCCGCAAGGAGAGGAGTCAGATGAGAGGTGGTGGGAAAGAAGTGTCAATGTCCAAATATCACCATCACTGTTGTCGCCAAAGCAGTAAAGACATGGGACATTTGCGTAACTTCTGTCATAATAGCTGTCATTGTCCTTCACGGAGAGGTGTGCTGTTTCCAAATGTCATTCCTGTCAGACAGGAGCCGAGTATCATCACTGACACTCGCCTGATAGGACACCGTGGCCTGTTCAACCATGAGGTGAAGTCTATCGACATTGAGCGCTTGTTAAGTGAGCAGAGGAAGCTGGGGGAAAAAGGACATCAAGTACAAGAAAAGAACAAGGCTACTTCACGCCCATCTCACATTCCTTCTCCAATCTCCATAAATGATTTGTCGGGTGCTGATGCTGATGAGGTTGTGCCATTTGAAAAAAGTGCAGAACCTGCTACGAAGGCCTATGCTGACTCCCGGGAGAAAGAGAAGGAAATCAGTCAGGGATCAGATGTAACACCAGGGCAGAGACAGCAACAACTTGATATTTCATCTGGAGGTTTTGAAAGTATTGTCTCATCTAAACACAGCTCCGTTGATGTTATGATAATCAAGAGCATGAAGACCAACCCTGTCGTCTTTGAAAAGGACAGCGAGTCACAGCTGACTCCCACTGTTGGCACAGAAAATGTAAAGACATTAAACAAGAAGGTAAAGGGACAAAATATGTCTGCTCTGGAGCAAAGAACCCCAAAGAACCAGGTGTCTCCTATCCACCAAACGCAGGCTCATGGTCTGAGCCCAAGCCCACTTCAGCTCTCCAGCACACACACTGCTGACAGCTTTGACATACAGCACAGAAAACAAGATCCCTACTGTGTATCTAAATCTGTTAGTGCAGTGGCAGCAGGTTTGTGTGATAGTCTGCAGTTCCCACTTCTGAGAAGGAGAAACCTTGTGGCAGAGAGCAGGGGGGTGCTGTTGAAAGCTCTACAGGAGAGGCATGGACCCAGACTTCAGGAGAACCTCCTCCAGGTGCAGCGATGCCTCAGCTTTGGTCCAGGTCCTGCAAAGGAAGTCCAGGATCAGGAGCCTGCCATGGTAGATGAAGATGAGCTCTTTCCTACAGGTAGGAACTGAAATACTAGAGTTCTCTGGGATTCTCATCATAAAAAAGGAAATATGATGATTTGTTAAACATAATTGTTCTTTTTAAGTCATGATTAAATGTTACTTAGGATTACATTTAAAAAAATAAGGAAATAAATAAAATAAGGATTATTACATTCATTGCTGTATACCAAGTGTGTATTCTTGAGCCTGACAAAAGTGTGCAAAAGTGATTTTTTTGAAAAATCTAATTGCGGTTTCTGCCAGATATTGTGATTATGATTCAATTTGTGATTTTTTTTAAATTGAAGTTTTGCTAATGTTCAGTGTTCACTGCCAGTCTATTTTTGACTAAAGCTGCGTCAAGCAGCACAGAGCAGATGAACCTGACAGGAAGTCAGACACAGAATGGCATAGAATCCAGTCGATTTTCAAAATAAATCACCCTTTATAGACTGTATATCAACAATAAACACAGTTAAAACAGACCAGAAAAAAAGACACAATTTAACTATGTTTCGATTCGAAAACGATTAATCGTTCAGCACTATTTTAAATAATATACTACTATGTAGTACTACTAGATATGGTAAGAAGAACAGTATTCTTGCCTTTGTTAGAGCATTACTTTGTTTATGTGCACGTCAACACCGACAGCTATAAATTATTGGGAATACCAATAAGTTCATTGTGTCTTTTACAGTACTCATACATTTTGTTACATCCTGGGAGGGTTGGCTCATCTGCGCTGACATACCAAAGTAAATGAAGAATATCTCAAAAATGTAGTGCAAGTGTGATCAGTGACAGATAACAGGAAAATGTAAGCTCACTGTTTCTACACCTCAGTACATTATAAACCACGTAACACATAAAGTTTACAAAGGCATTGGCTGGTGAGGATCAAGGCTCCTCTCCACCTTGTTCAATTAGATAAGCATGCAAATCTTACCAAAATGTCTGTGGTTTCTAATTGTATTTAAAAAAAAAAAGTAGTACTAATAGCCATAATTTTAGCTTGTGGTAAAACAGTGCAATGTTTTTAATGGGCAATTACCCTGCGAATTATCAAATTATACATTTGTGTTCACAGCAGCGTAGCAATATCCCACAAACAAATACATATTTTTTTAATACAAATTCTGAATGCATTATTGGTCACTTGATAGGCACATGGTCTTGTTATCATAATGCTATTAGCAGTAAAAATAAAGTAGTTGAAAACATTTGTCCTGCATCAGAGCTCTCCATCTGGGAAAATTCACAATTATATCCTTGATTTCATCTGTCTGCATAAGTCCCGACTTCGTCTGGCTTCATTGTGTTTTTGCGTATTTGACGGCGAAGATCCAGACACTGTCGTTCTAAATGATACCTGTGCTCCTTTATTTGTCCAAATTTTTATTGTCTTATTACTTCTAATAAACCAGATGACTACTCAGAGACTATTTATTATTATTATTATTATTATTATTATTTCCTCTTCTTCTTGTACGCATTCAACGTACTGACGAGTGTCTGTCTGTCCATTTTCGGCTAAACATGGCGACCTCAATGTAAGGTGGAGCGCGGTTATGTAGATATAAATGCCTCATTCTAAGGTAATAAAATAATTAAAAAACAGTTTATTATGTAAGGTCTTTATACACCACTGAAAACATAGTAATGAATCTCATATTGCATTTCTTTCAATAAATCCTCAGAAATATTAGACACTGAACCGAAACCTGAACTGAGGATAGCTTTACTATTTTAAGTCTGTAGTCAGGTGTCCATATGAATAATGTTCATTAAAATAGTTCTTTCTTGCTTTAATCCGTCCTTAATATGAGGCTTCCGATATCACTAGAATTACTTTTTAGTACTAAATTCCCTTTCCTAGTACCAATTTAAAATTGTGAACCTATCGTTTAAAGTGGCCATTTGTGTGGATTTGAACTAGCACCACAGTAGCATGGATTCACTTCACTCCATACAGTAAATATGTTTTTGTTTCTAAAAAGCAGTAGTAAGTACTGCATGCAATATAGTTTATGTGCAGAGTTTCAGCTGTGACTTCCTCTTTTTAGATGCCATCACAAGAGCATTCCAAGCCAACACTGGTAGTCAGCCATGTTTTGACACCAAGGAAACCACATCTTTCAAAAAGAAGGGAAGTAGGCATTTTAACTGGAAGTCCAGTCCACAGCCACATCCAAACCTGAAACAGGTAAGAATTCAAGTTTCCTCTGAATTATTTAAGTTAATTTCAACATATGGCCCAGCTGTTATTATCCCTTTATTAATCCTCAGATAATTTAAAATTACATTATTCTGGAATAAAATGCTTTCTGGTTTTCATATTCAGACTGCTGAATGGTTGACACGGACTGTGGAAACGTCTGCCAGTCTTTTGCATGATATCCTCAGACCTTCTTGCTCTCCTGAATTCTGTATGGACTTTGAGCCCTCTGGAGTCACAGCCATCAGTGATTTGTTCGCTCCCTCTCCCACCTCATTCTCAGGAGAAAAAGCCTCAGTGTCTCAGCACTGGGGAGACAGTTTTAACAAACCAAAGAACAACAAGGCTGCTATGTTTGGTTTTTTTGAAAACAGCTTAATGAACCGCACCAGAGTATTTCCAGACAGGAGCAGCGGTTCACGATACAGTGACAGCAGCATCCAGCCGTTCTTTCCTTACCAAGCACAGCTGTCACATAGACAATCAGCAAAGCCGATGCATTTACCCCAGAAGCAAAACCCTTTTGAAACTGACAGGTACGCTTTTGCTTCCTCTTTCTCTGCCCAAATTCACTATCCTCAGCAGAGCAACCACTTCCAGCCTTTCAGCCAATTCAGTCATCCTTCAACTTGCCCTCCGCTCAGGTCCCACCACACTGACATGATGCACTACCCCCCATCTCACATGCTTGAAAAAGACCCAGCACCTCCCTCTCCTTATTTCCCGAGCCCCGAGCACTGGTCATTCCCTCCTATGAGACTGTACTAATGTGTGGTGATTCTCTGTCTGTGGACATTTGTTTGGCTAACTAAAAACATTGCCTTCTTAATTAATTTCATGAAGACTTTGTTCCCAATCAGCAGAGATATGTCTTGTGCCCATATTCTATTAAACACATATGTAATAGCAATAGCTGTCATCTCAAGAGTTCCCTCTTTTAGTCTCCCATTTATGCTGACATAAAGAAACACACAATTATGAATTGTTTGCATTTTTTGGAGCATTCTTTAATATGCAGAACTATATATTAACAAATATCTTCTTTAACACAGATGCTATAATGGGAAATTCTTTACAGACCAATAATAGTCTTTGAAAGCTCTTTGATATTTTGTGGCACAAGTGGGCTTCATTTAAATGCAAGAAATTACATTTGTACAATTGTGCAATGGAGACATGCAATAAAGCATTGCTAAATATAAAATTAGACATTTCCGATTCATGCATGTAGAATTACATCATTAGTATTAGTCTTGCATCACACTTCAATTTTACACTGTAGTTCCATGACCCTCTCAGGGGATTTAATTATTAATTTCACATACTGAGAGATTTGTCTTTATAATCACAAATAAAATTGTCATTCTTTTACGGTAGCAAGTAATAATTTTCATCTGATGTGTGAGTCTCAAAATGTTCTTTGCTTTCAGTTACACAACCTTTACTTTTGTAATTTTCTTCTGTTTCGAGTCTGCTCCCTGTTCTCATTGCCCTACGTAGCTGATTCCAAAACAGGGCTTGGGCCTGCGTCGGGTCAGTGCAGCCTGAGCCAGGCCACTGCAGATAAGTCTTTTTTAACATGACTTTCCTCATGCGGTGATAAGATGACACCTGCCTCTCAGTGATTGGCTCCAGAAACACGAGCAGGAGAACATCCTGGTGCTCATCGAAGAGTCGGTAGCTGGCCAGTTGAATTTCCAGAGAACACCACTCACTTCTTAGGAAATCCCTGCTCACCACACAAATGGTTTTACGGCTGCTATATACAGCGGAGACGATGTTGTCCACAATATCACGGCCCAGTTCAAAGTCCCTGTGATGTAGGCAAAGTTTAAAAGATGATCCATTTCCCTCCAGGTTGGGCAGCAACTGGTCCATGACCCACTGTTCATCGGAGGAATTATAGGAAATGAATGCATCATATTTGCAATTTTCCTCCTCCTCCCTGAGTCTGCGCCACTGCTCACTAAACCAAGACCGGAATACATAGTAGCTGTACTTCATTTTCCAGTAAAGTTTGACATAAAGTAAAGGAGTGACTGTGAACAGAAATATCACAACTGATGTACTAAAGAACAGGTACTCTCCTAGATCTATGTAACAAACTTTGGTGTCAAAGTTGTATAATTTGAGTTTTGCATCGTGTGGGCACGGCAGATTGTAGAGATAGACCACCTGGACATTTGGGTTATGTATTGTCCAATTTTGCAGCATGCTGTTCTTGCAGGTGCAGCTTAAAGGAATATTACGTATGTCAAGGTAGTGGAGTTTAGGTAAACTTTCTAGTGCATCAACTTGAATTTGCTCCATCACATTGCGGTTGAGCTGTAGTGTGTGTAACTGTGTGAGATTCCCAAAAACCTCCTTTGTGAAGTTCTGAATGCCCATGTTTTCCACAATCAATTTTCTCAAATTTCTTAGATTTTTAAAAACACCTGGTTGGAGTTGTGTCACCCCAACACAGCAGTTATCCAATGAGAGGAAATGTAAGTCTGTTAGATCATCAAAGGCATCAGGAGTAAGATAAATTATGTTATTGTTTGTGAGATACAGAGACTTCAGTGAGTGGAGGCCACGGAACAAAGTGCGGGGTAAAATAGTGAGGCCATGAGGCCGCTGCCCATCCAATTTCAGATCACTGAGTTTGCTGAGATTCATAAATGGTGAACCGATGTCTTTAGTGAGGAAGCGAATCTGATTACTTTGTAGATCCAGCACTGTTAGTGTGTCTTGAAATACACGATAGAGGGAAGTGTCAATCTGTTTTAGGTTGTTTCCATCTAGATAGAATTTGGACAGACTTTTCAGTCCATTAAGGCCAGATTGCTCAAAATGAGTGATCTTATTACCTCCTAGGTCCAGTGTAGTCAGATTCCTGAGATTGAGGAACGTCCCGTTAAAAATGACAGAAATACGGTTATTGCGTAGGTTAAGGATTTGCAGGTTGAAGTTATCTTCAAATGTGTTATTGAACAGATCAGTTAAGAGGTTATTGTCCAAACGGAGCATCTCAAGCCTTTCCAGTCCTTTAAGAGCATTACGATGCAGAAAAGAAATTGTGTTTATGTTAAGTTTTAACATCTTGATATTTCGTGTACAATAGAAAGCATGAGACCCGACTGAGAGGATGCGGTTGTAACGATAGCTCAACTCTTCCAGATTTGGAAAATAATGTTGTGTTTTACAGGATGACAGTGAGGTTAGGTGGTTATGCTCTGCACTGAAGCTTTTTATATTTGTCTGATTATTGAGAAAGTTGAGACTTATTTTTTTCAGTTGGTTGTGGGATAGATCCAAAGTCCCTTTGATTTTAGGACAAGATGACAGAGTGTAATATGTTAGATTTTCAATCCCATTACTGCTCAGCCGCAAATATGTTATCTCTTTAACCTTTTTTTTTAACTGTTTACATAGCTCCATGAGCAGGGTGTCATTTTTCAGTCCTGTTCCAGAGAAATCCACGTGACCTGCATGGACGTTGCTGATGTTTAAAAACTCCACTACCTTAACACTTGTTGAACGCAAACGCAGGTAGTTTATATGCCTCAAATCCACTCCTTGAAAAGCCATCGTAGGGAGCCTAGAATTGTATGACAAATCTAGCAGCTGGATGAACCTGAGAAATGAATGTTCACATCCTAATGTAAACAGATTGTTTCTACATAAATATAACGTAGTGAGGGATTTGGGTAGCGACGCATTGGAGTGGCTGAGAGAGGTCAAACTGTTAAAGCAAAGATCTAGTATCCTCAGATTCATGAGATGTGACACAGACTCAGCAATCCCTGAGAAATGTGTCAAAAAGTTTTGCCTCATGATTAAAGTGTCTAGATTGAGAACAGTAGAAAAAATGCCCTCTGGGAGTTGCTTTAATTTATTTTTTGTCAGCGAGAGAAAAGTGAGATTGTGCAGGTCCTTGAACAGAGAAGGGTTGAGGTCTGATATGTCGTTAAAGGACAAATTGAGAGACTTAAGTTGATGCAAGTTTTGGAAAGCATATTGATCAATAATCTTCAAGTGATTGTCATCTATTCGGAGGTGCTGAAGGTTTGGTAGATGAACAAAGCTCTTGTTGGGAATGTGCCACAGAGGATTAATGCAGACGGTAAGATTGATGGCAGACGGCGGCAGGTCATTTATTAACGCAGACATGTTCTTTTCCTTTCGATGGATGCATTTGAAACTTTGTCCATTTGAGTATGGGTCTTCAATACAGTTGTTAAAGCTGTAACCACTAATGAGATGAACAGCACCAAGAACAACTGTTGCTGACAACAGCAACATTGGGCTCGCCATTCTGTCTTGCTGCAGTCCAGAGAAACAGTCCTTTAAAATGACTTTCAACAGTGTCTTGTTGCTGGGTTGGTTTATATTATGCTGGAAATGTCTTTTAAGAAGGCCTCTGGATGTTCATCACTTGAACATGGTTCAGGAATCTGAGAACAACAAGAGAGTTGTGTGATTTGAATGTTTCATTTTCAAATCAAGCTGATAGCAAAATGTCAGTCCTGTTTTCATACCTTTACAGGAAATGTGGAAAATTGACAATGTAGTTGAAGGTATTCTTTTTAGGGTCCGAGATATTTTTTTCTTTTTTATGCAAAGTAAGCTCATTTTTGGGGGCCTAAACATGCTCGAAAACTCACCAAACTTTGCACATGTCGGAATTGCATATTTTATGGGTCCCGCACATGGGCGTGGCAAAATGGCTCGCTGGCGCCACCTACAAAATTGGAAAAAATTTGTTGTACAAACTGAGTTTTTGTGGAACGGCGTGCCCGTGGCCTCGAAAATCGATGAATTGCCACAAAACAGGAAGTTGTTATACCTTCATTGTGCATGCTCTAAATTGTACTAAATTGGACATGGATAATTACAGTCCCGCCCTGAACACATGTACATGCCGACATTCACCCACAGTCATAGCGCCACCTGCTGGAAACAGGAAGTGACCTTCAACGAAGCAGCCCCCGCCGCACGTTTCACCTACATTTATGAAATCTCTGTGGCACATGTATCATGTCCAGGCGTACCAAAAATCCTCTTGGAGCAATGCTCTAAACCTAACAGGAAGTCAGCCATTTAGAATTTTATGGTCATTTTTGGATTGTGGAGTTACACACACCGTACTTTATCAAACTCCTCCTAGAGATTAAGTCCGACCAACTTCAGATTTGTGCTGTGCGGTCTAAAGCCATTGATAGATTGGTGCAGTTGAACAAACAGTGAGTTTTCGTGGAACGGTTTGTCGTCCAAAATTGATGATTCACCATGAAAGAGGAGGTTGTAACTTCAATGTTCATGCTCACATCTGCACCAAACTTTACATGCTTGATAACAGTCCCGCCCCGAACACATCTACATGTTCACTTATAGTTGTAGTGTGAAGTGCTATGTAGCGCCACAAAGGGGACACAGGAAGTGATGATTAACACGTTTGTGCAGCGTCTGAAACCCGTGGCAAATCCACACTTGCAGAGCTCCAGAATCTGCAAAGTGGCCGCTTCACAACTCGACGTGATACTCTGCTTGCAGCTTTAATCTAAAATTAGTATTTATAGGCGGATATTTTTATTGTAAAGCTCTCCAAAAGGTTGAAATATACCTTTTAAAACATTGTGGAATGACATTTAACATTTAATTAATTTCTGATAATATTTTATTTTGTGTTTTTTATATATATCTATATCTAAAATAGCAGATACAAAGGCATGGAAAGGAATAAATGTTATGCACAAATGCATATACAAATACAATAAAATGTTTTTATATATATAAATATAAATATGTTTTTGCAATAAAAGTCTGCTTTACAATAAAACATGAAGCCCCAAAATACAAATTAACCTATTTTTATGAGGCGTTTCAGTATGTTCAGTACATAGTGTTCCTACACTAACTCGAAAGAGTTTTTTGATAATGCTAGATTACCTTTCCAGAACCAAACACCAGTACCTTCAGCAGGTTCCTGTATTTGTCTCAGGTCAAACCATCCAGTTATTCTCACTTGAGGAATTGCTGTGTTTGCCAAGAAATTTCAGTCTTGTTGTGATGAGGATTAACTGGGTTCCTCTTTTGTAATGTTTTCATATCCTGTTTCACTCTGCCCTTATGCTCCTCCTCCTCCTCCTCCTCCTCCTCCTCCTCCTCCTCCTCCTGACATTTGCTTCATTTAATATAATCCACAAATGATACTATTAAAAGTATACCAGTAAAGTGTTGACATTGTTAGCTAAACAGCTAATAAATTGGCCTGCGGTGAGTTTACTGCAGGGATGGGCTATAGACCTAACATTTTGTGACAATCCTAATGTGAATAACGACAGCATTAGCAGAGAAAGGGAGACTTCTGAAATAATCCTTGTGCATTTTCCGTCATAAAGTCTCCCTTTAGTTGTTCTACATTTCAGATTCAACCTCTTTTGAATTAGATATTTTCATATTGTCTGTTGGCCAAGAAACATTGCAAATAATGATATCCTGTGATTAGTCTTTCTCATAAAATCTTGCACACAATTGTTCACACTCTTGTCTGATCATTTCTAAATATGGTACAGTATTTGAAGCTAAATTACATAATTTTGCCATGACGGCCTTACCTGTTCAAATGAATGTTCACCTCAAATTGCTTCTTCTGAGATTATCTTGTGCTGTGGATATCTCACATAGTCTCCACACTAAATCAGAAAGAGGAAGATGGGTGCAACCCATTTTTTCACTTTCATATGCAGTTTTACCTAATGACCCAAAAAAAAAGCCTAAATCACATAATTCAGATTCAGACAAACAAATTTTAACAAAATAATATTAATAAAATAAAAAAGAACATTGTTATATAGTTCATATAAATGTAACTGAGTTTAAAAGAATGTACCAGTCATGTTAAATGACCACTGTCAGCGCTTAGTACCTTGATAGCAGAAGGAATGAAGGACTTGAGTGTGGCTGTTTGTTCACCTAAGGGGCACTTTCGTGCTTTCTGGGTCTCCTGCTTCTCCCAGAGGGAACACACATCTCTTTGCTGGGCTCTTTCAAAATACCATTTAGGCTATTGTAGCAGACCTAAATTTATTAGTTATGCATTTTAATAAATTTCAAAGGATTGATACCCAATTATGAATTTTTAAGATTCATAAAATCATTTTTTTTAATTCCTCGTTTTAGGGCACCACTGGAGTTGTTATAATCCTAGAGTCTCCGGACCTCTAGGTAGTTTTGAATAATTATACAATTATTACTAGTGATCAGTTAGTTAATAATCGTTCAATTATCTTAAATCAGTCAGTCAGTCTCATATCTAAAGGGTCAATTCTCTTGGCAGGAACTATAAATAGGCAGCACACAGCTCTTGGTTATATTACATATTATTGAATTTATTCTCTAACTAAAGGTGATAAAAAGATGGTTGGATACAGGGAACATAAGCATTTGCTGAACAATGAGCCTGGAAGTTCGATTGTGGGAAACATTTGACTCATACGGCATAGAAGAGCTACTGAAAGTAAACTAATGCTATAATTTAGGAGTTAAAATGGACATCTGATCACAGAACGTGTGTTGAGTCTTACTGCTTGTCAACAGCCTGCTTCTGGCCTGTTGCACGGGTCCCACTCTAGCTGCCCGATCCTGGCTTTTTGCTAGGGATTGTCCGGGGGTCTCCGTGTCTGATTGAAAACGCCTCCTCCGTCTGGCAATTCGGCTGTTTGCAGGTTTCCTTCGTTGTAGCTGGCGAGACCACGTGGCTTGGTCTGACCTCGGTGAAGTTGGCTCGACGAAAATGGAACTTGGTCGTTTTCTGAATTAGTCCAGTGTAACTTAACGGACTGATAACTTTAACAAACAAAAGAAATAAAGAAAATAAAACAAACTGAAGGCAGATCGATGTCGCGGCACTTCAGGTGTGTAGCTTCAGGCGAACAAAGGGCCTGTTTGTTTCGCTGGCCGACTGAGGGCGTTGCCTGGCGAGGCACGCTGCGCGTGGAAGCGTCCAGAGGGCCGAGCAGAGTGGAAGAGCCAACAGCGAAGAGAAGCGCGAGAGGTCGCGAGTCGCTCTTTTGTTGTCTGGGACGTGGTTCCCCAGGGGGCGTCTCAGGTTTCCCAAGGGACTGCCTTTCTAAACTTAATGTCTAAAGAAAAGAAATCTATTTGCACGTCTTATAATCAAATATTTTCCACAATCGAACCTCAATGGTTGAACGGTTGTACTGTTCTAAGCATTTGGTAACAGGAAACAATTGTCACATTATTGGTCAGGATATTTATACATTTAACGGCATTTCCGATGAGGGCATGTAATACTTATTTCGTCCACTTGGGGGAGCTCAGGTTACATGAGGAAAGCTTGGATTAAATCAAAGATCGTCTCTCTTTTAGGAACTGGGAATTTTTTTGATTCATCCTTAAATTCAAGCTGGCGATTAAGAGTATAGTAAAACATTTCTTTGTCATCATTTCTAAAGGAATTTTGTAGGAAAGTATTATGAACAAGCATTGATTAGATCAGATGAAGGGGTGTCTTGCTGAAAATAAAAACTCTGCACAAGTAACTTTCTTTTCAGTACTAATATCAACAACAGATAGCAACAACAGTTAACATAACTACTCAAATAGAGGCAAACGTATTCAGGTAACTAAAGATTTAATTAACTCAATTAAATGCTTTGAGTTTTTGGAGAGTGCAGTCCTTTTACACTGAAAGTTCAGCTGTCCTGGACTATGTCACACTTAGGTGAGACAGGGGTTTTCCTTTTTGATGTGGTAATAAACAAAGAATAAGGTCAGTTGCCACGGAAACGTGTGTGGGGGGGCCAGTTTTGATAGGCTGTTCAGGGAGATGCCAATGGCTGGCTCGTGTCCCTTTGTCAGTTTAACAGTCAGGCCCCGCGTTATCAGCTTCGGAATCAAAAAGGTGCCAGTTTTATGGTCGGGATAGCACTTAGAGAAAGCAACTTTGACCCCTCCCCATCTTCTCTGGGGAGGAGAAAGGAATTTAGGGTAGTTCCAAATTTATTCAATATAAAATGCACAAATCCACACCGTTGTTCACTACACTATTCAACCCGTTAAACCAGCAAGTAAATGAGAAAGTGAATTCTTTGTTGTCCACACTTGAAAACCTACTGTGTGTTTACAGTGAATTTTAGTTGAGAGGCGAACACTGTTCCTAGATATGTGTTGACAATTTGAATGTCCTCAACATGTACAATGCTAGCTATTGGTGTGTGACTATTCTGCCAGATCAATGATCCTGAGTGTTTAATATGTTAAGGTCAAGGAAGTTATCATCGTGCCATTTGACAAACTGAAGTAGGACACAACAATGTTTTATTGGAACTCTCTTACTTAAAAGAATATACATTAGTTAATGAAACATACATGAAATACTACTTTTACAGAATATTAGATGAATACACGATATACATTATTGAATAACAGTGTTTGCAGGAAAAACAGTATCCAGGTGTAATGACAAAATAAATAATGTGTGTAAATTCACCACTATAATGTTTTAACTTGTAAGGGAAAAGCCGTTGTAAATCTCATCTTAATGTCTTCACTGGTTTGTTGCATAAAGACAAAGGAACAGTGAGTCAATATTTAACTTATTAAAGACAGTGCTTCAGTTTAAAAGTTTAGGCCTATTGAATTATTTAATTCTTCCATCATTGATTCACATGTTGAATACATATCACACATCAATGTAGCCTGGTTCCAAGTCTATTAATCCGTGTGTGTGTGTGTGTGTGTGTGTATGTATATGTATGTGTATATATGTGTGTGTATATATATATATATATATATATATATATATATATATATATATATATATATATATATATATAATATAGGGATAGATGGATAATGGCAATTCATTATCATTTATATTATCAGGCTATTATTCTTACATGGTAAACACTGTTCTATGTCCTGTGGAAATAACATAATGATGGTCATGCTAACATGAATCTCAAATACAGAAATTTTGTCCAGACCATGGAATGTAAATTTCCACATATTCTATTTCTTTGTCATTTGAAATAAGATTCAACGCCCCTTCTTTTTATCGTCTCATCTTTTGCTCCCGTGCCATCTGACACAGTCCACACAGAGGCAGGCAGGCCATGATTACCCAGTCATCACACACGGAGCCCTGGGAAGAAGCACAGGCACAAACAGTATCTTTTTTACAGGCCCCTCAGAGACTCAGTCTTATTTCACAGTTATTACAAAATAACTTCTATTTTCAGTACAAAATCAACTGTATCATTGGTTTTATCATTTAATCTGTGTTTAGACAACTTTATTGATGATAAAAAACTTTACGAATATAGCACAATTCATACAACAGTGCAACATGAAATCAAATAATCATAACATTTTTGATAAAACAATGAAAACAAGGAAAATAAAATAGGAATTAGGTCAAGTAAAAAAAAAAACTTCAGGAACATTTAAGAGGATCTGAGGGTTTTAACCATGTCAGACATTTAAGACTGGAGCAAAGCCATTCAGTGATGTTAAAACCAATAAAAGAATTTTAAAATTGAGCACACTTACGTCAATGTTGTATCTGCTGCGAATGCTTGTCCTTAGAGCAATCATGGCGCCAGGAAGGAAGGGCAGGCAGCAGCTGTCCCCATTGTCCTGAGCCACCTTACAGCCCAGGATACAAGGGAGAAACGTTGCACAAAGACCTAGAGGTGACAGCCATATAGTCATATTGCAAATTATTTCACAGTGTTGGCTAATTTCGGATTGATTTCAGAAATGCATGTAAACTCTTACAGATGCCGCAGTCTTCACAGCAGTCGCACACATTTGAACTCCAATCTGACAATCCGGAGGACACCGTGTACTGTGTGACTGTTACCTGAGGCTGCGAGCTAATCACATTTGACTGGAATGCCATTGCTGTAAGTAGAAGAAAAAGAATATGAGGAAGAGGAGAAATGTAAAAACAGATCGTAATGATTCAATTCCATGATCTTTATCAATATCATAGTCAGGTAGTTGTACTTATCGCTGTCCCTATGGCTTGTCACTGTCATATCTGTTTAAATTTTCTAGCCCTATTGCAGCAATGTATCCCCCAAGCAAATATCCTGTTTTATGTCCAGTCCTGTGCCATCGAAGCTTCTGCAGGTTTTCATTCCAACCAAAAATGATTTCAGGAATTAAATTAGTAGTGGAATGAATTCCTGAAGATTCTTCCATGTTGCACACTGGACAACCTTGGTTTGGAGGAAATGTTGCTTCACATCTCACCTGGTCTCACCTGAGATTTGTGTAAGGCTCTTGAATTGGTTAGTTTGGCGTTGTAGACGGTCATGGGATAAATCCACAATCCTGAGGGCAGAGCCATGGCCACAGCTCTTATACCCAGTGTGACATCATATAAATATTACTCACACACTACAGCCCAGGTTCTATGGCGATATGACATTGCAAACAATGACCATTTGGGCAGGTGCACATTGTAAAGACAAAACCCAAATGTTTAGTTTTGGGGCGTAACATCGCTTTCGAAAGGGTGCACCTAACATGAGGACGTCTTTATCTGCACACAGTAATTGAAGAACAAAGTAGCTATATAGTGCATATTTGTATTTCAGCAACTTATAAACCAGGTTTTACCTTTTAGGGCAGGTGTGGTATGTGTACACACTGTGGGCCCAGCTCTATGAATGGGAAAATAACAGTAGAAAGTGAGCAGTGAAGCAAAGACCTGGGTTGATGTAGAAATGAGTTTGTACTTTTGTGCTACCATATAGAAAAATATTTTGAACTTCTATGCATCACATGCATGCTGTGGATATGTATGGTGGGAAAAGACTCCTTAACAATTTAGAATAAAATACCTATTTTGCATCTGTTTAACGGATCCCCTTTGGCTCCCCTTCAGCTGTAGACCCACTAATAATTTGAATAGTCTTTATGGAGTCATACAGTATATAACACAGAGGACAAAAACAACATTAAAACAGAATACAAATCTATCTATAACAGGACAATACAACAATATAAACAATATTATGACAAATATACACAAAATAAAAATGCAGAGAATAAAATAAGTTGATAAACACAATTAAAGAACATTTAATAAACCATGGATAGTATGAAACACAAGACTTAATTCCAAAGATACATTAAAGACTTGAATGAAAAGAACTGCACTGTATCCATTCATTTTGACTGAATTCTGATTATATATAATATACAGGGTATAAGGTACAAAGCAGATTTATTTATCATATTACAATAGGTTGTAAAGTGAAACTAAGTTTTTTAACTGTCTTCTGCTACGTCGCAGACAATATACAGTAAAGTAAAAAACAATTTGTAAAATGGTAAACAGAAATAAACTATATTTAGTGGAGCAGTGCTAAGGATGAATTTGAGTTTAAAAGTCTAATTGCTTGGGGGAAAAAAGCTGAAGTCTGGTGGTGCGACAGCAGAAACTCATATATCTCTTCCCAGAAGGCAGCAGGGTGAACAGGCTTGAGCTAGTGTCCTTTTCTCTGCAAGGCACCCCACCTCACTGATGTCACTGATGCTCGGGAGATGGGTACCAATGACCTTCTGAGCAGTTTTAATCACACATGGCAGAGCCCTACGGCGCTGGGCACATCCCATGCCAGTTTGTGATGTTTTCAGTCAGGATTGGTGATAACAGTACTTTTTGCACAGCACTACCTTCCCAAAGAAGTCTGTTTGGATTACTGTAATTGGAGGGTTTTTTTTTGTTTATTCATAAGATAAGTCTGAAAGGAATTTAAACCTCTCAGAGGTACAACTGACCCCAAAGAGAATTTATATCACTATGTAGAATAACATACCTTTCTTTATCTGTGAACTATTTTTAGTTAAGCCAGTGTCAACAAAACACAAGGGTTCTCCTTATTATACAGGCTGGATATATCTAAGCAAGATTTAACCACATTTTAAATGTTTTTGTGATATACACAATATATTAGCTCATTTTAAAATCAGGCTTGATGACTCGTAGAGAGACTTTTACATGCCTCTACTTGATCATATCATAGTATTGCATTACAGTTTCTTGCATGTCACTTTTAGGAACTTACTTATTTATTTTTTTATTTCTGAAAATGTTTTGAATAATAGAATTACCAGATACGTTCAGATCAAGTAGCTCACCTAAGTAGGGTATTGAGGTGTGGCCTTAAATCATGATCCTATTGCAGTTGGTAATAACAAATCCGAGCAGTAGATGATATTATAAACCAAACTCAGATTACAAAAGCACCTGCCAAGACCAGACAGAACAGATCATTGTTATGCTCTGGTGTGACTCATTCACTGCATGTATCATTTTAAATTAGCTTCTCAAATGTACATGTTTGTGGTCCTCAAGGGCATTTTGTATCTTTGACTTTCATCTCACAGTGCTCAGGTTTTAAATCAAATTGCAAAACTGCAAACCAAAGAAAAAACATATACAGCATATTTTACATTATATAAGAGAGCTGAAAAAAGTAAGAATTAATTAATTAATTTACTCAATTAAAACAGCTATTGAACAGAACAACCATTCATTATGACCGCAAATCAAGGGGTGAATGTCCCAAAAATGTACCATTACTTACAGAAGATATAGAGCTGGACCAATAAATGGGCTAGGTTGATATACTGGCCAAAATTGCAGATATATTGATGTAAGCTAGGTATATGTGTCTGCAGATAAGTCACAAGAAATTTCAGCAAGGAAAGGCCAAACTAGGTTTGAGGTAATCTGTGTCACCATCACATAGTTTGTCCACCAGAGAGCACTGGCTAGTTGATTTGACTACAGTATTACAACAAACAAATCTAAGGCATCTGTCTCAACATTTTTTGCGGATGGTATTTGTTTGTTTGTTTTTTTAATTACTAGGCCTATCTGCCGATATATCGTTATTAGAACTCCTGAGAGCGTTCAGGTTATAACTTATATGCAGTGGTGTGTACATAAGTTCATTTTCATTTTTTGCCCTCATCAGGTCACATCAGAAAGGCACCTAAACAAGCCAAAAAGGCATCTGAGTTTCCCAAGTAAGTCCCAAGTGTGGTATTATGGACACATCTTTTTCCCCTTAAATAGGCACTTTCGAAAAGTAAGATGAGCAAGCATGGTCTTCCTTCCACACCTCCATGTGGTCACCAGATTACATGCAGACATGCTGTACACGAGACTGACTTAAACAATATGATTCTGTGCGGTATTGCACTTTTCATCATACAAACAAGTTGAATATGACAGACTGAAGCAAAACATCAGTGATGTTGCACAATAATAGAATTTACCAGAAGACCTTCAGTCGGGACAGAAGTAACCGCAAGAGTGTTCAGTTCCTCACACATTTAATACATTAGTTGTTTTTGAAAAGAAATCGTGTAGTTATACTGAAAGGACAATTTAGGACATTCTGTCCATCCTATCTCTCTCTGGTCTGTGGAAGGACTTTTGTCTCTCTCTACAGCGCTGACGTGTTTGCTCATATCAGACATCTGCAGGAAAGTGTCAAATCACAATCAAGAATAATTTAACAGGTTCAAGCTGCTTTAACAGAGCATAAGAGAGATTTAAATGTATTTGTTTTTACTACCAGTGTACTCTTGCATGATACCATTTGAGTTTTTAGTTTGTCCAAAGCATCTCTAATAATAAGCACTAAGTTGTAATCTTCATGTTTGCCATGCAATAGTCTATGTCGTTAACTTTAACCGCATAGATGAAAACAATGATGAATTAATTTCCTGTTGTGTTCTATGGAAGTGCCTTCAATTTTGTATATTTAGTATGTCACATCAGCCCCTCATTTTCTTCTTTACAAGATCTCAGACGGTAAGCCATGTCCTGATTATGATTTACTGTGAAATAAGTTCATTATTATAAACTAATTTCTTTGTTTTATTCAACGTCTACTGCACATAAATAGAGCTCTATTTTTCACTTGGTCAAAGTTTTAGTATTTATTTACTATTAAACAATTTTGTTTTGTAAAATTCTGAGATTTGTAAAATATGCAACAATCAAATAATGCTCCTGAGCGACTTCATCAAGTTACTACAATATAGTCTGGGTGTAATGCTTAACATCTTGACATAAACAGAACGTGAAGAACGTGGTGGAGACTGTGAAATTCCTGCCAACAAAGCACTTTCACTTCTCCTCCATTCGTGGAGGGTTGTTTTTGAAACCATTTTCTTCTTCTTGAGGGTTAAATTCACATAAATTTTCTTCCCTTTTGATATTATGTAAAGCATTTTATACATTGTATCAAAAATAACTCCTATCTGCAGTAGATATGGGTGCACGATCAAGAAAATAGATATTATTCCGTATTATATATTATTTTAGATATTTTTCCGTATAGAGTAATCCAGTCATGCACTGTCTGTCTGAAGGATCTTTGCAGATTAAAAATATATGTCACAATTTCCCTTACGTCATCTATCTATTCCTACTATAGCCACACATGTTTTCGGTTCCTGAAATTATGACTTCTTCTTTCTTATCCTCCCTCCTCTGGACAAGCGTTGCAAAGGCAGCCTGTGAAAAAGTTGGAGTTTAGCTAATGTGTTTATGAGTGTGCTCTCTTGACTGTTAAAAGGGTTTCAGGTGTTCTGCTGCCTCCTTTAAGGAATATGGATAAAGTCACATCTGACGATTACTGGGTGAGTGGGTATTTTTATAATGCTAACCAAGATGTCCGTCTCTGTTTGCACTCGATTTACTCAATTGTTATGCAGTATCTAGCACAGATGTCAGCTGTCTTTCAAGTTCAGATTTTACTAAATGTTTTGGGAATCTTTTGACCCTCATTTCAAAAACTGCCCTTACTGATGCTCACAAAAATAGAATGTTACTGGTTTCCTAATTACAACGATGGTGAAATGCTGTGAAGTACACTTTTCCTGAATAATTCAATTTATTTTTATAACTAATCTGTCCACTTTTTCTCCCTCTCTCATCAACAGTCCTTTTCAGACGATTATGAGAATTACACCGTGCCCTCTGACATGAGCAGTACTCATGCAGCCCCGTGCTTTCAGGAGAACATATACAGTTTTGCACAGAGATACTCCCCTGTTGTATACATTCTGGTGTTTCTCCTGGCTCTTGTGGGCAACGTGCTGGTGTTGTGTGTGATCCGACGCTACCGAAACTCCCAGAGTGGAGGAGCCTGCGCCTTCTCTTTGACGGACACCTTCCTCCTTCACCTGGCCATTTCTGACCTCCTGCTGGCCTTCACCCTGCCTCTGTTTGCCGTGCAATGGGCTCACCAGTGGGTGTTCGGCTTGGCTGTTTGCAAGATCTCCGGTGCCCTCTTCTCCCTGAACCGGTACAGCGGCATCCTTTTCCTGGCTTGCATCAGCTTTGACCGCTACCTGGCCATTGTTCATGCAGTCAGCTCTGGCTGGAAGCGCAACACCTGCCATGCCCAGATTGCGTGTGCCCTCATCTGGGTGTGCTGCCTGGGCCTGAGTGGAGTGGACATTACCTTCAAACAGGTAGTGGAGATGGATACTGTAGGCCAACATAGGGCGCTCCTGTGCCAGGTGTGGTTCACTGAAAACTCCACACAGTGGCAGGTGGGGCTGCAGCTGATCAGTGTGATTCTGGGTTTTGCACTTCCCTTGCTGATCATGCTCTACTGCTACATCCGCATCTTCAGGTCTCTCTGCAATGCCACTCGCCACCAAAAGCGCAAGTCTCTCCGCCTCATCATCTCCTTGGTATCTGTGTTTGTCATCTGCTGGGCACCGTACAACTGCTTCCAGCTAACAGATAGTCTGCAAAAGCTGGGCCTGGTAACTGAAAGTTGCCAGTTTGGCCATGTGATGGACATTGGGACTCTGATCACTGAAAGTGTGGGGCTGTCGCACTGCGCCCTGAATCCTCTGCTGTATGGCTTTGTGGGGGTGAAGTTCAGGAGGGAGCTGGCTAGAATGTGTAAGGGGCTGTTGGTGCAGAGAAGCAGGATGGGGATGGAGGGATGGAGGGAGAGGAGGCCTAGAAGAACCACAGGGTCATTCAGTTCTGCAGAAAGCGAAAACACCTCCTACTCTGTCATGGTGTGAAACTGTTTAGACAGATGAGTGTCAAGAGGTATGTGAGTTGAGATTCAACTGTGGTGTGTGTGTGAGGAGGCTTGTGGGTGAGAAGTGAAGAGTGAAGTGAAGATAAGTTAACTGAAATGACTTCAGAGAAAGAAATGACTAGATATAAATATATGTTCAGTTTAATTACAACTTTAAAAATGTTCTCAGAGGAAAATGTTTTCTGCCTGTGATGTATTTCTTCTATTGGTGCTTTGCTCTCTGTTTGCTGGTATGGTGCAGCTCACAACATGTTGTTTTGTTGTTGTTTCTATTTTTTTTTTAAAAGAATACTGTAGTAAAATTATTAAATGAGGATGGGGCATAGATTAAAGTAGAATGTCATGTAACCTTTTGTGAGGATAATGGTTATTTGTTATTGATTTTTGTGTCTATAGGTCAAATCTTGTGAAACATCAACATTGCTCCATACTAGGTGTAGCCTGTGACTTAGTCAGACTCATAGCTCACATCCTTACACATAGAAGATCTTTGTCGTCAGATCCCACAACGTTTGCAGTTGAAAAGCTGTACATGTTGAATTTATAATTTCTTGCCATGTATATCTGTTCTTGCAGCTCAGTGCTTTAAAATGGAACTTTGTGTTGCAAAAGATGGAAATAAATTCATTTTGTAAAAACCCGCCCTCTATGCGATGTACAGAAATATCATGTTAATATATGCATCAACACCTCAGGTTCTCTCTCTCAAGTTTACTCTCTGACCAACTTTCATCCAGCACAACATGTAGCTGCCAAGAGCATTGACAGATCTCATAGTTAATGCAGCCAGTGGAGGTGTATTCAGATCAGAACTTGATATGTAAGCAGCTTTTACATGTTGCAATGGATCGAGGTGGAGTTTTCATTTTAACTATTTATATACTGCTGAGTTGTTTAATCTATAACAATACACATTTTTTATAAACTGATGACTGCCAAAGAACTAGTAAATATTGAGGTCAATTGAACAGAACCAAAATGAAGCATGGGAGAGGCAGCGGTTGAAAAGCTATTCAGATCCTTTACTTGGGTAGAAGTACCAATACAACAGTCTAAAATTAATGCTTTTCAAGTAAAAATCCTGCATTCAAAATCCTAAGAAGTATGATCAACAAAATGTACTTGTTCTACAGTAAAATGGCCCCTGTGACTGATATATTATATTCACATTATAGACATTATTAGATTGTTAATACTGATGTGTCACTGTGTAAGATACTAATGTAGCTGGTTGATGTGTAACTACTCTAAATACAGTGAGTTAGTTTTGTCCCCAACATGCAGTCTGACCTGCGTGAAGGGTAACTTTTTGTGTTACACATATTTGTATTCAGTTTTCTCTAAACATTTTTGTCTCTGTGAAATGTTGGATAATTTTACACATACATCATGACACCACTAATCTTTTGTCAATGCATTTTCTAAGTTTGAGTATATTGTTTATGTAAAATCTTTATGTAAAAGATTTTATTTAGCATAAGTATCCTGACCATAGGAGTCATTTACTCTGGGGACACGTCCCCACCACTTTTTGAATTGGCTAATTTTGTCCCCATCACTTTTTGAAAGCATTTGTTAAAAATTTTCAGAAAAACAGCTTGCAACAAGAAATGTTAAATAACAAATGAAATTGCTTTGAGAAAGGTTTATTTGCACAATAAGAAAACATGCAAGGCAGTTTAAATCTAGAAGAAGCAGATGTGCATTGTCCAAGAAAGTAACTTAAGCTACTGATTACTGCACTATATTCCATTATATTTTTATATTTTGAATTGTCACCTTCCATCTGAATTTACTGATCCTGACAAACCGGTTGGAACAGGCCCTGGTTGTATCTATTGTTCAGTTTTGGAAACAGCTCAACGGCTCCGCCTATTGGAGAGCGGCTCCTTGTGCGGCTCATTGTTGAACTGCTTTGTGTCCAGCGTGAATCAGCGTGTGAAGATTGTTGCTTCGAGTCAGTCAAAGAAAGCGATTAAGCGGAAGTAGCGTAATTTGGCCTTCAAAATAAAGCACTGCATTACACGATAAAGCCCTGGCCAGTTTGCTGCCCTAGGCAAGATTTCACCTGATGCCCCTGGATTTTTGTTCATAAACTTACACATAAACAAACTGCACAGGTTTGTCTTGTTTTTTTTTTGAAAATATTTTGGAAACACAAACACACAACGTATTATAGATACAATATAAATATGTATTATATTATATTATGTTATTGCAGAAAAAAACTATATTACAGAAACCTTGCTTTCAGCATATGTAACATTCCAAAAATTATAAATAAGACCATTGCACAAAAAATAAATAACTATACACAAACTTGAATGCACTATGCAAAATGTTTAGCAAATGTTCTACAGCCTTACTCGCCTTGCCTTTCCAGCCGCAGCCGACAGCTGTTGTGAGACCACATGATTTATGCTAATGACTGAAAGTCCACTGAGACGTTCTTGAGCCATTGTAGATCTCAGGTAGTTTTTAATCAGTTTGAGCTTAGAGAAGCTCCTTTCTGCAGCAGCGACTGTCACAGGTAGAGTGGCAGAGATTCTCAGAGCGACCCACATATTGGGGAAAATTTCCATCAGCTTCTTCTCGTGCAGGAAAGTCAGGAGCTCAATGTTTGTCATAATTTTTGATGTCAGATGTGGAAAGTTTTGCATTTCTAATACAAGTTTCAATTTAATTTAGCGAACGTTACAGGCATCGTGATCGTCGAACTAACTTAATGCAACACAGATAAACTGATCACACATCATTACCTACCTCTGTGTTTTTCGCGTTTTTTTCCTCTTCTCTTCTTTTTTTTCTTCCCTGGGCACCAGATGGTTTCGGTCTTTTTGACATAATGACAACTTATCAGTGTCAGTGAATTCGGCCATCCGTCACTCACAATCACACACAGGTAACGGATGGGGTTTTTTTCAGCAGGGCGGGGGCGATGGAGATTGGTGCGTCACTCAGTCGGACCGGGGGGATTCAGGATTCCCCCCGGATTCACGATCGCTTTTTTTAATCCATAATATTTAAGTTGTATTAGTAATAAAAAAAATTATAAAAAAATTAATTTGGGCGCTCGGGCGCCCCAAGGGGTGGCGGCGCCCTTAGCATTAGCCTATTCCGCCTATGGCCCAAGACTCTTGGGCCATAGGGTCTGTGCCTTTGTTATGAGATCCTGTCCTTTTCATGACAAAACAAATAGCACTATCTATTTGCCAAATCTTTTCTCGTGGGTTTCTGTCTGTGACGCTGCAATGATTGCCATCACAGATTTTATTTTGAAAATATGTGATGACAGTGTTTCGATTTTCCCTGTGAATTGGCAGATTTGGCAGAGGTCGCGATGTACCGAGAAGGGTGACGTTTGATGAACCAAAACAACGCAGTGGGTGTTAAAGTGCATGTAAGTCCATTCTGGACATGCAGGTTAATGACCTACAAGATTACAGTCTGTAGGCGAAGTGTGTCCGTGTTGTAAAACTTCCTGCAGGTGAAGCGCAGCTTTTCTCATCGTCTGCCTTTTCGTTTCTTTCCACAGCTACGCGGAGGTTTTGTTTTTGTGGATACAATCTCAGTTGATTTTAACAGACTATTTCCAATTTAATTTTACTTAAAGTTTGCGGGGAAACACTTACAACTTTTTTGTTTCGGATTTCGGCCGGACTTGAGGATTGCTGACAGCTGCAGGAGCCCGTCCGCCTCCTCTCTCTCCAAAAACAAGCGGCTGTAGTCGATAGTGCAAAACTGTTGACGCCGGTGTGAAGGCAGACGTGCAGGTTGAAGTCATTACTTAGTGTCACCACAGAGATTGTCTGCCATTGTCTGCCAAGCTGAAGCTCTTTATGGTAAGTAAGATAATAGTAGGCTAGATAACAACATACGTGCAACTCAAGATCAAGGGCGTCACTTTGTGTTGAAAAGTGGTGGGGATATAGTGGGTCAGACAAGGGGTGTGAAGAGACACTTAGCTCGCGAGACGTCACAAGACGCAATATTTGGTACACAAGAACGAGACGAAAAGATCCTTAAACGGTGTTTTAAAGATATCGTCAATGCTGAGATATATAAGCGGGGGGTCTTGGGGGACCTCCCCCAGGAAATGTTTCTGCACCTATTTATGGTGTAAATATTTTTATCTATGTACAAGGAAACACAACATGTAGGTAGCACGTGACATTTCAAAATAAATAAATATAATAGAATATTATAGTCAGTGCAGCTCTCAGGCATTCTTTGTTGCTTTCACCTCTGTTTCTTCTTAATGTGCAAATAAACCTTTCTAAAGGCTTTTTCATTTGTTATTGAGCTGCAAGCTATATTTCAGAACGTTATTTAACAAATTATGCTTTAAAAAAGTGGTGGGGACAAAATCTGCCATTTCAAAAATCTGCCATTTCAAAAAGTGGTGGGGACATGTCCCCAGTGTAAATGACACCTATGCTCAAGATTAGATTTCAGTTTTGTCTAAGATAGACTTTTGAATGTTTGTTAACTAGAGAATTGTTTTCCTGCATAATTTCAGTTGTAGCCATTCTTGCAGATGTTCAGGCCTTTCCCTTTCTCTTTCAAAACGGATTCCTGTTCGTATCTACCAGCACTGTTTGCCAACTCACCAACAAAAAGTGATAATAGCCACAGCCACTTTGTATGACATATATTCATACATTTTAAGTGTGTGTGCTTGCGTGCATGGCAAACGGGAACATGTGGTTTCCGTTTAAACTCACTCCACTGTTGCCTCATACAGTGACTTTGCATCATGTGACATATGTCTGAGTTGGGGTGTGTTTATAAACCCTCAGCTGGGATTCCCATGGGGAGATTTTCAAGAATTGACTTCACTCTCACATGGCTGATTGACCATACAGAGAAAGAGAGGGAGGACAGTTTATAAGCTAGGGTTTTTTGACATCTGAGTTCTGAGGCACTGCAGCTTTTTTGATCTCTTTCTTTGTTTAACCTTTTTGTCTAAAGTAGATGGACATGGAAGTGGAGCTTGATGGATTATTTCGCCATAACAGCACCTTTGACTACAATGACTACAACTATGAGTACAAAGATATTGATTTAAAAGGCAGTAAAGAGGTGTTGATCCCAGTTCTGTACTCAGTGGAGGTGGTTATAGGTCTGCTGGGGAACGGGCTGCTCTTGGCCATTCTGGCTCAGAAGAGGCGATGCTGGAGTATATCAGACACCTTTATCCTCCACCTGAGTGTCGCGGACATCCTACTGCTGGTGACACTGCCCTTCTGGGCTGTACAGGCCGCTCAACATTCTGGATGGTGCTTTTGGGGTTTTCTCTGCAAGCTCAGTGGAGCTGTTTTTAATGTAAGTATACAAAGTGGTGTGTAGAACAGGCCCAGACTGGAAAGTAAAAGAGAAATCTTTACAGTGAAGCTGTGAGAAAGTTGTTTTTGGGTGAATTGTGTTTGGCTGTAGGCCATTACTTCCTGCCTAATCCAGACTCTTGACAGACTAGGGTCAATGTGCTTAATGTTATTGAGCAATTGTTCTCCCCCAGTGACATTCACATTTCTCTAGGCATCTCAGCATTTCTGGGAAGAGGCAGGAGGAGGGGATCTGAGTAGGGGAGAAGTGAAGTGATAAAGATGGCTGGAAGTTCCCGTGCTTAGTTTAAGTTTTTGTTAAGTTTTCCTTTACTTTTTCCTAGATCAACTTCTACTGTGGGATCCTTCTGCTGGTTTGCATCAGTCTTGACTGCTACCTGTCCATCGTCCACGCCACCAAGCTGTACTCCCAGAAGAGGCCAATGTTAGCTCATATCAGCTGCCTGTTGGTCTGGCTCAGCTCCCTGATCCTGACCATCCCTGACTGGATTTTTATGGAGGCAAGGAAAGATCCATCACAAGTGAAAACACTGTGTGCTCACAACTACTCTGAGACCCTAACTGAACTGAAGCTGGTGTCACGCCTATTCCACCACACGCTGGGCTTCCTGCTGCCTGCAGCCACACTGATCATCTGCTGCTCCTGTATCCTGCTGCAGCGCAGCTCTAAAGGTCTACAGAGGCCAAGGGGTGTCATGGTTATTCTGCCCCTGGTGGTGGTCTTTTTTGTCTGCTGGATGCCATACAACATCACACTCATTGTAGACACGATCACAAGCAGCTCCAAAGAGCCGAATGACGGTCTATCTGGAAGTCCTGCAGGTCATCTCAAAACAGCTCTGATGGTCACATCTGCTCTGGGCTGCATTCATGCCTGCCTCAGGCCTCTGCTCTATCTTGGCCTGTGTGGAAACTTCAGAAAACGGATCCTGGCAATGCTGACATGTGCTACAGTTGAATCTGAGCGCTCGCTATGGGACTTAGGTGTGGGCGAAGACCCCCTTCCTGATCAGAGTCATGAGGGAGAAGAGCTGAACCAGATGACAAGTGTAGATCATCAGGTGCAGTCAACTGATCAGTGCTGATAAAGGGACAAAAATGCCCTCCTGTGACTCATAAATGGCCTGAACAATGCTCCAGCCCTGCGGGGAATTTAGTGTGAAGTCATGTCATGGGTTTAAGGGGAGGAAGACTACATTCTGTCTAATGATCAGAAATAGATATTTATAATGACTCTGTCACATTGTATTTTTGTGAAAGTTTCAGAGCCACGTCATGGTGACATATACAGTCTGTATTTTTATTTTGTAATCCCTCTTGCACAGCTTTAGCTTGTCACCCTAAATCATGCTTTTTGTGCTCAATTGTAGATATATGTATTTTTATTGTGTCATTATTATGATTATTATTTAAAAAGCGAATAGTTTTTCCATGATTTTATATATAGTGAAAGAACTGTTGTGTCACACTCACCATAAAGCTAATACCATAACGTTTGAAATTGAAAAGACTAAGCTCTTCTTCCTGCCAGTGTTATTATGATCTTCCATTAAACAGTCCGACACAGTTTATAACTTTATGGCTGATAACATATCACAAAGTGTTTCACTTTCCGTTTTACATGTTATCTTGCTCCGTTCAAGCAGTAAAGACTCTGTGAATTCCACAATTGCGCAGTGAGTGTGTGATGGATTTTTGTGTGTGACCACAGTGCAGTGAGGGAATTTCCCCTCGGCGAATCCCACTGCCTTTTTACTTTTTGACCTAATTCTTGCAACATTAGTGAGTGGACTGTAGGAGACAGGATGACTGAAACAGGTGATGATGTCATCAGTCAGGTGACAGAGAAGCAGGAAGAGGAGGAAAAGCTCTCTTTTCACCTAACGACTTCTGTTTGTTTGGTGAAGACAGAACAGTGGCGTGCTTTATGCGTAAGGGCCTCTGACTGGAAGAAATAGTGTAGGTGGCAAATGGTGGAAAGAATAGCGAGAGAACATAAAACCTTATTTTAAAGATCACATCATAAGCTGAGAAAAACATCTGTGGTTTCACCTCCACCCTGCTGTGCAGGCTATGGCTTGTCATGCACACATGATTTCTGGGCTGGAGGCAAGACAACCACGTGTTAAATGTTACCTGAATTATGTGTACTTTCACATGTGGTGTTCTTTTAGAAACTCGATGACAGTAATTTCACACAAGAAAAGAAACTTAACCTCCTCCCAGGTCACCTATTCTACTTTCTGTTTGTGCTTGAAGTTCATCACGAGCCGAAGACACATGAAAAATGTGGTCTAATCTGAGAAAAAACGCATCACGTTTACAGCATAACTGGTTATAATTAGTCTTGAGTATTGCATCATATTGAAGTGTTCTTCTAACAAAGACAACCTAAAAATAAACAACCTGCTAAGAAGGACTTTTCTTTAATGATTAACAAACCTGTTATAAGTACAAACAAACTTTGTTATACGGTCCAAAAGCTTTATTTAAGTACAAAGTTAAAGCACATGTTGACCACATACCACACAGATCTTCCCACTTGACGTGTTTGAGGTGAATCAGACATATGGCACTTTAGGATTATGCTTTTTAACACCCTACCACCCTGCTGTAGTCAAGTGTTTGCCTCTCATATAAACTATGAATAAGATGTGTTTTAAATCGTAGCAGTGCTGGCACGCTGTGGTTTTTATTGGTTGATAAGGAGAAGTCTGCCACTAGTCACAGCATTTCTCTGTGTTCTTTTGTTCATCGATTTCTTGTTACTTCTCTGCTTAAACCACATGCGGCAGGATGTGCGGCTGCTTTTTGTTACTTTGTTTCAATTCCCTGTCAGAAAGATGTGAAATACTTCCAGTGAAACTGCTACATGTGGGTTTTCAGTTTTTGAAGCTGTCCTTGCATTTATCAGATTCAGGTTTATTGTAGTTCTACATTTTCACATACAAGGAATTTGCCTTGGTACATATTTGTCCTTAACAGTACACATAAACATAACTATAGAAATATAAATATAGAGGAATGTGCAGAAATGTATAACATGAGCAATAAAGACCATGAGATAGTGGACTGTGGCCAATCGGTGGGGTCACGGGGAGAGGTGTTAGTTTTGTCCTGTTGTCTTTAGAAGCAACAGTAGCTGGTTCAACTCGTTGGCAAGGCGAGAGTCGTTCATGGAGTTGGGGGATTTAGGTTATAGTTGGTTATCTGTCTGAACTCCTCCCTCGGACAGAAGCAGAGTCATTTCTAGAGAACTGGTGTTGAAGATTCTGAGGACAGCCCTTCAGCATCTCGCACTCCCTAAACCTGGCCCCATCTCCGCGCCTAAACGCCTCTTCCTTTTCCAACCTTAGCTGTGAACCAGGTTTTGTTGTTGCTGAAACAGGTGCGTTATGGTATACGGCTGTCCTCACAAAAGCTGACGTATGACATATGTAGCCTAATCACCTGATCCTAACTATTACCATATAGAACATTTTAGAAATTACTATAAACAAAAGGTCAATATATTAAAACGTCTCAGTACACACAGAAAGAAGATAGAAATGAATGATGCAAAATCTGACTTATCCTAAAGTTCACGTTTGTGAGGTTTCAAATTTATCTTAGAAGGTATCTTTTTTCAATTGTGCAAAAACAGTTGAGAAAACCTTTAGTAAAAACTTAACAAATAAAACACTTTACAGTCCACAATACTTTTTAAATGAAGTACTTGTGTGTTTGGATGATAAATTTACATGAATACAAAAGAAAGACATAATACCAGGAGGAGATGAACCTCAAACAACAGCATATCGGCTGGCTCCTTACATACAGTGGAAGCTGCATTACTCTAAGCTCATTAAAGAAACACTATAGACTATATATATATATATATACATATATATATATGTCTATATCGTTGAACAGGCACTCAGTACAAGATATATATGTATAGAAGAAGTGGCTGATATCAAGGCTGGAAAAGGCTGGACTAAAGGACAGCACAGAAGCACTAATCATGGCGGCACAAGATCAAGCACTGAGTATAAGATCAATAGAGGCAGGAGTAGACCACACCAGGTAGGACCCCAGGTGCAGACTCTGCAAGGATGCCCCTGAGACAGTACAGAACATAACAGCAGGGTGTAAGATGCAGGCAGGAAGTGCACACATGGAACGCCATAACCAGGTTGCTGGCATAGTGTACAGGAACATCTGCCATGAGTATGGGCTGGAAAGCCAAAATGGAAGACACTTCCTTAGGTAGTTGAGAATGAACGAGCTAAGATCCTGTGGGACTTCAAGATCCAGACTGACAACTGGTGATGGCTAACCAACCAGACATCGTGTTGATCGACAAACAGCAGAAGAAGGCTGCAGAGATAGATGTGGCAATCCCAAGTTACAGCAACAACATGAAGAAGGACCACGAGAAGCTTGAAAAACACCAAGGGCTGAAAGAGGAGCAAGAAAAGATGTGGAAAGTAAGATCAACAGTGGTGCCAGTGGAAATCGGAGCACTGGGGGCTGTGACCTCCAAATTGGGAGAGTGGCTACAGCAGATTCCAGGTAAAACATCAGAGGTCTCTGTCCAGAAGAGTGCAGTCCTAGGAACAGAGATACTGCACAGGACCCTCAAACTCCCAGGCCTCTGGTAGAGGACCCGAGCTTGAGGATGACACATACCACCCCGCACGGGGTGAGAGGGGGATTTTTAAATATATATATATAAACTTTTATAGTCACTTAGATTGCTGTTGAATGGCCTCTTTGACTGGCCACAAACCAAACTCTGAAACATTTTCTATTATATTTTATATTTTATAAATCACAAATGTTCACATTTTATTTAGTTTGGTCATTTAACTGTTTATATTCTGTGAACAGTCAAATGGTCTAAAAGTAGTTTCAAAGCCTTGTCTATACTGCCAGGTATGTTTGCCTAAAAACAGTAACATTTTAATACATTTGGCCTAAAAACATACTGGTAGATGATTAAAAAAACATTTTTGTTCTTTATTTATACACTCCTTTTACACCAACATTATGAAATATGCAGCATGTGATACAACATTTTTCATTTAAAAGTTTATATGTAAAACAGCAGATATACAGCGGTAATACTTGCAGCATAATACATGATTTACTTATATTACAATGTTGTCTTGCAGTCTGAAAAAAGAGAAATGCTCTTTTTCTGCTATACAAGGAAAATAGATCTGCTGCCTACAAGTGAGCTGCAGGTGTGTAACCTCAATCCCCAGATAGACAAAATTATTTTTGGATGGATGGATGTTTATGTTCAGCTACTAATTTTATGTAAAGCACTGCCTTCTTGAAGTGTGCAGTACAAATAAACTTGCCTTGCCTTGTGAACAGGAAATTGAAAACCAGCATAGCCTGTTACTAGTAATATAACACAGGAAATATACAGAGACACATTGTACAGTCAACTGTTCATTTCTTCATGTTGTCAGTTGTAAGCTTATTCAGGTTTGTGTCCCTCAGATCGCGATGGAGTTGGAGGTGTCGGCAGACTCAGACCAAAAGGAGCTTTTCCTGCTGCTGACAGCAGATTGGAGTTTGCCACTTGTCTGGAGCTTGCAGCCTAGTGACCTCAGGATGTTCATGAGCTGACGCCGGAACTTCACACCCACAAAGGCATACAGGATGGGATTGAGGCTGCAGTGGAGGTAACCCACGGAGGAGGTGACTGTCTTCGCTTTCTCCAGAGATGATCTGACTCCACAGGGATCGCTGCTGTTGCTGGAATGAAGTGTGTCCACCATGAGTGTGATGTTGTATGGCGTCCAGCAGAGAAAGAAAACCACCACCACGGCCATGATGACCCTGAAAGCTTTCTGCTTTTGGAGGCCCTGGGAGCCGCACCGCAGCCGCCGCAGGATGCAGGAGTAGCAGAAGATCAGGACAGCTGAAGGCAGCAGGAAGCCCACTGTGTGGTAGAGCAGCCGTGATGCCAGCCGCCAGTCACCTACCGACTGAGAGGCGAGCTTGTAATTGCGGACACACTCGTTGTAGCTCGTCTGTCATCCCTCACATCTTGCAGAAAAATCCAGTCAGGGATGGAGAGGAGCAGGGAGAAGAGCCACACGGCCAGGCAGCTGACCTGAACGACCCAAGGATTCCTGCGGGAGTACATCTGGGTAGCATGGACGATGGACAGGTAGCGGTCCAGACTGATGCAGGCCAGCAGAAAGATCCCACAGTAGAAGTTGATCTGAGGGTACAAAGAAATCAGCCAAAGCTAGGTGAAACATGTTTTTGTTGCAACAACTGTCCATTTACTATCATGCACTTGAATGCAGACAGTTTTAGCGCACCTTTCCTGCTGGACACCTCTTACCGTAAAAACAGCTCCAGTGATCTTGCAGAGAGGAGTTCCAAAGGTCCATCCCCCAGCTTGAGCGGCCTGTGCAGTCCAGAAGGGCAGCGTCAACAGCAGGAGGAGATCTGCCACAGCCAGGTGGAGGATAAAGGTGTCTGTCACACTCCAAGTCCTCTTGCTCTTAGCCAGAACTCCCAGCAGCACACCGTTCCCCAAGACACCCACAATAAACGTCACCGAGTACAGTACAGGGATGAACACCGCCTCAAAAAGCATGCCCTCTTTCAGGTCGCATATGTCACCCCCATCGCAACAGTCTCCATAAGTTTCGTTGTTGTCATATGCGAATAAATCCTCAAGGTCATCTAAATTTAAATCCGAGCCGGTTAATGTATGCACGCCACTAAACTCCATCGGTGAACTCTGCACAAAAAGAAAAGAAATCTATACATTAAATTGGCATTTGACCTGTGTAGTTTATTTCAACCACAAGGGGGTGCTGTGTAGCTTTAAACAAATCTATCTATCTATCTATCTAGGCTATCTATCTATGATTTTTGGCTATGGCTATTTAAAGCACATTTCTCTCATTTTAATTAAATGTTCTGTAAATACAGTAAAATAACAGACAGAATTAGACCACATAAAAGCAAGATAACAATTCAACAGTATTTATCATTAGCAGATTTCTTTGGGTCAATGAACATCACGTAGGCATCACATGTTATCATGAACTTCCAGATGCAGCATTTACTTTGTTATCATAAACAAATAGGCTACTACATCAAGGTCAGAGAAAAAAGGCGCTTAATTACTACAGTAAGAGATCGTTATTATGGGCTGCTCTGCCGCAGACAGCCCTTTCAGGTGAGTGAAAGTTGGGGCATGTTACGTGAATCCGTGTGGACCTGATGCGCCTTCTTGTTCTAGTCACCCCTTTATGACGTGAACCGTTAATCAGCTGTCTTTTGGCTCATGACGAACATATCCACAAAAATCCATTTGGAAGTTAATGCGACTTTTTGCTATACCACAGTCACTCACACAGTCACGCCGTATTTAGTTTATTGGAATTAACTAATTATTGGGTTTTTATTTTATTTATTAATAGTTTTTAATTGTTATTAACTGATTGCTTTATGCCAATCAGCATGATCTCAGTTCCTGTTTAGCTGGAGAAAGTTTTTGCCATTTCAGTATTTTACTGTCGCCTTTTTGCTATAGCCGATAGGGAAGAGAAATTGATGCACGTCCAAGAGGAAGCATGTCAAAAATATGCATTACACCAAGTAAAGAGCTTTGATGCACTAAAATATGAATCACAAGGTTAATTTGGCATCTGTAACTTGGTGCATAAATTATCATTTGGTCATGTTTTTTTTAATCTTTACACTTTTGCCTCATTGCTTGATACGTCACAAAATGCAACTTGAATGTCACAGTAATTTAACAGCACACCCTCAAGCTAAAAACCACATCACAAAACGCTGTGGTATTTTTCTGTGAACTAAATGTGTGAGACAAAATTACAAATAGAATCAAAGTTCATGTTCATATTAGTTAATACGGCAAAGGTGTAGGCCTACCCTACATTAAAGCACAGAAGTAGCAGAAATGCATCATACTCGTGATTCACAGATTGGAATTAAATTATTCAAATAATAAATTATATAAGGTAAATGGTCTGTTCTTGTAGGCTATAGCACCTTTCTAGTTTTCCCACCACTCAAAGCGCCCTACATCACATTCAACCACATTCTTATGAGCGGGGGCTAAGGTGACATCTGCTTATCGCAGACTGGGGGAGCCATGGATCGAACAACCGACCTTCTGATAAATGGACCGCAGATTTACCACCGGAGCCACAGCCGGATGTGATGTAAGGTTTCCCTACTGAAGAAAAATATCATCCCAAAAAAAAAGGTTTAAGATTATAACTTACCAAATTGTAATCCTCTAATGTATTCTTTGTATTGTAGCTCCGCCGGGCTTCACAGCAGAAATGAGCTCTATCTAGAGACCCAGTGATGTCAGTAACATCTGTAGAGCCCCCACACAGAGTCAAGACTAAAAACCCGCCTCAAACCACATCATCAGCATTCAGCATCTGACAAAAAGGAGCAACACAAATGGGGAAAATGTTGTTACTGTTGTATTAAAAAAAGAGTTATTGTGATTGTAACCTCAACTATTCTATTTTACCTTTTATTTATAACATTTCTTTTATTGAAAACACAAGTCAGAGATCTGGTTGGTGATTCAGAAAAGGTTTAGAAACAAACTAGCCAAACAGACATTAAATGGCTTTTTAAAAAATAAATTCCTTGTAAATTAGCATTTATTTTAATTTTTGTAAAACTCAGACTCTCCCTGCTGCCCTCTTGTTCAATGTTAATATAGGGACTTCACACCTACGCTATAAATGCCCAAGATGTCATAATGTGGTTAGGCTGTACATTTTCCAACAAACACTTCTTTGAATTGAACAGACCGAATATGAAAATAGGCCTCCTAACAGTTTACAGTGGTTTGAATATGTTTTCGAATCTCTTGGTGTTAAATAGAAATACATTGTGCTGACTTTGTAGAATATGCTGTGACAATACCGTAATTTTATTGAGTCACGCTTGCAACCTCAGTAGAACATTTGCATTTATTCTGGCCATTGAACAACAGCATGCAACCTTTACTTTCAGACATTTTGTACTAGCGGGTGATTGCCTTTGGTTATCAGACATGGTCTTCAACTTCCTTAATGAACTGCATTAGAGACCAACCATCATCACACCACTTGTCCAAACCACAGATGTACTGCATGAAGGATCTCTCATTTTTTGTTTCAATTTCTCTAATGCATAGTATAGGTAATTCATTCATGTGTGTGATCGCAGCATGCTGGCCTGATTATGTGAATTTTAATGTATCATTCAATAGAGATGTTGAAGGCATTTATTCAATTTCCGAACCACACATTTAGATTAGATGAGATCACTTTTTTAATGCCCTGATTTGTCTTCCATGCACAATGACAATAGCAAGAGAGGTTACAGCAGACAACGTGTGAAACTGCCACAACAGTTATAACTAACACAGAAACTAAGACTTTTTAAATATGACATTAGTGAAGCTTAGAAGCCTGCTTAGCCACCACATTACAATTGAGCAATTAATAAATAAAAGTATGATTATAAGTGATGCACCTAAAATCAAGACCAATAAAATACACATGAAACAAAAACTAAAACAATCTTAGAACTTATAGCAAGAAACCACTATGCCTGTGTGTTTGTAGTCTGGATTTTCCCCTGTAAAAAGACAGAGACATGTGAAAACTGTACAACTGCAAGCACAGCAGTAAAATGAGTATCCATATATGCATCATGCTGTTCACCTTTATTATCTTACATACCAAATGACAGGAACAGCAGAGGATTGTTTATGAGTTGCATTGGAACAGTATTGACACACAAACAACAGCAACTCACACCTATGCAATTAAGTCTAGACAATAAGCCTGATGAGCATGAATGGAAGATAAGAATCAAAATAATGAATGAACCTCTTCGTATTGTCAGTTTATCAGTGAAAAATCTTTTATTGTCTGTTTATCAGTGTAAAATCTGACCATAAATCATTTTTTACTACCAGTTCATAGGTGCAGTCATCTTCCTCCAAACCCCAAGATTTTTATCACACCTTTTTTTTTGTTCTTAGTATTGCTCATGCAAATAACGACACCTGCAACGGCATGGGGTGTCTGTCTGCTTCCCCTTGCCTGTCTTCTGCACAAAAGGTTCAGAGCGTGTTCCTGTTTTTTTCACACCTTTTCTTTCCTCTTTTGTTTGCAGAGTTATGCAAGTCTTGTGGTGAGAGATGTTGATGGAAGTGCAAGCATATGGCCATGAATGTCAAGACAGTGACTTTTTCAGCCCACAGCTACAAAAAACTCTTCTGGAAAGGAATTCAGTTGTGGTTCATTTTATTTAAAATGTAAACAGCATGCACACCTGACATTTTACTGTATGACTGAGTTGTGACCCAGTGTAATAAGCCTTTCCTGCCCTAACTACGTAAGTGTTTTGACAGGAAAAGGGGTCTTATTTTTCAACACCACCTGTTCAATGGTGTGCATGTCAGTAACCAACATTTCCCCCTCACAGTACGCTTACAACTCTATACCACATTTTTTGAAAAATCACTTTTTTTAAATGCTGCCACGTGTCTGTAAAATATGTCAAATGTAAAATGATAAAAAAAAAAAAAGGTGTGTGTATATTTTTCACAAGGCATGCTAGGTTGCCAGTGTACCCCTAAATTTGGGTTAAAAGTATAATAGTGAAACCATGGAAACATGTCACTTGAGGAACTGAAAAATAAATCTGTTTCATTTGCTAGTTTTGATTCCTATAATCCTGTACCATAGTGTTGGTTGTCACATTGCTAGGTTTAAATAGCAACCAGTTATTTTTACACAGCTAGTTGTGATCAGTGTACTAATTCAACAGTAACAGCCATCACAGGTCAGAGGCTCACAGCAATATAAGATGATGGCTATTTATATTAAATTAGAGATGAGAACTATTTCTCTCTCTATTAGATGAGAACTATTTATATTCAATTTATATTTTTATGATGTTATTAAATAGATAAAATATCAAAGCACATTGAGAACATTATCCTTTTCACTGCTGTTTGAATACCCTGTGTCACCAAGCCATCCTTCCTGCAGCTTCTGGTTTTTGACTGAAAGAGGTTGGTATCACCATAATGTACTGTGTCACTAACATCAATTTTTACTGTGGAATTTAAAAACTCAGTAGCTAGTTGTCATAAGCAGTAGGTGATAAGGCTTTGCTTACTTAGTATGATGTATCACTTTACTTGAGGGGGCGCAAAAAGAGTAGCCTAACAAATGATTAAGGATGGTTATTGTTTATTAGTTTTGTGCTGGTTCAGAGTTAATCAGGAATGGCTCATGAAGAAAGTGGTCAGAATGTCGATTCATGATTCCAGTCAGTCCTCTACTAAATCATCATCTACTACTGGTCTTCCATTCAGAGTTATTCACTAAACTAAGTATTAATTTATTCATTAATTATCATATAGTTCCTCACTTGTTCCAATTTTGCGTACCGCATTGTAAAATGTTACCCTATGCAGTTGAAGGGGCCTATAATTTATGGGCCAGCACAAGATGGAGGAGTTTGCCTGCGGGCCTACCTATTTATTTTATGAATGAAAAAGTATTTAACATGCATTTCAACCTTATGGCTGCAAAGGGACCAGAAACTAAGGGTAGGGAATTTTAGCTGTAAATTTATGTCTAATGTTTTTTAGTTCCAGGGTTCATGACCGAACAATAATTAATTTTTAGTTATAACTCATGTGTGGCCTCCCCTCCTTTGTGCAGCCTTGAGTTGGATTGTGACAGTTATCTGAAATGTCATATTGCAAATACTGATAATCAGTATTATAGTAGGCTGCGTTTTTTTGGGAAAATCCAATGATTTGCAACATTGGCCACAAGAGACATTAAAGGGATAGCTACCTCAGGTATAAACTATTTTTAAATAATCTCTGATAAGTTTATATCGTTTCACAGTCTACATTGTCATGTCACTCGATGCATCATGACACTTTGCCTTAGTCTACGGTTTACAACACCCACATTAAGATCACTAAACATTCCCTGCTGAGAGAGCAAAACTCCCACGAAAACAGATGAATTTTTTATTTTACATGTAAAAAGAAACAGCCACCAGATCACTTGTGGATTTCCTGTGTGACATTTGCTGTGACATGTAGCATCGTGCATAGTTAATCTAAAATAGCAAAGAACAAAAATGCTGACCGATTTTTTCGTGTCAAAAGGTGCATGACTAAAATGTAGCTTTTTTCATACATTTTGTGCTGACAAGAATAAAACAACAAACAAAAGAAGTGATTGTGTAGTCAAACTTGTTATAATTTCGTGCTATTGGAGGCCACTGACAAGCCGTATTCTAAGAGTGAAAACAAAATAATCCACTGTACGTGAAGCCCACGAGTACCACAAAAGGTAGAGCGGCAGAGCAGCCCCTATAATAAAGGAACTCTTTGAACACTAATATATATATATATATATATATATATATATATATATATATATATATGTATATATATATGTATATATATAACACTAATATAGAACACATGAAAATGGAAAAGGAGGGGAATGTTAGAGAGAAGGTTTGTCTTTGTTTTCCCCCGCTCTTTTCAGCCCTGTCCAGTATTTTAGGTGTGTTAGGGAGGGTTTTAGTACATAACATTAACAAATACTTTTGTGAGCTACACTGTGACATACATTCTTTAAAGGATAGACACTCAAGAAAAGAGCACACCTCTGTCACACATGTTGTCACAGTGACCTTGAATGTGGTTTGTTTAGAGTTTTACAAGCAGGGCAACGATGAATGCAACGGTCACAATGCAATGTCACGTGTCATTGTGGCTCCATCTGTTGGGTATATTTGCATACTACAGCCACAAAAAAATTTTTTATGAAAACATGACATTTCATATTTTTGTGTGTGTGTAAATAATGCATGAAGGTTGAAGTTGGATGTGCGAGAAGGTTTGGCTTTCAGCGCAAAGTCTTTACAGTGGACACTGGGACAGATAATATAATATATAATATATATAATAATCAGCTGCAGCAAACGGGAGTGAGGCACTGATAACAGAGAACTTCTGATCCTTCTCTTGCAAGCACAAACATCAAGAAAGAAAATCTGAAAAGCATGTTTCTTTAAAAAAGAAAACTAAGACATCCTTTGCCAAATAAATAAATGTTGCATTACATAGGCTGCAAGACAAATACAAATAGTTAAATAGTTAGTTAAATATAAAAGACACAAGTCATCTTTTAAAGGAACCTTAGAGAGTCTAGTTGGCGCCCTCATTCACTCTGCTCTGCTGACAGAGGAAGACAGAGATGTGTCTTAGCATGACGATACAGCAACTGCTCAGTTATCTGAGACAAGCAGGATTACAAGTTGGCAAACAAAGACTAGGCTGTTAAGTTCAGGGTCATGTTTGTTTGTTTTTTTCTACTACAGCTGAATGACATATTGTTTCTCCAGGACCAAGTGACAAAACATCAGACAAAACATTTATTTAAATATCTTTATATAATATACTACAGTGTATGGCTTCATATGGAGAACTGAGTTTAATAAAACATCTGAGCCTGTTGAAACAGAGTGCACTGCAAATAAAAAGACATACTTGTGACTTTATCCAACGAAGGTTAAAATCAAGGGCAACTGGACTTGGTTGAAGATACTGGAAGACGTTTCGTCCCTCATCCAAAGGACTTCTTCAGTTCTGACTGACTGGCAGGGAAACTCAGCTATTTAACCTCCGTGGGGTCGTTATCCCGGGTCATCGATACCGCTGGTTCGTTAGTGTTCCTTGTTGCTGTGACGACAGTCGTTAAGACTACCTGTGGCCAAGACTGAACGACCATCGTTGGCATCTTCACCTGAGGTCAATAGGTTACGTTGCACAGACCTGTATATTGGGGAGACTAAACAACCACTACACAAACGCATGGCTCAACACAGAAGGGCCAACTCCTCAGGTCAAGACTCTGCAGTCTACTTACATCTGAAGGACAGAGGACACTCGTTTGAGGACCACCAGGTGCACATTTTAGACAGAGAAGATGGATGGTTTGAAAGAGGTGTCAAGGAAGCATCTACACCAGGGTTGAGAAGCCGTCATTGAACAGGGGAGGGGGTCTACGCCACCACTTATCCCCCACTTACAATGCTGTCCTTTCATCACTTCCCAGGAAACTCAACAAACGTAACCTATTGGCCTCAGGTGAAGATACCAACGATGGTCGTTCAGTCTTGGCCACAGGTAGTCTTAACGACTGTCGTCACAGCAACAAGGAACACTAACGAACCAGCGGTATCGATGACCCGGGATAACGACCCCACTGAGGTTAAATAGCTGAGTTTCCCTGCCAGTCAGTCAGAACTGAAGAAGTCCTTTTGGATGAGGGACGAAACGTCTTCCAGTATCTTCAACCAAGTCCAGTTGCCCTTGATTTTAACCTTCGTTGGATAACTATGACCTGGATAACTGAGAATCTTCATAGACATACTTGTGACTTCAATGTCAAATAAATGTCCTGTAAATGATTAGTAGGCTATATGGTATATGGGGTAGTAAAAGTGTGGCCTTAATTCACATAGCTATAGCATCATTGTAACACTGTTTCCCCCTCTCTGCCAGGTGTGCACACGGGTTCAGACGTGCACCACGCTACAGTGAGATCTGTTCAGAATACTTTCTGTTACAACCTCCAGCTCCACTAGAAGGCAGTGTTGTATAAACCCTGATCAGTTTTGCTGCCTGTCCAAACGGAAAAGGAGGCACAGAAGTTGTTTCTCGTTGTGATCGTACATGTTGTGTTGTTCAGTAGCTCCTTAATAAGCCTGTCGCCGATACTATTTCTTCATTTTTGAGAACCTATAAGCATTGACATTATCACGCAGCCAAGTGAGTGCGCATTTTTCCTGTGTGTATCCATCAGTTTGGGGGTTTGTCAATAACGAAAGTAAACTGAAGAGGGCCCGTGAAGCCATGGCTGACAGTATGGATGAAGACATGTCGGAAGAGCCTGTACCTCTCCAGCAGGACCTGACCTGTCCCGTTTGTCAGGGCATCTACCGGGACCCCGTGCTGCTGCCTTGTAGCCACAGCTTCTGTCGGGAGTGTCTGCAGAGAAGTCTTCAGTTCAACAAGAAGTGTCCCTTGTGCAGGGAGAAGTTTGAGGAAGGGCAGGACGTCTCCAACCGTGCGCTCAGCAACGCCTGTGAGACTTTCCTCAAACAGACCAACTGGCGGCCGAATCAGAAACCTGTCAGTGAGGACGCCTGTAACCTGCACCTGAAGCCCCTGGAGCTCTACTGTGAGAAGGATGAGGAGCCTGTGTGTGTGGACTGTGTCTCTCTACACAACACACACAGGCTGTGGCCGTTGAAAGAGGGAGCGCCAATATGCAAGGTAAACTGCTCTGATCAGTTATCAACTGGGCGTGGCGCCAGATATTTCCTTCCTGAAGAAAACACATTTTCCTCGATGGCACAGTTTTTCTGCAGGAAATAAAAGATTGACTTGACTCCACCTTTTGTTGACTGAAATACTCAACAGTGAGGCTAGAAACGTACTTACTGTAATGTTAAGTCCACGTTTTCCCCATAAAGTTATACTGAAACTGAATGTACATTCATGTTTAAATACAACGATTACTATTCACATGTTTGGCACATTCCAAGCTGTGGTACATCAACATTCAGTGCTTAAAGCCAGATTTGAATTACAAGATATCCAAAAATCCCTACCACCTCTCCACTTGCCTATCATGAAACCTCTACTTAACTCTCCAAAATTCACAAAATGACACTCCTTACTATTCTCATACTGCCATTCAAAGCTGCCAAAAACCTTGTCCTGCACAGTGTATTCTGCTTTTTCATCCTGCAGAGGGAGCTGGGGTTCAAAGTCCAGATTTTTGAAAAGAAAGTGGAGTCCCACAAGAAAATGACACATAAACTCAACAACGCGGTGCAATACATCAAGGTAAAGTTACTGTCACATCTGACCGTATTCAGTGAGCAACAGGACCTTCCATACAGTATAAAAAGACAGTACAGGACATCCAACACACTATAGACTTCACCAATTTTATTTTGTCCATATGTAACCTATATGTAAACTCTCATCTCATGTAACGCAGTTTCAAGCTGGGCAGGCGGAGAATCAGATCAAGCTGAGTTTGAGAGGCTCCGCAAGGCGCTTGTTACAGAAGAAGCTCTGCGTCTAAGAGCCCTGGCTGCTGAGGAGGAGGAGAAGATTGCTGCCATACAGGAGCTAATTACCAACACAAACAAGGACATCACTGATCTAAAGGAGCTCATTGATTCTCTGAAGAAAGAGATGGGCAATGAGGATCTACCCCTCCTGCGGGTAAGAGAAGGCAGCTCCTCCCCACAGTTATAAGACTGACTTATCAGATTATCATGTTTTTTCTCAGATGTTTAAGTGTTTTCAAGACTTTAAAAAAATTGCATTAAACTAATCTCAAGTAATCTGTTTTATGTTTTAGAATTTCCAGAATTTAAAAAGGAAGTAAGTAACTGCAGAATTGTTGCAAAAACACATATTTTGTGCTGCCTAATCTGTAATTGTGAAAGTGTAAATAAACAATGCAAAGTAGACTGGGAAGTACATTTCACCACATATTTCCCATTATATTTGCATGATTGTTGGATATTTCAAATACATTTTTTGCACGGTTGAATAGTTACACATTTTCTTCTCCATTCCACTCTGCAGAAGATCTGCTTTATCAAGGTTTCTGCTGTATTTTGACAATTTACAAATGTTTCTTGTTAACTTCACATATTGCTGTCTTTGCTCAAGAGCTCAGTGGACTCGTGAAGACCCTTGCCTAACTGATGAGTCTCTTTTGAATATGGGCAAGCATGTTGGTGCTTTGAGCTTCAACGTCTGGAAGAACATGCAGGCCCATGTTAAATATAGTGAGTAAATTCCTCTGTAGGATTTGGGAATGGCCTGTGGCGTTAAGGACTAGGAGCGTATACTGTACCTGTGTTGGACCAATTATTGTGTGTTTGTTAAATTTTTTAAACAGCGACTGGACACAGTATTTCTGATGACCTCAGTGGTGTCTTAAAATTCATTAAAAATGTATTTGTGTACTTGAAACATTAGTCTGGGGCAACACTGACTTGTATATTGACACAAAATACCTGCATTCTTCAGTCTATTAACATTGTATGTGACTTGAAATTCGTTGTCAGTATATTCAACGAATGTTAGCAATATAACATAGTTGTGTCTTGTCTCTTCCTGTATGCAGCTTCTGTGGTGTTAAACCCGAACACAGCATCTCCATGGTTGTCCTTGAGCCCTGACCTAACCAGTGTGAAGGAAAGCTCAGAGCGGCTGACCACTCCTGACAATCCGGAGCGCTTTGATCCTTGTGTGTTTGTCCTGGGTGCTGAAGGTTACACCTCTGGGAAACACAGATGGGATGTCATTGTTGGTGACAATCCCAAGTGGATTGTGGGAGTGTGCAAAGAGTCAGTAGCCCGTAAAAAGAAGTTCACTGTCTCTACGAGTCGTGGTGTGTGGTCCATTGGACTGAGCAAAGGGGTGTACACCGCCTTAACACCTGAGCGTACAGAGCTGCAGGTGCAGCAGCGTCCCGAAAAGATCCGCATCAAGCTGAATATGGATAAAGGAGAAGTATCATTTTGGGATGGGGGGACAGCAAAGCACCTTGTCACTTTAACACACAAGTTTGATGAGAAGATGTTTCCTATTTTTGGCCCTGGGCTCCATAGTTCGCCAATGAATCTGGCTCCAGGAAAAATTGCTATACACACCTCATGATGGGCCAGTATACAGCAGAGGGATGGCTGTTGACTTAAGAGCTGAAAATAATTAATGTTTTCAAATAAAAAAATGTTTTCAAAGCAAGATAAATCGAATAACACTTTAACAGTCAGACAAAAGTCAAACTAAAAAATTTTAATCTGCCAATGAGAAGAGTTTAAACATAATAAAAATGGGGCAGACAATCAAGAGGATAGAAAAAAGTTATGTGGTATGGGATGTTAAATGAGATATATATATATATATATATACACTAAATGGGATTTCTAAAATATAAAAGCTTCACAAAAATATTTTTTAAGAAAACATTTAAATGATAAGGCCGACTTTAAGATTTGGTATAAGGGATTAATGTCAGAAATGAACGTCATAACAGAATGTCATAAGTATAACTGGGTAATGCTTAAAACCAACTTTTTAACATGCAGGCTGCCAGTGAACAAATACTAGATTAAGTGTTTTGTGGTCTTTGCATTTATTGAAAGCCTTGCAGCTGCATGATGCACAAGTTAAGCTGAGAAATGGCTTTTCTGAATACTGATAGCTTAATAGAAATTGCAAGAACTAAAATGTGATAAAAGCATGACTGGCTTTCTCAGAGTCAGCAGAGGATGTTGAGGACCTTTTTTTTTTTTTTAAAGATGTGCCTTAGCTGGAGGAAACAGGATTGACCAGTTTTTTGACACTTTACTACAGAGTGACAGTCCAGAATAAAAAATGACACCAAAATAACTGGCAGCATGGCTAACGCTGGTGACCAATATTGATGAAGTTGGAGAGGTGAATTAATTAAACAGTCGCTCTTGATTTATCATTGCACTGGAGGAAACTCTTGCATTCAGCTCTTAAAACCAGAGGTCAATAAAACACCAAAAAGTCCAGAGTGAACATAATAATTGAAGTTTCTTGCTTCACTAGATTTTGGGGCTATTATGGAAGCAATGTGTAATCTTTGGATACTTTAGGGAGTCATTTTTATCAAGAATCAAAAGAATGGACTACATTTATGCTTTGGGGAAATGTGCTTTTTTTTTTTTAAATCACGTAATTACTACTTTAATATGATTTTGTTGATTCTGCTCAAATATTGTTGTATGGGATAACTGTATTAGGTTGCTGTTCATCACTCACTACACAGAGTGTGACCAGGAAGTAGTCAAGCTCAGCAGGACACAACTTTGGCAATCTTTGAAGTAGGATATATTACTATTACTGCTGTGAGTCGGTATGCAGAAATCTGAGTATGCTGTCTCCATATTAACACTTGCTCAATAAAATGTTAAAATAGGATTTGTTTTGTTTCATTAATTAGAACCACATAAAACAATAAGTAATTACAAGTCAAGGAAAGTCTGAACTTGTGGCACATATGTGAATAAAGACTACATGGTAATCATAATTAATTGGGAGGAATATGCCTTGACAGATGATTAGATTGCATGTAGTTAATTGTTGTAACAAAAGATTTAAAAGTTACTAAAAGTATTTTGAGTGAATCATACTTTGATATATGTTGACCATCTATTCAAATTGCAATTCTAAGAATGAGCTAAATTGGCCAAGCATCTGTCCACATACAGGGAATTTGACTCTGGTTCTTGGATGCTCTAAATGTACACACAGTTTCAGAAACAATTTACAGGACAACAAAACTGAACAAGATATGTAAACACAAACAGAACTATTATGCTCAAACAATAGCCAACAACATGTTTACAACATTTCTGTATACAGATAGTGTTTCTGTAAATTGTAAATATTATAAATAGTGCTGAGAAATAAGCATTGAATGGAAATACATGAAGTGGTGTTTATGTATATGATATAGTATATGGACATACTTTACTTTTCATTTTATAATGGAAAGAGTATTGCCCTGTAAATTCGATATTTGCATAGATAAAATTGCAGGAAATTCAGAGGATAGTTGTACAGTGCATAACGAAGGTATAAAAACGGCCTTTTGCAATATTTATTGTCTCTGAGTGGTTTAAAACAAAGTTCCTTATAGGCTATATAAAACGTCTCTGTTTAACATCATCTCCAGATGTTTGAACGTTGTTTCCCATCTCCACTGGATGGCAGTGGTGGGACATGCTATTTGCAGCGCTGTCTTTTGTGTTGGCAACCATCGGTCGCTGCTAGCCAGCCAGGAACACCAAAACAACGGGCATCAGTCTCACCATGGACTGCAGGGATCGGGTCGATGCGGACAAAATGTTTCGTTGTTAGCGGGCAGCATTTCTTACTAGTGTAATGGCCCAGTTTTAGATACATATATCTCACAGTGATGAATTATTCCCAAGAATGACTTATCCTGGTAGATTTTTCATCCAATGACGATTGCGCATCTGGATTTGGCTTAACGTTAGCCGTAGCTAACAAGCTAGCAGACCACTGTCTTGTAGACCCAGTCAGTTGTCCTCTGCGGTGGTTCAGAAGCTACAAGCTGATTTAGCTGTCAGTTTTGTGCACTCACAAACGACAAGTTAGCTGATGTGGTAGCTAGCGTTAAAGGGTCACCGAAAATGTGAATTACCATGGGACCAAAGAGACGGGAACTGGTGAGTACCATTATGCAAATATACAAACCAACGTTAGCCAGCTAACGGCCCATGGCTGTAAACGTTATTCGGCTAGGTAGCTTAGCAAGCTTTTCCGTTAGCTTTGTTGTGATAGTCTGTTGAGAGCACCTTGTTGCTGATACTACTTACTTTATCCTTTTAGCTAGTTGGATGTGAGAATGATGTAAGCAATTAATAAACGCTATGTTGGTGTAAAGTATAGCAGTGTTTGCATATAACACTACATGTGTAAAAGACCGTAGTGTGACGTTAACGTTACTGTTATGTTTGTGAGATTGGTGCACTGTGAACGTTAGTGAGCTAACGTTACTGTAACGTTAATTTACATACGGCTAACAGATGTTAGCTCAGTAATCAGTATTTTTCCAGAGGTTTCCTCTGAGAAGTGAATTTTGTAATTTAGCCACTTTTATGTGAGTTTGCTTCTGCAGTGTGAATGACATTGCACTTTGCAGAAGGTTTATCCATACTTAAATTAAAATCTTGCCCTGAGATCAGTCTGAAAGAGAATTATGTAAACAGGCAGGGGACTGCTAAGGCCACACGAAATAGTGTTAGTAGACTCTGGATTTACATAGAAATAATCCTCTATATCCTGCTGACATAGTTTATTTTTGTTGTGTGGTAGATTAAGTGCTTGACCCAACTGAAATTTAGGATGTTGGTCCGCATTTGCTGCATGATGCTGCTGCATATTTGTGGTGGTAAAGTGTTGTATTAGGACCAACACCAAATTATTCTCTTTAACCTTTTTTCTTCCCATCATTCAGGTGGTGCCAGTGATGGCCTCCCCCCTCCCTGTCTCCTTCATCCTGGTGGTTCTGCTGTTGGCTGAGTTGCCTGTGCCAGGCAGGGGACTGCAAGGGCCACAGGCACGTGTTGAGGGGACCACCAGGCTATGTCACAGATGGTCCAGGAAACTATTCTGTCAATGGGAACTGCGAGTGGCTTATCAAAGGTATAATGTGCTAAGATCTTGTGTACAGGAAATTGGAGATGAAACAAGTAATTTGCAGACTGTCAGTTACTCTCACTGATATTTCCCACCTTTTGTACATCTTCCAGCTCCCAACAGCAGTCACCGCATTGTCTTAAATTTCACCTTTATGGACACTGAGTGTACATATGACTACCTGTTTGTCTATGATGGAGACTCCTACCAGAGCCCTCTCCTAGCCAGTCTGAGTGGCAACACTCTGCCTCAACCTATTGAAGCCAAGTCTGGCAAGGTAACCAATTCACACCTAAAAAAAGAAATCCTAAAGCATTCTATGGCAAACGTTAACTTTGTGTCTGTTATTTAATTTCCTTGCTCCAGATGCTGCTTCATCTATTCAGTGATGCTAATTACAACCTCCTTGGCTTCAATGCAACCTACACCTTCTCTTTGTGCCCTGGAGCCTGTGGCGGTCACGGACGCTGTGATTCCTCTACATTGAAGTGCCACTGCCATCAGGGTTGGGGAGGAGCAGCTTGTACGACCCCTCTGTGCTCCCAGGCATGTTCTGTGAATGGCCAGTGTGACAAGGTAAGAGTAGGAAATACAAACACACGCACACACACACACCACACACACACACACAGATTCCTGCCTTTAACAGAGAAATTCTCCATGTTTTGTCTCAGAAAGGAGAGCGCTGTGTGTGTAACCCAGGCTTCCTGGGTCACAGCTGCCAGCTTGGTTTCCATAACGACAGTGGTGCAGGGCAGTGGTGGCGTGTGAGTGAGGAAAACCCCTACACGCCTCCCAGGACGGGTTCTGCTGGCGTGTACCTGTCCTCCACTGGAGCCTTGTACTTGTTTGGCGGTGAGAGTGACACTTAATTTCCACAGATGTTGTTTTAAGATTTGTGAACACCCCCTCTCAACACATTTGCAGCAACTTAATGGTCCTTCATTCTCCAGCAGATTTGTTAAACTCTAACTTGTACTTGCACACTATTTAGAACTACAAAGAACTTATATTTTAAGGGTTCGATTTGAAACAACTACAATATTAATTATACATTTTTTTTACTTTTACTCTACTGTATCTGATAGTGTTTTTGATGATTAATGACATCAGTGGGTTTGATGTCACCAAAATCGATCGGACACCCCTCACCAATACACCATTCTTCCATTTAGGGGGTCAGATTAGGGGTGTGAGGAAACACTGAGACATTGCACAAGATTGGTGGCCATGACTGTATGACAAGAATATTGTTTAATATGTCTACTATTTAGAAAAAATATTTGTTGATGAAATATTTGATTGGGGGGTCTGGGTGTCCTCCCCAGAAGATTTTGAGCATTAAACACTTAATTTCCTGCATTCTGGAGACATTTTCTGCACCAATTTATGGTGGTCTTTATTAAGGGAAGCACAAAATTGGCAGGTGACAATTCACAATATAAAATATAATAGAATGCAGTAATCAGTAGCTTATTATTTTTTAGCTTAAGTTACTTTTTTTGGATAACGCAGAGTTTTCTTCTATATTTACATTGCATTGCAGGCTTATTGTGCAAATAAACCTTTTTCATAGCATTTTTATTTGTTAATTAACATTTCTTGGTGCAAGCTGTTTTTCAGAACATTTTTAACAAATGCTTTCAAAAAGTGGTGGCTACCTGTCCCCAGTGTCCCCAGTGTAAATGACCCTCCCTCCCTGCTCCCTCACTACAGGTTGAGCTACTCCATGCTTTCCTCTCCACCTCCACTCTCTTCCTGCTCTCTCGCATTTAGCCCTGTCACTTTGTCACTCTGCTCTGCTAACACAGCCTCCTTCTCTGCCTGGCATTGGCCATGGCTCGCCTTTACTCCTTCAAGTATTTGGCTGCAGACGTCTGAAGAATGTTGGTTTTTTTTTTGGCCCGCAATGCAAAAAACAAAGGGCAGAGGGGGAGTTGGTGGGGGGCCAGTAAGAGATGTGATTGGGCCAGCCCAATGTCTGTATAGAAAGTTACCCAATGGGCCGCTGTCCATGCTTTATGGGCCAATCGTTGTCCCATTTTTTAAAAACAGTTAGGCCTATATAAATAAATAATTTACGTTCCATCAGCCCACCGGGCATTTGCCCGGTATGCCAGATTACCACTCCAGCCCTGGTTGATGTGATTTTTACTTCCTTTCCCCTAGGGTTTGACCTGAACAGAGCTCTTGGTGACTTGATCAAATATAACTTCTCATCCAACCAATGGGAAAGCAGGTCTTATGGTCACTCTCCTGTAAGTGGTTTGTGGATGTACACACACACACACACACACACACACAGTTTTTGCTTCTTCCTGGTCTTGCATCTCATATACTGTGTCTTTTGTCTCTGTTTATGTACGCAATTTGGTCAAAATCAGCCTTGTGCTGTAACCTGATTCTTCAAATGCCATGTAAACAAGTAATTAGTTTATTGCTGTTGATAGAAATATATGTTCTGTTAAAACTTGATTTCCCCCAATTACCTGTTTTTTGTGTTCATGTTGCTCACATTTATTAATTTACCTTTCATTTTCATTCACTTCTTTTCTGCACTGGTTGGCTCTTATGTTGTCAGGTGGCTCGTCATTCCCACACAGCAGTAGAATGGATGGGTAATATGGTTATCTTTGGAGGAGAACTAGCCAGTGGCTCCCTGGCCAGTGATGTCTGGATGTATCGGCCACTCCACGATGACTGGCAACAGCTTGGCTTTTCAAATTCACAAAGTGCTCCTAAATTGGCCAATCACGCTGCAGCTGTAGTAGACAATTATCTCTATGTATTTGGAGGTGGGTTTCACATTATACTGTCACCTTCCACTCTGTGTTTGGATTGTACGTTATCCATTGAGAAATATCATACTTAAGCAGCATCTTTCTTTTTTCTTTCTGTTTATTTCCCAGGTCGCACTGAGGAGGATATGTTTTCATCTTCTCTGTATCGGTTTGGCCTGCATGGCTCTGGACGATGGGAGGCTGTTCAGCCTACCGGTGGGAAGCCCCCGGCCACCGCGGGCCACTCCATGGTGTTCCACAGCCCATCCAGGACACTGCTGGTCTACGGAGGCCACAGGCCTACCACTGCCAGGTACACACCCTCTCATGCATGAGCATAGTGGATACAGTAATACACACATAGCCAGTAGGCAAAACCAAGGGAAAATATGGACCTGGCATTCGTGTGTCAATGTTTTGTACACAACTCTCACTTGTCACGATAACTACTTTTGTTGGATGATATATTGTCCCAGAAATAATTGCGATAAACAGTATTATTGTCATTTTAAACCCTTTTTTTGCCACTTATTTAACAATAATACAATAGTATAATGCAAGTACACCCTTTAAGAGAGCTACAGTATTTTATTTTTTAAATTTCACATTGAAAGTGTCCAAAATTTTTTTTTAAATATCCTAAATAAATAAAATAAAACCACACCACACAACCAAAACAACCTGCAATCTGTGCAGCTTTAAATCCCTCTGGAAGCATTTCAGAAGTAGAGAGTTTTGCCTGTCCCGTGTTGTTGACTTGTTAATTTGTCCTTTTGAGCCTCCACTACCAGGCAAATCTCTCTGCGTCCTCTGCACGGCATACCCAACAGGGAGCATTTTAGAAGCCGAGCACTTTGCCTGCCTGATTTTGCTGACTTGTTGAGATCCTGCAGCCGTGCTCTTTGTCGACTTTCTGGCTGGATAGTTATAGAGTCAGTTTTGGAGTGTATCTCTATTTGTGTGTATCTCTATTTGTTTGGGGACTGCAGGTATGATATTTCAGATTCTTTACACAGTGAATTCTAAACTATTTGCCCCATTAGATTAGATAAAATGGGATTGCTGTAGGAAAACTTGTACTCCAGTAAAAGATAAAGATAATAAAAGCAGATGTAGAAATTATTTAAAATAATAAAACAAGGGGTTACCCAAATAACATTTTGAGAATAATTCCAACAAGTAAATAAAGTATACAGCATCTTCTATAGCAGAGGTCACTAATAGGCGGACCGCGGTCCGGATCCGGACCCAGACGCTGTCCTCTCCGGACCGCTGACCTACAGAATCTATTATTGAGACTTACTACCTTGTGACGGAGCATTTCTATTTGAACCCGCGCAGCTTTTCTAGGATTTACTGTACTGGTTTAGCGGCCCAGGAAACTCACAGACCAATCGCATGTGCTTCAATCATCTCATGTGATACTGCTCAGCCAATCAAATCTGTGCATTCGAGTCGATTCACCAGAGAAGTTTTGGAAACGCACACAGAGAGAGGAGGCGAAAGAGAAAATAGATTTCACATGGCTTTTAATCAAGTATGTAGAGATTTTTACATGTACATTCCTCCCACGGGCAGAACCAGAATGTCTCATATATCTCCAATCCTAGCTGGCAGGACAAGTTAGATCTCCCGTTTCTCACTGAACAAGAGAAAGTAGGAAAGTGGTAGCTCTGTAAGAGGGAATGAAAGAGAAGAGGAGGCATTACAGCTGCTCATTTGCTAAGATGTGTGAAGTGTTTATTATAAAATTGGTTAAGACCACACTTTATCACTTCAAGCTACACTTTTTATTTAATTTTTTCTAAAATTTACGCACTTTATTTTAGTTTACTTAAATTTAGAATTTATTATTAGAGTAGTTATTATTTATTATCCCTCCAGTTTGATGTGAAAACTTAATATTGTTGAAATTTTGTCAGTTGTTGACTAAAAACATATATGTTTATACAACTGTACTTTCTGGCCCTGAATGAAAACGCAGGTTAGTCGTTTGCTTTGGGAAATTTTCTCTAACTGGACCTCTTTGAACTCTAATTGAATACCCCTGTTCTATAGATATGTCAACTGCACTTGCTGTATATTTTCACAAGGTTCAGTGTGAGGGTGAACAGCACCGACGTATTCCACGTGGACAGGCGGTTTTGGACATCGTTCCGTTCCCGTTTCCCAGCAACAGGCCCCAGAGAGAGAGCTTTCCACTCAGCCACTGTCATTGGAAACTACATGGTGGTCTACGGTGAGCATCCAGAAAATTAGCAGACGTAATCTATTTTAATCGGTTCTGTCCGGCATGTATTTATCTATTTTCTTCCTGCCTTTCCCTCCCAGGGGGAACGTCCATATTCACTACCAGGAGGAGAAGTGCTATGACGAGGAGATCTTCTTTTACCATCTGGGCTGTCACCAATGGGTGTCTGCGGGAGAGAGATGGTCACTCAGTGAGTTCCTTTATACTGTGTCGTCTGTCACACAATCTTGATTGTTCTGCACATTCAGTGCCTACAAAAGTTTCATCTTTATCATAGATGGGGATGCTGTGAGGGGGCGATACTCACATGTTGCTGCTGTGATGGAGGGACGAGTGCTGCTGGTTGCCGGGGGTTACAGCGGTGTTGCCCGTGGAGACCTGGTGGCTTACAAAGTTCCACTGTTCGTCAGTAGTGATGAAGGTGACAGGGTGAGTGTCAGAAGACAAGGGAACAGAAAGTCATGTCTCTTTGGGAAGACTGTAAAAAGACTGATGGGAGAAAGGATGAGAAAGTTATGTTGAACAAGACTAAAAATGGATAACTAAATTGTTAAAACCAGTGTGTTTGTGTGTGTGCATTGCTTTACCAGGACGCTGTTTGTGCTGAGGCGCTAGATGAAAGTATGTGCCTTAAGAACCCGGAGTGCAGCTGGTGTGAAGGCCGCTGTCGAGAGTACCAGCCCACTAATCCGGTAACACTTCCCCCTGCACAGCCTTGTGGTTGTTATATCCATTTCCACGTTGGGAGACACCCAAAATATTTGTTTCCCTTTGATATGCCTGTATGTATATATCTGTCAGGATTAACGTTGCAGTTTATAGTCCCTGTTTTGTGTTCACAGTGTGGCAGTACTGGTTGCCTGGGCCTGGCTCGCTTCCTGTCTGATTGCCAATCCTGTCTGGTGTTCAGTGGCACTCCAGCTTCTCTGGCCCGTGCCCCTGGGGAATTTGGCTGGTGTGTTCAGAATGAGTCCTGCCTACCAGTGTCAGGTGAGACCCAGGGAGGGAGGAAGGAGGGCAGAAGAGAAGGGCTAAGCCTCAGACTGGGGGAAAAAAAAAAAATAGATGTTGGGAGTTGACATGGGAGGGACTAGACTCATGTTGGGCGTGTTTCAGAGTTAGAGCACAGTGACTTGACTACACCCAGTTGAGAATGGACAGGCTACTCAGACCATGATTTGACTTGTCTGTCCAATCGCATACTTCCTTTGGTGCAGTGAGGTCATGTCATTTTTTCTCTTTTTTTGAACACACGTCACACAAAAGTCACAGAACAGACTTGTTTCAGTACAGTAGTACACTTTAGGAAACTGCTGTATTATAAGATATTAAGAGGTCAGATGTGTTCTTTGTGTGCTGACCTCTCCCTCTCGGTCTCACAGAGCGAAGTGCGTGCCGTGTGGACCAGATCTCAGGGGCGTACGGCTGGTGGGGGGAGCGTACCCTTTTCCTAACCTCCCTCCACTCCTGTCGCACCGAGAACTATGTCCCGGGACTGCACCTGCTCACCTTCCAGCACCCCCGCAACGACTCCCAGCCTGACAAGGTACGGAGTCCAAATCTCAAGTGCTAACTGTGCTAGTTGTGGTTGTAACTACTTCCCTCTCTGCTTATACTTATCCCTCCTTCCTGCCTCGAACATTACTTTGACGCTTTGACTCCACTGCAGTTCTCCAACTTTATGATTGTTTCTCTTTTTGTTCACTTCTACCTTGTTTTCTTGGCTTTTTAACCTCTTGACTCCGAAGCTCACTTCTCTCTTTTGATCTTTTTCGCTGTCTGTCTTGCATTTCGCTCATAGAGAAGATTCCTTTTTTCAAGTAGTTTGTCAAGCTTGTGGAGCAGTTTGTAGAGAATAGTGCTTCTGTTGATGTGTTTCCACTTCCACATCCATCCTCCACTACCCTCCATCCTCCTCACCCCTTCGCCAGGTTTCCATCCTCCGCAGCACCACCATCATCCTTAGCCCCACCACAGAAATGGACGTAGCCCTGCAGTTCAGGGGCTTCATCCACCCGTTGTGGGGGGGGCCTCCGCCTGCGCCCGCTCCCACTGAGACCGTCTCCATGTGGGCTCGCATCCAGAGGCTCCACTTTGAGGCTCGAATGGCATCAGGGCCCAACTCCAGCCAACTGGTGAGGGAACGTGCATGTAACACAAGCTGATGATTTTTAAATAAATTGCACATTTGAAATTGAAGTTTCCACAGATTCATTTATTTATTTATTTATTTTTTTTTGTAATTTCCACTGGACATATTTTAGTTTGATTTTATTACCACTGGAATAACATTGTCACAATTGGAACGCAGTTATCCACAATCAGCACAGGACAAATACCTCCCTGTATATCTGCTGTAGTATGGATTGGATCTACCTTAATTGACAGCCAGACTGTATGTCTCTTGACAGTTTCGATGCTTAAGTGTTCCCCAAAAATTAAACACGCACAATAGTGAATTGAAATGTGGAGAAATAGTGTAATAGATTGTACATTTTAAATTTTAATTCACAGCCTTGTAATAAATATTACATTATTCTTATTAATAGAATTTCCAATAATATAATTTCTTTTCCTGTAATTCTCTATGCATCGAGCAGGAGGTGGTGGGTCGCTGGGCAGCCCAGCAGGAGAAGGAGTTGAAGCTGCTGGCTCGCACAGATGGGAGTAAACTGTTCTCCAACCTGACCAGGGGCAACCATTACCTTGTTCAGGCTGAGGGCTACCTTAACAACTCAGGCTCAGGACAGACCAGTGAGATGGCCCTGATATGGAACAGAACATTGCCTGGAGGAAGTGTGAGTACTGACACCTGTTCTACCTGTGCTTATCCACTAAAGCAAAGAGCTTTAACCTGCATTAAAAAAAATGTAAATTGTACATTTACATAAATGTACATTTCTGCTCAGTGAGATTCCTTCTCTAGAAACAAACTCATATCCTACCTCATATCCACATAATTTGCTCTCCTTCTAGGAGATCTCCTTCCTGTTCTTGGAGCCTTACCGCTCAGGTTTCTGCTCAGGGTACATGTCCTGTCTGGCCTGTCTGTCCGATCAGTCTTGTGGCTGGTGCCCGTCTTTGTCCCGCTGCCTGCTGCGTGATAGTCCAGATCTCGAGCCCTGCCCTGAGGGAGAGAAGGAGGAAGGCAAGATAGAAGGTCAGCGCCATCTGCTGTTGGCACCCCAGCACTGTACCCTGTGTGAGGAGTACAGAGACTGCTCCGCTTGTACTCAGGTAAATCACGAATAACACTTAAAAAAGTTTTAACATAGAATGTCACTTTGCTAAATAACTTAAGTTGCAGCAATTGTATTTCTGAGCCATACTAACTTTGGCCTGCAGGACCCTTATTGCGAATGGCAGATAAACTCCAGCAAGAAAGGCGACTACCAGTGCAGTCGACGGGGAAGACTAGATGGCTCCATACGTGACCCAAGAGGGTGTCCTAAAGTCTGCAACCAGTGAGTTGAAAAGCTATATTTTTAACACAGGTAATTACAAGTAAGAACCTACAGCTCAACCTTTTTGTCCTACCCTCTCTGGTCATCTTTTTGTCTTGCAAAGGAGAAAGACGTGTGGTGAGTGCCTCTCTAACTCCAGCCAGTGTGCATGGTGTGAGTCAGCCCAGGCCTGCTTCTATTTTGCCGCCTACCTCACAAAGTACCCCTATGGAGAGTGCAGGGACTGGTACGACAGGTAAAATGAGGATTTTTTGTGTTTTATTTTTAGTTGATACACATAATACACAGAATAAGTATTTGCACATACAAGTTACCTGCTTTCCTGTTAGTTTTGATGATTCAAACTTGAACACATAAACTCACATTACTTGAACAGAAAGAAGATAAAGAGTGTAAAAATAAATAAAGTTTTGTGTGTGCATTTATGATTTTTTTTGTTAGTCAGTAAGTTGAAATGAACCTTATATCAATAATCTAATATTCCTTATTCTCATTCTCCTCAGTGTTCATTCGGTTCCACAGTGTAAGCAGTGTTCAGCTTTGAATGTGTGCACAGATTGTCTGCGGACATTCCAGTGTGGCTGGTGTGGTGACTACAACAATCCCACAATTGGAAAGTAAGTATGGCAAACACTTAACAACGCTGTGATAAGCACACTGTACAGAGAAAAAAACATATAGAGCCAACATCCTGATTTGAATGACTAATTTATAAATCCCTTTTTATTATCAAATTGCTGATATGTTAATAGTCATTGTTTTTATTGTGATTTTCTTGTATTTATTTCATGTTTTCCACCTTTTCAGATGTTTGAGGGGAGACTGGGCAGGAATAGATGACCCTTCGGTGTATAACTGCAGTGTGGCTGTGGCTGAAGCACGGGCTGCAAAGTAAGATATCTCTTATTACATTTTTATGACCTGATGCAGTAAGCCGTCTTTAAGCATATGGCTTTATTATAGGGGTATGTTTATACTTTAAATATTGTGGGAGGATGGTGGTCCAGTCTTTGGAAGGGGAAGGGGTCCATAACTTGTTTGTTACTAATCAATTACTCCAAGTTAAATATGAAAAAATGCAATAAGTATTTAGTTTAAAGATAAGATAATTCTTTATTAATCCCACAGTGGGGATATTTGCAGTGTTACAGCAGCAAGAGGAATAGTGAAATAACAAGAAGCATCAATAATAAATCATAAGCAGTTAATTTTCCTGATTATTTTGATAAACATTTGCAAGATTCTTCAATACATAAAATCCACTGGTCACAGTCTATATTGAGAGACAATATAAAAATGTTATTAATTATATTAATTTGAAAAATAAATAATTCATGTGTATTAAAGACAGTGGAGTTTTACTTTCTGCAACCTTCACATACCTTAGAATGCACTCCAGCTTTATGTTGCAAACCATAACAAAAGAGATGGATAGATAAATGGATAATAGTATACCTGTTCATCTTCACGTCTCCTTGCCCTGCTTTTCCAGCCCTGAGCCCCAGACCTCAGCCCCACCTCGACCCCTGGAAATGGAGATGGAGCTGGAGCACTTGGATGACGAAGAGCAAGATGCGATCTGGTCGTACCCCACCTGCCCTGATGTAGAGGAATGCAGGCTGGGTCTCCACAACTGTCACCCCTTCGCCACCTGCATCAACACTCCCACCTCCTATGAGTGCCACTGTGAGAGGGGATACACAGGGGATGGCACACTGCACTGCAACCAGACGTAAGAGTCTTCACCTACAAATGTGTTCCTCTGTAGATTCATCCATCACTCTCTTAACCTAAAAATATTTTTCTCCTTTCCCATATAACCATCAGAATTGCTTTTGACCCCCACTTTTTCCCCCCCTCCCACAGTTGCTACAATGAGTGTCGTGAGGGCCAGTGTAGTGGCAGCCCCCGCTTTGAGTGTGAATGTTCCCTTGGTTGGACGTCCGACCCTGCCACTCTGGTTCTCAGTGGCGTTGAATGTGATGTGGACTGTGGCTGCAACTTCCATTCCACCTGTATTACTGCACCAGGAATATGTGACGAATGCCAAGGTGAGACCTTAATAGATGGCTCATTTCAATAGCGTATTCTCAGTCATGTTTTGTATTTAACTCCTATTAAACCAGGCAAATTTATCATACTCAAAATTCATAAAACTAAACTCAAATCTACTCTGCTGACATTCTTGTCCTTGTCTTTCAGATTGGACCACAGGGCCCCACTGTGAGCACTGCCGTCCAGGTAGCTTTGGTTCAGCCCTGGCTGGTGGTGGCGGCTGCGTGCCATGTGAGTGTAACGGCCATGGCGACCCTCTGCAAGGATACTGTCACAACCAGACAGGCCAGTGCTACTGTACCCACAACACTCAGGGACCACATTGTGAGTCCTGCCTGCCTGGTTACTATGGAGACCCCAGGTAAGGAGAGCTTCACCTTGAGTGCAATGCACAATTTTATTTATTCTGTGTCTGAATCAAAGAATGAGGATTATAATAAGATATGGATAAAGACGGAAAATATTTTGGGTGATTTTTATGTTTTCAGATCCTTTCATCGCAACTTGTTTATCCTGACAACTTTCTCTTTCCAATAGGAACAATGGCACATGCTACCGCCAATGCCAGGGCCGTTCTGTGCTGCTCTCCTCCACCTCCTCCTCTGCCATGCCCCTCTCCTCTTCTCTGGGATGGCGAAGTGGCACAGAGGGGAAAGGAGGACTTTCTCATTGCTTGTGGGTCCTGTCTGTGACTGAGAACCTGGCACCTTGTCTGCCCAGACAGCTGTGTCCCCCTGTAGCCCTCACTCTAAACCCAGACTCCCATACACATTGTAAAGTGAGTATAAATCTGACCTCACTATACACACGAGCAAATGAACATGTTACTTGTGCTGTAGCATCATATTTCTCTGTGCATAACTGCTTCCGTGCATTCCCTATGTTTTGTTTTGCAGAGCTCTTTTGTCTACGTGTTTGATGGCCTTCCTCGTTTCCTGGGCAATGGAGTTGTACATTCAGATCACAACCTGATTGGAGCATTTTGTGGCACCACAAGGACTCAGCCCATCACTGTGGAGGCCACCTCAGGTTTCCACCAACTATTCATTCAGATATAAACATTTTGCCTCCATTACAGGCGCACTGCAAAAGTTTAAATTGTACTTGAGAGCTACCACACATCCCTCTAAACAGTACAAGTACCCAACAGATTATTTAACCTCAGGGAATTTGGGGACTTAATAGTGGGCATTTAAAGACAGAGTCAAAAGTCACAAGGTCACTTTCAATGCATTGTATTTTCTCTTTTACCACCAGGAGTGATCTCTGTCTACTTTGAGGCCAACGTCTCCTCAAACAAACCTCAAGGCTTCAACGCATCTTTCTGGGTGCGGCAGTGTCACCAGAGCTCTGATGAGGGTGAAGAGGGGTCACCCGTGTGTCCAGGCGGAGCACAGTGCCAAGGGGGACTCTGTCAGTGCCCTGAGGGATATGGTGGACCCCACTGCGACCGGCCCATGTGCCCTCAGGATTGTGGAATCGCTGAAGGAAGAGGAGCTTGTAATATAGTATGAGTTGTGACAATTTATATTAAGTTTACATTTGGTTTTATTTTCCAAGTTACCTTTGGGCACATGGAACACATGAATCGATGTTATGTCAAAAATCTACTTTTTAGTATTAGGGTACCATAGCACAACAGATTTTATTCTTATTTACTCTCTGTTAGTTGTGATGTGTTCATAATAAAATTCAGCAAAAAAATGACAGCTGATGGGTATACAAACAGAGGACAGAAGCCTCTGCTGTGATTTGTAGCCATTTAAAAGCGCGGCCCCCTCTAATAATGTGTCGTGTGGATTATAGGTTACATGTTACCCAGCCAGAATCACATTTCACCAATTATTCAAGAAATTACAGTTAAAAACTCAAAACAAGATTTTAAATTCTTAAAGAGGAGAGAACAAATCCTAGATTTCTAACCAACATATCCTGTTCGTCTCAGACTCTGGGAGTGTGTGTGTGCTCAGACAGCTGGGCAGGCTCAGACTGCTCTGTTCCTCGGGACTCCAACAGCCTGGTCTGGGAAACACTGCTGGACACACAACTGACATTGGTAGGGGCAATAACATAATATAATATTTCAATCTGCAGATTCATGAATTCAACACCGCACAAGCAAACATTCATATTCACTGTTGTTCTATAGAACCAGGCCCACAGGTTCCTCCACAGGATGGGCCACACTCTGGTGTCTGGACCACAGGGCAACCTCTGGATGTATGGAGGGCTCTCTCTGTCAGAGGGTATTCTGGGAAATGTCTACAGGTAGGGGCAACTTGAGACTTTTCAGAGTAGTATTAATGTCCACTTTTTGAGGCGTATGTTAATAGCCCATGTATTGTCTATATGTGCATAATAACATATTTTGGCACTGTTCCGTTTAGATATTCTGTGTCAGAGCGCCGTTGGACCCAAATGTTGACCAGCTCTGTGGAAGAAGGCTCGACTCCTAGCCCTCGTTATCACCACGCCTCTGCACTGCTGACCAGTTATGATTCTGGCTTTGGAGGCCATGGAGCCAGTCACAGCTTCATGTTGGTGGTGGGCGGTGTCACTCAAAACGGTGTTGCCATGGATACCTGGAGTCTCAATCTCAGCAGTTTAGTCTGGAGGGAACACAAGGTTAGGATTAGATTTATCATGGAAATACAAAATATCTGGATATATATATCTATCTAAAGTTTATTTTTTATATTTTTTTTACCTCTAACAAATTAAAATTTCTTCCTCCTCTGACAGAACCCAGTGCTGCCCCCGGTGGCAGGCCACACTATAACAGCACGCCGAGATTCCTCTGTGCTGTTGATTGGAGGTTACTCTTCCGAGAACGGCTTCAACCACCATCTGCTGGAGTTCAGCCCTCATTCTGGAAATTGGACCATTGCCCCTCACACTGGCACACCACCTACAGGTTTCTGAGGCCTTTTGTATTTTAACTGTGGTAACATTTCCTTGGTTAATAAACGATTGGCTTATGCACCACTTCTACAAGCACAATCATACCACATTTAGAAAGTGAAAAAATAGACAACACAAAGGCTGATGCAGCAAACATTTTTTCCTCTTCTGTTCTGCCTTATGTGTTCTTCAATCAGGTTTATATGGCCACTCAGCAGTCTACCATGAGCAGACTGATGCCATCTATGTCTTTGGAGGCTACCGCTTCCATGTAGAGACTGTGGAGCCCTCAGGCGAGCTCTACAGTCTGTACTACCCCAACCTCACCTGGTCTCTGCTGGTCCCCTCACAGGGTAATAAGGTAAGAGGCCGAACTCATCTAGTCTCTATCCCCATCTTACAGGCCAGTACATTAGACAAGCCATGCATTTCTCCTATCCTATTATCCTATCAGTCCATTACATTCAGATAACATCTATTCTTGCTGTATCATCTCTTTGCTACGCAGCCCCTGTCCCGTTTCTTCCACGCTGCAGCCTTGATCAAAGACACCATGGTCATTGTCGGGGGAAGGACGGAAGCAGAAGACTACAGTAACTCAGTGTCTCTGTACCAAGTCAACTGTAACACCTGGATACAACCAGGTGACTGTCTTAAAGTCTTTCTGCTGATTTAGTTGTGTTCGAATCATAACTTACCATACCATAACCTAACCACTTTCCATTTCTTTCCTTCAGTCTCGGCTGTAGGAGATCCAGTAAATTGTTCAGTGTCTCTTGCCATGACAAGCTGGGCTGGCCGTGTCTTCCTGTCAGGAGGCTTCAATGGTGTCACGCTGGGCAGACTCCTAACCCTTTCTTTGCCCTCTGACCCCTGTGCCCTGCTGCCTACACCAGAGGCCTGCAACACCACTACAGGCAGCTGCGTCTGGTGTAGGGGAATCTGTGCTTCTTCTGATACCGCTGAGAGGTAACAATCGTCTGAAAGCAACTCTAAATAAATGAGCTCCAAGTTACGTGCATCTACTAAATAAAATGCATCCCTCCCTCTCCTTCAGAATGGGCTGCTTCACTGGCCAGTCTCCTTGTTCACCAACCCCTCGCCAGCCAGACCAATGCCGTAGATTGAAGACCTGCAGTGAATGCCTCGCACGACACCCTAAAACATTCTCCAGTCCATCACAGGTAACATACGACCCCCCTAGTCTAATGCAGTCACTTGCTCAAAGAGAGAATGCTCCTGTCTGTCAACTAAAATCTGTTCTTTACTTAATTTCCCAGCCTGCTCTACAGTGTAAGTGGTGCACAAACTGTCCAGAGGGCGCGTGTATCAGCAGCTCTGTTAGCTGTACATCTGAACATGACTGTCGGATCAACCAGAGAGAAATCTTCCTGTCCAGCAACTGCACTGAGACCAGCTGTGAGGCATCCGACTGCCCCAAGTGTACTGCTTCTGGAAAATGCATGTGGACTCGCCAATTCAAACGCACAGGTCCGGGCAATAGAGCTGATGATCTCTTGAGCTCTTTTTATTAATAACTGAAAATAGATAAGATGTCCATGTACAAACTTTGATTCAATGATGACAATAACCACACCTTGTACATATAGGAATGTATAGAACTACATATGTATGGGTTATTATTTTGGAGATTGTTGTGCAGCTCAAATGAAACAGCCCTTTAGATTTCCCCTGAGTTACCATTATCTAGATTTTGGCCATTTTTGTTCCACTAAATGTTTTCCACTTAATAAAAAAAGGTTGACTGAGTTGTGATTTCTCCAGGAGAGACGAGGCGCATCCTGAGTGTGAACCCTACCTATGACTGGACGTGTTTCAGCTACGCCCTGCTCAACGTCTCGCCCATGCAGGTGGAGTCTTCTCCCCCTCTGCCGTGCCCTCCGCCCTGCCACAGTCTCCATAACTGCAGCCTCTGTCTGGGCTCCAGAGGCTCTGATGGGGGCTGGCAGCACTGTGTGTGGAGCATGGCTCTGCAGCAGGTAAGATGACCCTGAATTTACAGATGTATTTTGTGTCAATTATTTATGAAAAGCATGTTCAGATATAGTTAACCTCTCTCCCTTCCTCCTAGTGCATGAGCCCGTCTTTTGTGCCCCTGCGATGTGAGGCGGGTCAGTGTGGTCGCCTGCTCTCTGGTGGAGACTCTTGCTCTCCACAGTGCTCCCAGCTCACCCAGTGCTCCCAGTGCATTGCCAGGCCTCAGTGTGGTTGGTGTTCTACTCGGGGAGGCAATGGGGCTGGACGCTGCCTGCAAGGAGGACTTGATGGTGAGAAACATATTCTGTTGATGCACTCAATAAATTGAGCATTGGTGGGAGGAACATTTTTCACTTGAACATTTTAGGTGAATCTAAATGTACGCTTTCTCATCCCTGATTCACTCACCTTTCTCCATTCCTGTCTCACCAGGTGTGAGTGAGGGCGTTTGCCCCCTGAGAAACAGCAGCTGGTCCTTCCTCCACTGTCCAGAGGAGGATGAGTGTGCTAACGGTCATCACCACTGCAACAGCACCCAGGACTGCCACGACCTTACCCAGGGATACCACTGCACCTGCAAACACGGTTACATACTCAGCAGGTAAAGATTAGAAGTCTACCTTTATGCCTCAGGGACTGAATACAAAAGGATAGTATTGCTTTTCATAGTAACTGGACAGCTTTACCCAAATCTCCTGTTCTTGTTTTTCACCTTTATAGTGTTTCTGGTCAGTGTGAACCAGTGTGTGCACAAGGCTGTCTGAACGGCACCTGCATGTCCCCAGGAGTTTGCCAGTGTCACTTTGGATTTGTGGGGGATAATTGTTCCTCTCAGTGCAGCTGCAACAAGCACAGCAACTGTGCTGGTGTTACCAAGCCAGATGTTTGCCTTGAGTGCCACAATAACACTATAGTAAGTGCTTGTAGTAAACCACATGCAAATACTGTAAACAAAGTTTTTTTTCCCCCCATGCACACTAGTCACGATTTCTACTTCCCCAATTTCCAGGGTAAGCACTGTGAGAAGTGTAAGCCTCTGTTTGTGGGCTCTGCCAAGGGGGGTGGCACTTGTCGTCCATGTCGGGAGTTCTGCAGGGGAAACAGTGCTGTGTGTTTATCCCGAGATGAACATAAGAAAGCCCTTGAAAACCCACACCTCTTCCCTCTGGACCTCAACAGCGTAAGTGTCTGCCGTCTTTGTGACCTTTTCCTGATTACATGTAAAAACAAACACACTAGTAGTGTGCTTTATCTTGAACACCATCTTTGTTTTTGCTCTCTGCTGATCTGTCTTTGTCCCTTTATCAGATTCAGAACTGGGTGTCTGAGGGTCCCACGGAAGAGAATGCTGTGTGTGTGAATTGCCAGAACAACAGCAAGGGGGACAAGTGCGAGAGCTGCCTCAATGGCTACTTCCTGCTGCATGGGAAGTGTGACAAGTGAGTCAATGTTTGCTGTTTAGCAGTCAATTGACTCCTCTAAGCTGTGACCAACATTACAAAGCCTTTATATGTTGCATATAACAACATAAGGCTTTTAAATGTTTTAAAAAGGCTGATTATACTGGATGTTTTACCACAGCCACCATTATTGGTACACACAATGATGATTCTTCTTTTACCTTACCATGTCTAATTTAATGTTTTGATCAGTAAAAATACTTATTGAATCTCTATAATTAGTTAAACTCCGACTGAAAGTGTTTGGATTTTCTCCTTTATAGTCTTCTGATTTTCTTCTCTTTTAGTGTTTAGAATTTCTCATCTTTATTGTTTGGATTTCCTCCTCTTCATTGCAGGTGTCAGTGTAATGGCCATGCAGACACGTGTGAAGCCGATGGCACAGGTTGCCCCTGCCAAAACAACACAGAGACCTCCTCCTGTCTCACCAGCCCTCAGAAAGATTGCTATACGCAACAGGTATGCTCATGCTAGAGATGATTTCAAATATGTAAAAAGGGTTTCACTTTGCAAAATGTTACCATCATATCTTTCTACACTTGGCCTGTGTCAAAATACATCCTTGGATTTTCATTTTCTACATTGATGAAAGCATTTTTTTGGGATTAAGAAAAAAGTTTGACTTTGCTCTGTTCCTTTTTGCTCAAATTGTTTTTGTTTTGTACCTGTATTTAGTGTGCCAAGTGCAAAGACTCCTTCAATGGCACGCCGGTGAATGGGCGTCAGTGCTACCGTCAGTTCAACGTGGACGCAGAATGCTGCTTTGACCCCACGTCCCAGACCAACTGCTTCCATGATCCCGCCATTCGCAACCTGCCCAAGGGGCGCACTGTGTTTTTCGCTGCACAGCCAAAGTTCACCAATGTTGACATCCGGGTCACCATTGATGTTACGTTTGGTGAGGTGGAGGTGTATGTGTCGAACTCTCATGACACCTTCATTGTGGATGTGGACCAGTACACAGGGATTCACACCATCAAGATTGAGGAGGAATCGGTGACTCGTGGGACAACGACTGGTGTTGATAAGGATTCACCTCCGTCCCCTATAAAGGTGTTTGCCAACGCCTCGTCCAGTCTTGGGAGTTCCATGCACTCCAGTAACCCAATGCAGCTTCAAGCAAAACCCCAAGTGGCAGAGAGAGAAATCAGGGAGGAGCGGGCTGAAGGACTCATCAGCTACATCACTGTGTGGAAACCACAGACGGTGCTGATTGTCCGTGGTGTTCGAGATCGTGTAGTCATCACTTTCCCCCATGAGGTGCACTCCCTGAAATCCAGTCGCTTCTACATCGCTCTGAGAGGTGTGGGAACTGAAAGGAGACATGGAGAGTCCCAGGGCCTGCTGTTTCTGCGACAGGACCAAGCCCACATCGATCTTTTTGTCTTCTTCTCTGTTTTCTTCTCCTGCTTTTTCCTCTTCCTGTCTGTTTGCGTCCTCCTGTGGAAGGTGAAGCAGTTTCTGGACTTCCGTCGGGAGCAGCGTCGTCACATCCAGGAGATGACCAAGATGGCGTCGAGGCCCTTTGCTAAACTCACCATATACCTTGAGCCGGAGGAGCCTCAGCTCATCTACCTGCCTTCAGCTGGTGGAGGGGTGGGGGGCAGCACTGTATCGCTTGCTCATGCGCGCACAAGCAAGTTAGGTGGAGTGGTGGTGGGCCAGAGGGGCAGGGCAGGAGCTGTCTCATACAAACATGACCCGGGCTCCGGACCCACAGCTCACCACCACCATCACATCACCCTGGGTGGAGGGGGCAACGGCGGCCAGCACCTGCCGCTGCACTACTTGAACACCCATCACTATGCCAGCACCACAGCTGGCACCCCGGCCTCACACCATCACCACCCATCCACGTACAGCGGCTATCAGCACTTTTGCCGCTCTGACCCCTTCCTCTCTCAGCTCATGGGCTTCTCCTATTCCACCTTTAAGGTGGGGCCCATCACCCTAGAGCCTACAGATGACGGCATGGCTGGGGTGGCAACTGTCCTCTTCCAGCTGCCTGGGGGCGTCTTGGCTCAAAATCGTGCCTGCCTGGGCTCTGCTTTGGTTACGTTGCGTCAGAACCTACAAGAATACTGTGGCCATGGCAGCGGAGGGGGACACCCGGGGGGCAGGAGCAGGGCGCAAGGGGCTTCTAGGGCATCAGCACCTGACCACTATGGCTATGTAGGAAAGCAAAGATATAAATTAAATAGTACAGGGATAAAAGAGCAGTGTTTGATATATAATAAATTAATTTTTGAAAGAAGCAGCCGCAAGACAAAGTCCAAAAGACAGAAATATGACAGTCCGTTAACTTGAGCATTTTGAACAGAATTGTATATACACTGTATAATGAATTATTAAGTGTCTTTTATTGTGTTATGTATGGCTATACTGTATTTCAGTGTTTCAGATGACCAAGCCAGCTGTCCCTAGAATGCACCAAAACTGCTATACGTATCAACAAAACAATGTTGCATCTTGTCTGTGATCACTAAAGAGGTATTAGTACATACAATAGTCAGTCCCTGTACAACGACTGAAGCTGGACTGTAAAATCCTTCTGATTGACCAACAGAGGTGTTAAAAAATAAATCCACTCTCTTTGCAACCAACATGTGCTTTACACCCCAAAAAGTGACAATCAAAATTGCAATTAAGAACAAAAGACTTTTAAACTGGTTCAGCATAATGTGCAAGATTTTGATTGTCAGCTCAGCACAGGAAAAAAATAAAGTTAAAGTTGCTTGTTAGATGGTTTTTATATCATAGTCAATATGCGTGATATGTAATTGTAACTCAATATATGGCAGGCTTCTAAGCTATATATTTATGTTAAACAGACTCCTGAGTATGGTTTTACTCTGTTACATTGCTATTTGTTTTTCTGCTCATCTGCCTTCACTTCTTGCCTTGTCTGTGAGTCAGCTGGCTTACACTTAATAATTGTGTTGATGGAAATGTGTGGCGCAGGTCCTGGAGAACATAACAATAACATATTCAAAAAAAAATTTTTGTAATAAATAGAAAAAGGATGAAGTTTTCCTTATTAGTTCCTGACACTAAGATGATGTAAAACACATCAGAAATTGTCCGTAGAAATGAAGAAATCTTGTGTCCTTTTGAAAAATGTCATTACATTTTGTTGACATGAAATGTATGTTGGTGTTTGGCTAGTTTTGCTGGACTGTTTTTTGTCAGGCATCTTGCCTGCTGAGATGATTGTTTTAGCCAATCATAGCTGCAATTTGATAAAAAAAAAAAATTGGATGTGGAAGAAAATGTTACTCAGTTGAAAATCCAATGATAATGGAAAGAGTTGCATTTGATTGTTCTCCTGGTGAGAGATTTTGAGAAGAGTGTACAGGATTTTTATTTTCAATGAGACTGAGTTACGTGTTCACTGGTTGGTGTTGATGTTGGTATATTTTGTTTTCTCTTTGTTTTCCTTTTTGCACTGCATGGAGGCAATGAGCCCCATAATTCATGTGAAACACTAAGACGGGATATCCAGCCACAGAATGGTGCTACTGGCCTCTTATTAAATGATCAAATTCATGAGCGGTTTTGTCAAACTCACAGCATAGTTAAGCAAACTAAAACTCAAACGAATACTGTCACTGTTTATAGCAGCCCTCCACAAATAAGCATTATTAACAGGTTTTTTGTTATTGTATCATTGTGTATGTTTTTTTTTAACATACTTTATTTTTGTACATAACTTTTGTTGTTTGTTTTTTTGTTTTCAAAGAAGGGAATAGTGTTGTACAAAGATTGCGTCAAGATTCTCTGTCCTGAGTCGGCTGAAATAAAGTCTGTGGAACATGATTGTGAGTGTCTGTGAAGATTCTCAGTCATCCAGGTCATAGTTGATACCACTGGTTCGTTAGTGCTCCTGGCTCCTGGTTAGTCCTCGTTACAACAGCCAGGAGCACTAACGAACCAGCGGTATCTATGATCTTGGCAAACGACCCCACAGAAGTTAAATTGCTGAGTTTCCCTACTAGTCAGTCAGAACTGAAGAAGTCTCTTGGCTGAGGGACGAAACGTTTTATAGTATCTTCAACCGAGACCAGTTGCCCTTGATTTTTAACCTTTGGATGATTATGAGTGTGTTTTGTACAGAAGAGAAATCCATGCACTTAGTACTATTTATACAACTAGTTGAGTAAAAAGGATATGAGGACATGAGACCTACAAAATTCAGTACTGGGATGTAAATACAAATGGTGCTTGTGACATAAAAATAATAATTTAAAGTTAGATAATTAGGTCAGAAATGTGAATTTTAGTTTTATTGAGATGTACCCAGATCTGCTGTAGGTTACTTAGAAAAAACCTAGGACTTAATTTCTCAACACATGGCGCGGACAAAAGAACTACAACACTGTCGATGCTGCACCTCTCTAATTTAACACTAATAAAGAGTCTCAGTTTGCATCAGTTACTGCCACTTGCTACTCAATAGATCCTAAAATAAAAGATGTATGTCTTTGAAGATCAGTTTTAAAGAGAGGAAAAGTTAACTTAACTTTAAATTAACTTAACCAGCATAAATCAGTATCAGACATCACAGCTTGTACAGAGGTTAGGGGAATTACCTATTTGAATGATTTTCAAAATAGTTGAACATGACAAAAATAATTAAAATGAAATAAGATATATATAAATAACCGATACATAAGTAAAAACTGATTTGATTGCTTGGATGTGTGATTTCCATGTGCTTCAGACACACTTGACCTATTTCAAACTGACTGTGTGTTGAGGAATTTGCCTTACATTTAAAATAAATTATGTTTTGTGGAAAGATCTCAGCCACTTCCAAATGATTTCCAGTCAAATAGAAAAATAAATATTGTTTTCAATTCAGCCAAAAACCTTTAACTATGTAAAACACACAGTCACTTAGTAATAGACCTTGTAGTGCAATATTTCCAAAATCTAATGTGCAATATTCTCTAATCTCTGTCCAGTACTGCAGTTTTTAAGGATTTTTAATACATTCCAGTGCCACAGTATTGGTACTTATTATTATTATTAGTAGTAGTAGTAGTAGTAGTACTATTTCATCACTACCAGTTCATTAACACAATTTATCATCACTCTTCTGTCATATAGTGTAAAAGAATACATTTTGCACACTGTGATTTATATTTTTAAATGTAAAAGATACTGTGTGCTTCCTTATATTCTATTTACCAACTTTCTATTAGTTTTTCTATTTCTTTATACTTTGATGTGCAATGTGAGACAAGAATTTCCCCCAATAAAGTATTTCTGATTCTGAAAATAAAAGTAAATTATTAGTACAGTGATTCTCTGTGGTGGCTCAGATAACTATACATATGACATCTGCAAGGGCTCCAAGAAATTGTGATATAAAATGATAGAGGCCTAATGAGTTCAAATTTGGTGAACGATTGATTTACAGTGGCAGTCTTGAGGTACCTGCTTTGTGCTGCTGTCTCTTTAATTGGATTGTAGGCTGTAACCTAACCATCACTGAGCTGAGCTGATTGGTCAGAACTAAAGGAAGTGAGGTGCTCTTCCTGTGTTATTATCTCTATACACTAATCTTCTAATATAGCCAGTTAGTAAACGTCAACTTAAATGTTTAAAGGCTTTGCCTGAATCGAGTAATATACAACGGTACGACTTTTCTTTAGAGCAGAGCAAAGCTGAATGACACTGACAGCTGCGTAGCTACAAGAAAACTGCAGGAACCTTATGCATGAGCCACAGTGCTAGCACCGCTGCTAGGCTAATGCTGCCGTAGGTGTAGCTAAGCTATGATGCTATTAACGTTAGATGATAGATAGATGAGCATAATGGAGAAGATGGCCTGTTGTTGTTGTTGTTGTTGTTTTTATATTGCTTACATTGCCTTGTGTGTAGCTATCTTTGCCTTCCAATGCATTCACCTTAATAACGTGTTCCTCTGCTCCACAGCACACTGAAGAGAAGAGCTCCTAATGGTGACTAACGTTGCATGAAGATGAAATCTGCCAAGAAGAAGTCTTTGCGAAACAAAGCAAAGAGAGGAGAGAAACAACAGGATGTGGTCGTAGTTAAAACTGAATCTGAGTTAGAGGAAGACTCTCGGGACGTGTACACTAATGGAGATGGTCTCGTAGTTAAAACTGAATCTGGGTTAGAGGAAGACACTCTGGTGGTTTACACTAATGGAGATGGTTTAATAATTAAAACTGAATCTGAGTTAGAGGAAGATTCTCAGGAAGTTAACGCCAGTGGAGATGGCCTTAACATACAAATCAAGGAGGAACCACATTCACAGGAGATCGGTGAGGAGCAGCAGCACAATGGAGACTCATCAAGCTGCTCCGACACTAAGCCAGACACTGTAGCATCCTGGTCAGGTGTTCACCACCATCAGGCACTCGTAAAGGACGAGTGTGACTCTGACCATCAGCCACACAATGAATTCACTGAAACTGCTGTGAAGGAGGAGTCGGAGTCGTGGATTAAAGAGGAGAGAGATGGCGAAGAGGAGGCAGAGGAGGGAGAGGGAATCTGCACAGGTAGTAGCCAGTAGTTTATGAAAAACACGTAATCCCTGGGTATTAAATAGCAAGAGCTGCTTGCACTAATACATTCGCAGGGTATCAGATGTAGCCAATTTTCAGCTTTAAATAGCATATTGTTTAGACATTTTGGGATTGAACTGCAATGTCAGTGTTTGAAACACATTTGCTTTTTCGAGCGGCATTTGTATTTACCTTCTTACATAAATGCATGTCAGTGTCAGACGATTGGGTGGGAATAATTTGTCTATCATAGCCTTAAAAAAGTGCATTTCTAATATCTACAAAAGCATTTCCTTTGTTTCTCGTAACTTTAAATAATTAAACAAGTATATGTTTGACTGTCTGTATTATAGGGAAGTGGAAATCATACATTATTACTTTGTTAATGCGTTGCTTTCTGTGTGTGTCTTCCTCTCCTACTTAGAGTCACCATCTGAATTTTTTCCATGTCCTCACTGCAATGTGTCCTTTACTGACTTGGAGTTCTTGGAGAAGCATGTCAAGTGGGTGCATCAGAAACAGTATCTTGCGAATCTAAAAAAGTGCCTCTCAGGCCACACACTAAACCTCATCCCCAAACACACCTGCGCTGTCTGCAACACTACTTTTAACTCTAAAGTACACCTTAGGGTCCATGTACGTGAAGCCCACCCTTCTGCCCTCCCCGCCGTCTCCACCCCTGTCCAACCTGTGCACGCAGCTTCCAGTACCTGAAGAATCTGAAGAATCATTGTCAGCGGTGGCACAACATGTCTGTGGTTACCAGAGGAGGGCATCTCAGCTGCGCTCTGTGTGGGAAGAGTTTCAAAGCTACCTGGGGTCAAGGGCCGCATTTATGTCATGAACCAGATAACACAGAACCTGAGGATAAGCCAATCTGTCTGGACACTGGCGTGCAGTGCCCAGAATGTGGCAAGAAGCTATGCACGCCTCAAAGCCTGGAGGATCACATGCGCACCCACACAGGTGACCGGCCATTTGTCTGCAAGGATTGCGGCAGGAGGTTCGTGGAGCGCAGCGGTTGGCGGCAACACATGAAAATACATACCGGCGAGAAGCCGCACAAATGTCAGGTGTGTGGGAAGGCCTTTTTAAGATCACACCACCTGAAGTACCATTTAACCACACACTCCAGCAAGAAGGAATATTCTTGCCCTGAATGTGGAAAGGAGTTTGGATTCAAGTCAAGTCTGGATCTCCATCTGAGGACACATTCCAGTGACAAACCCTTCCACTGCAATGTGTGCGGGAAGAACTTTAACACTCGGAGAAACCTGAGGGTTCACTCCAAACTGCACACCAATGAGAAAGCTCACCAGTGCGGAGACTGTGGGCTGAAGATCGGAGATCTCGGGGCTTTGAAAATTCACCTGCGGACACACACCGGAGAAAGGCCTTACCACTGCACAGTCTGTGGCAACAGGTTCATACGCCTTGCACATCTGCGAAACCACCAACGCACCCACACTGGTGAGAGACCCTACAAATGCACTGAATGTGAGAAGAGTTTCACTCAGTCTGGCGACCTGGTGAAGCATAAGAGGATACACTCAGGGGAAAAGCCCTTTGAATGCCCAGACTGCCACCGCCGTTACACCTCCTCTGGTGATCTGGGCAAGCACAGGAGGAGTCACACAAACCTGCGTCCCTACACATGTCAAGAATGTGGAAAAAGCTTTCGCTTGTCAGGCCATTTGAAAACTCACATGTTAACTCACACAGGGGAGAAGCCATATTCCTGCCCCAACTGTCTCCGCAGGTTTGCTCGCTCTCACCATCTTTCTGGGCACGTGGCTAAATGTCGCTGAGTGCTCTTGAGAGGACTGTAAATAAGTTATGCTGATTTAATGTAGTAACTTTCTAGCTGAATACGGTCTACTGCTAGATTTTTTTTAATGAATGTGTTAGTCAAGTCAAAACTAGTAACTATATAATTATTTATATTAACTTTCTGTAACCCTTTGACTCAGATGACTGTTTTAATTTATTATGAAATGTGAATTGAACACATGAATCATATTTGTTATTGCATGGAAGTTTTTACAGTACTGTCCCAGGCCCTGTTCTGAATTTTCCAGGGTAGGTCTAAAGTGGTTTCACAAGACACTATTACAGTGGAGGCTTGAGGACATGATATGAGGCAGTTTTGTGGGATATGCAGGTTATGGATTGCTTTTATTTGCTCCAAAGATCATGTATTATTTGTAAAAAAAAATTAATAAATTATTTGTTGAATGCATGAACACTGTGTGTGATGCTACTGTGTAACAAAGTCACTTGGAGAGGCCACATTATTTGAAACATTTGTGCAAAGATGTTGCATGCCTCACAATAAGGATGGTTGTAGTTCATCAGAAAGTAAAAGCTGGAGAATTGTATATATAGCATATAGTTAAGAATGGGTAAATAAGGAATTCATTTATAAAGCATTGTTCATACATTAATACACAGTTATAAATGTTTTATTCTTTATTATCTACACACTATAAAGCAGTTAAGTATTAGTCCATTTTTATTCATCATTTATAAACCATTGTTCTTACGTTAATACACATTAGCAAGTCATTTACAAACAGTTATACATGTTGTATTCTTTATTAATAAGCTCATCTATAATGTGCCTAATAATTATATTTTCATACTTTATACATGATCGGTTCACTATTATATATGAAGTATCATTTTAATGACAAACCATTTATATATGAGTTGTTAATGGTTCATAAGATCATTTGGAAAGTTTCAAAAAAATTATGACGTAGGTAAACTGCCTGTTTTTTGATACTTTCCCGAGAAAGAATATAAACAATCTCAGCATAACTCCTAAATCAACCAGTGGCAAAGCCCAAAGGATGCTACTGAGACTTTACTGGGTATAAGCCTCACCGTTACAGGCCTAGTACCGTTTCTCTGAGACAGATCATCTATCACTACCAGCTCATCAATGATGTGCTTAATGATTGTATTTGATAAAAAGTGTTATTCCCATGAAAAACCATATATGCCGGTATGCGCCTATGGTTCATATGGTGATGTAGAACATTTAAGGAAATTATTTAATAAGTATGGTCTCTCTAATGTAAGGACTATTTAGGCCATACAAAACATTACAAATGAGATTGAAGAAAGTCTCAGTTAGGCTTCTTCAGTCTCAGCTTTATTACGGCCTGGATTAACACCTCAACACCCTCTTAGAGCCGTTTTTGGACGTCTTGGCGGTCAAGTTAGCAATAAGAAATATGTAACTTCCCGGTCAAGCTAGCAACAATAAATACGCAACGTCCGGTTACGCCTTCAAAAATAAAACTATTGAATAACGTTTTGAAACAGAACATTAGTTGCGTTCCATACGAAAAAAACTCAATACTGACTTTGTGTTTAATACAGGAAAACAATGAAAGTATGGTTTCTGGTCAAGCCGCCCTTCTCAACCATGTCTCCTCCTTACCATACTGTAGCCCACATACAAAATATGGGCCTTAAAGCAGCGCTATTTTGACCCTTGACGCATCCAGTAGTCTCTGCCGTGTGCGCTCACTTTAGCGCCAGACCGAGGAAGAACAGAGAGAAGCGTGAAAAACGAGATCACGCGGCAGCGCCATCTAGTGGCGTGGTGGTGGTAATACACAGCAACACAAAGGAGGTTAACCCTGTCTGCTAGCTGTAGGGTGACATGCATATAATCAATAACTTAGGTTTAGGCACACACTCTGTGGTGATTGTGGTAAGGATAATTGGTTTCGGGGGCTGTAAAGAGTAACATAGCTAGCTAGCCAGTCAGCCAGCTGGCAGTATCAAAGTAAACAAGGGTCCTGGAATTGCCTTTCCGGTCCTAGGATTGCGGTCCAGAAACTAAAGCCTCCGGTACTGCATCTACATGCTACTCGATCACACGGGCCCAGAAACGGGTCTTCAGTGTAAAGTCACCATCACTCCGGATTTTTGAGTGCCGTCATTTACCGAAGGACTTTTTTCCCCCTGGAAACTCCGGTGAGTAAAGTTTGTAACCTTTAGGAGAGAGCCAAAAGTGCAGCATCATGGCTGGGTTAAAACCATAGACTGGTTAAAACCATATTACTGTAAGTTAAAACCAGTCGGAGGCTGTTGTGAACAAGATGTCGTGAACTGTTCAACAGTATTTTGTTGGGTTGTGGTTTCAAACTAATCTCTGGAGGTACTTTTGAATATGTAAACACATGTAGAACCTTCAGAGGTATTTTTATTTACAGTATTTATGATAATAATGTTACATGTTAAAGATAATTTCCTTGACTAAAATGGGTAAACTCTGTTCAGTATTTTTTTAGATGTAATTTAATATAATGTAATGATAAGAAATTTAATTAATTCATAGTAGTGATGTCTTGCTTAAATGCTACCTAGTGAAGTTATAAATCTTAATGTTATAACAATGTAAAACCTAAGAAGAGTCACTATACAACAGGGTGATAATATTGAGTTTTGGGGACGAGATGATGAGATCTTATTTGAAGAACACTGACTGTGACGATTTATCTGATTTATTCTGCACTACACGTGCGTTTTTGAGACCCTGGATTGTAGCTTAGAGGTGAACTCTTCGCTGGATGCAGTGAGTCCCAGAGATGATGCACCCTGTATAATGAGATCGGACCGCGGTGTGGCCAGCTGCTTTGGATCCCATTCAACAGGACTGACACATCAGATTACAGGACATTGGCAGATAAGAATGATCCACCAGTTCATTATCCTGCCCAGGTAGAGGTACAAATAACTGAAAGACACTGGACACTTTTTAAAATTGTATTTTTTATGAAAGAGCTCTTCTTATTCTGGGGATTGTTTCAAACATGGTTGGTGCACTATGAGAGTGTTAAAGTCTCTGTAATAAACCTGCCCACTGTTCTTTAATCACACACAGTCTATTTCTTTCCCCAACACTACTCCTCTGAACCTAGGTTGGTAAGTTAGCTAAAGTGCTACACTAGTGTTAAATATTCTACACCTGTCTTTAGCATTCAAAAACTATGCCACAGGGCTTTCCCCAGTACGCTGAACTATGATGCTAAGGGGCTCCCAAGTGTGTTATATAGTGACAACAAGGGGTCTTGACCATTTGTCCATATGTGACGACTTGGGAGTGAGAACGGTTTGGGTTGTAGATTGTCAACAGTTGTACAGTTTATGCAGCAATAGTCTCTCGTGTTGTTGTGTTTTTTTGTGAATGAATGGGTGAAAGGCATTTTGTAATAAATAATATGTTCTTTATCCCTTTGTGTTGTGTCCGTTTCCTTTTTCTGTTCAGAAGAAAACATATTCTTGTGTGTTACGGTATCATTTGTAAATGCTTTGTAAGGCATAGATGGTCCTCACTTTAGATGAGCTCACACAAAGTACTTATTAACAACTAGTAAATGCTTTGTAAATACCTGAATTAATCATGAAATACTTTATTGACAAATGTTTAGAGAATATCTATTGCCTTTAAATTTCATTTGTGAATGCTTAATGAGGCATAGATAGTCCTCACTTTAGATGAGCTCACGCAAAATACTTTACCAACCATTAGTAACTACCAGAATTAATCATGAATTGCAGTATTATTAAGTGTCATAAAACATCTATGAACACGCACTATTAGACCATTTCTAAATAACTACATGTCATGTCAAGTTAGCGGTTGATCAAAGCACTGAAGGGGGGGAAACCCTTTGCTAGTTCCATCACAGCAGATCTCCAGAAGCGCAGATCTTGGAGTTTTGAGGAGGAGTTCAGAGAAACGGTACCAGGCCTGTAACGGTGAGGCTTTTACCCTGTAAAGTTAGCTGGGGCATCTTTCGGGTAGTCTTAGTAGCATCCTTTGGGCTTTGCCACAGGTAGATTTACGAGTTATGCTGAGATTGTTTATATTCTTTGTGGGAAAGTATCAAAAAACAGGCAGTCATGTAATAATTTTCTTAAACTTTACAGATCTTATGAACCATTAACAACTCATACATAAATGGTTTGTCATTAAAATAATACTTCATTTATAAATAGTGAACCGATCATATCTGAAGTAAGAAAATACAATTATTAAGCATATTATAGATGAGCTTATTAATAAAGGATAAAACATTTATAACTGTGTTTATGAAAGACTTACTAATGTGTATTAATGTATGAATAATGCTTTATAAATGATGAATTCCTTATTTACTAATTCTTAACTAATGCTTTATAGTGTGTAGTTATTATAAAGTGCTACCGGTGTTTTTGTTTCAAAGACAAACCTAGGGAAGGAGCAGGATTAATACATTTAGCTGTGTAACACTATAGAATCAAATTTTGAAATGGCTTGGTTAAAAGATTTGGAGATTTATTTAGTCAATGACTGCTTCATGAAACAATCGCCACAAGATTGATTATGATTTCCCCCCCTTTTACAGCTAAACTGGAAAATAAGTGGACTTGGACTTAGGGATTTGAATTCAACTTAGAAGTACTTATTCTGTGTTCAATTGGTTCACTATCTTGCCTTTAATGAGCAGGGTAGCAACTGTTATTGTACAGTAACTTTAAATGACAAAATTTCTCAACTTTGGGGTAGGGAGTTGATTGTATGTTTAAAACCTTCTAATTGCTCCCGCAATGTTATTAAAAAACGGACTACACTTGTATGACATATGCCAAAAAATCACAACTGTGTTATTGCTGGTATCATGAAAACTGCGGGACCTAAAGATAAAGCTTATGAAAGTTTGCATGCTGTTTCGTTTGTTACGCTGCAGTTAATAGAGCATTGATCTGTGGAACAGCGTATCCCGACATGCCGGATCACCCTTTCGTTAACCTTGTGTTCAATGTAGGAGCTCCGCCCGCAAGGGGCAAGCGGATGTACAAAACAGGCTTATCCTTGTTTTTTTTTTTAGCAGAGCAGAGCACGCACGTGAAAGTTGCCTAAAACTTATTTTGTGGTTTGTCTGTGTCGCCCCATAGTGAGGGTAAAAAGTCCACCATTCGTGTGAGTTTTATCTTAAGACGAATGAGTTTTGGGTTGGGTGACATTTAAAAATGTATAAAGTGGCAGACACAAACAGGCTGGACCATACAAACTGTTGGTTAGTAGCTTACTGAAATGATACATACACGGTGCGAACACAAGTTAGCGCTAACATAGCAAACAACAAACCTAAGCGCTGTTGCTGCGTCAGTTAGCAGTTAGTTTGTTAACAAGCTTATCTAATGTTTAGAACCAAGTTTTAAGTTAAATCTAAAAGTGTAACTGGTGGTGATGGTTCAGTCCCCCACTGTGACCCATCCACCATTGTGTCCCTGAGCAAGACACTTAACCCCTTGTTGCTCCAGAAGCGTGACATTTATAGGAATTGTAAGTCGCTTTGGATAAAAGCGTCAGCTAAATGAATAAATGTAAATGTATGCCAATAGGACTGCCTGAAATCAGCTGTCCAACTGTTTGGATTGCAGGAACGCCAAATGTATGACTCTTAAGTAAGTTCCGTTTTATCCTATCCTTTGCAAATGTTGCAGAAAATAAGTGGTTTCAGTTGTGTTATTCTATAGACTTTGCTGTTTCATGGCTAAGCAAAGTTAGCATGTCATACTAACACTATTCACGTGACTGAATGAAAACCGCCATCTAATTTCAAATAGCCTCATTTATAAGTCAGTCTTCTCAGTCAGCCCATGTGAAATTGCTATTACAAATTAACAGGAAAAAATATCTATGCTTATATATAATTCACATGCTTTATTGACAAAAAAGTCTAGGGTTCTCTTGTATGTTGTGGTATGTCATTTTGCATCCCATGTTCACAGTGAATTGGCCTCGTAAGTTTGTCACATAATCAATAACCTTCGATCCATGTTTTAAAATGATTTGAGGGGATGTGACACATTTAAATTACATAGTAATACATTTAATTGACACTTTTGTCAGAGTGGCCTTCCTAAATGCATGCATGATGTCACATGCTATCTTTAGAAAAATTAAAATGATCTCAACAATTTCTACCAGACACATAAAGGAGGAAATGGGCTTTCAATGACAGTCAAGTTGTTTGTTTTTATCCCCAAATTTCCACTGCTGAAAACTGTACTCAGAAGTTGTTTGTTATGTAAATATTTATGACATTACAGTGACTATAATTTGTAGTCAAACTCATTTCTAAAGTGATGTTCTAAATGTTGTATAATATAGGGTAGATTTAACTACAAAATTGGTGAAGTGAAGAATCATAGATTACCTTCTTTTCCTCTTTGCATAGTAGCACAGGTTTTGGCAAGCTTGCATTAGCTTCTGCTTTCCCTATCTATAGATAATTTTGTTTAAACTGAAGAGGAAGCAGCATGGAAGATGACGCAGTCTGCCAAGATGGGATTTCAGCATCCTCAAAGTGTGGATTGTGCACACCAAGAAGAAAACTGCTGTGGTAGTAAGATGAAGATCCACTCATTCAAAAGGGGGCCAGGTCGGCCTTAAGACGGAAACCATAAAACGGGTTGAGGAACAACTTTCTTTGGCCAGCAGAATAATCTGTTCTCCCAAGTAATCTTGTCAGCTCACAAACTAAAATGTACAAAATGACCAATGAAAAATGAACAGGAGAGCATGAGCTGGACTGATAACTGTAAACAAGTCAAAAAGGAGCCAGCCAACCCAGAGACACATGAAATCTGCCATGTAACAAAGTTTGGGAATTGGGAATTTGAGGGCCTGGAGGCACTTGTTAAGGGAGAGACTGAGCCACGCTTAACTGGCACCATGAGGATACACAACAAGCTGAGGCAGTGGAAAGCAGTAAGTCACCTCACATATAATCTTTTACTAATCCTCCTCAATGCAACTAGCTACTTAAATGAAAAGTTTTTTTAAGGTTACCTTTTACTTTATTAGAATATGAATTACAGATTTGTTTTGAGGATGCAATTTTCATTGACTATGAACCTTAGATGTCATTTTGTTTAAAATATTCTCTGTCATTGAATTCTGATTACTGCATTTGAAATAACATGTTATTATAATAACTTCACTGTCTCTTTTGTATTTACCAAATCAGATCTACAGTAAGTTAATAAAAGACCAAACTGTACATTTACATTTATTCATTTAGCTGATGCTTTTATCCAAAGCGACTTACCTATACATGTCAGAGGTCGCACGCCTCTGGAGCAACTGGGGGTTAAGTGTCTTGCTCAGGGACACATTGGTGGGTGTATCAAAGTGGGGAGTTGAACCCGGGTCTCTTCTGTAAATAGCGTAAATAAGTAAATTTCTGCTTCTTCTTCATTTATTCTGTATATATATATATATATCTCTGCATAAAACTATAAATGTTCAGATATACAGTGGGTACGGAAAGTATTCAGACCCCTTTAAATTTTTCACTCTTTGTTTCATTGCAGCCATTTTCCAAAAATCTAAAAAGTTCATTTTATTTCTCAGTAATGTACACTCAGCACCCCATCTTGACAGAAAAAACAGAAATGTAGAAATTTTTGCAAATTTATTAAAAAAGAAAAACTGAAATATCACATGGTCATAAGTATTCAGACCCTTTGCTCAGTATTTAGTAGAAGCACCCTTTTGATCTAATATAGCCATGAGTCGTTTTGGGAAAGATGCAACAAGTTTCTCACATCTGGATTTGGGTATCCTCTGCCATTCCTCCTTGCAGATCCTCTCCAGTTCTGTCAGGTTGGATGGTAAACGTTGGTGGACAGCCATTTTCAGGTCTCTCCAGAGATGCTCAATTGGGTTTAAGTCAGGGCTCTGGCTGGGCCATTCAAGAACAGCCACGGAGTTGTTGTGAAGCCACTCCTTCATTATTTTAGCGGTGTGCTTAGGGTCATTGTCTTGTTGGAAGGTAAACCTTCGGCCCAGTCTGAGGTCCAGAGCACTCTGGAAAAGGTTTTCGTCCAGGATATCCCTGTACTTGGCCGCATTCATCTTTCCCTCGATTGCTGAAAAACACCCCCACAGCATGATGCTGCCACCACCATGCTTCACTGTTGAGACTGTATTGGACAGGTGATGAGCAGTGCCTGGTTTTCTCCACACATACCGCTTAGAATTAAGGCCAAAAAGTTCTATCTTGGTCTCATCAGACCAGAGGATCTTATTTATCACCATCTTGGAGTCCTTCAGGTGTTTTTTAGCAAACTCCATGCGGGCTTTCATGTGTCTTGCACTGAGGAGAGGCTTCCGTCGGGCCACTCTGCCATAAAGCCCCGACTGGTGGATTGCTGCAGTGATGGTTGACTTACTACAACTTTCTCCCATCTCCCGACTGCATCTCTGGAGCTCAGCCACAGTGACCTTTGGGTTCTTCTTTACCTCTCTCACCAAGGCTCTTTCCCCCGATAGCTCAGTTTGGCCGGACAGCCAGCTCTAGGAAGGGTTCTGGTCGTCCCAAACGTCTTCCATTTGAGGATTATGGAGGCCACTGTGCTCTTAGGAACCTTAAGAAATTTTTTTGTAACCTTGGCCAGATCTGTGCCTTGCCACAATTCTGTCTCTGAGCTCTTCAGGCAGTTCCTTTGACCTCATGATTCTCATTTGCTCTGACATGCACTGTGAGCTGTAAGGTCTTATATAGACAGGTGTGTGGCTTTCCTAATCAAGTCCAATCATTATAATCAAACACAGCTGGACTCAAATGAAGGTGTAGAACCATCTCAAGGATGATCAGAAGAAATAGACAGCACCTGAGTTAAATATGAGTGTCACGGCAAAGGGTCTGAATACTTATGACCATGTAATATTTCAGTTTTTCTTTTTTAATAAATTTGCAAAAATTTCTACATTTCTGTTTTTTTCTGTCAAGATGGGGTGCTGAGTGTACATTACTAAGAAATAAAATGAACTTTTTTGATTTTTGGAAAATGGCTGCAATGAAACAAAGAGTGAAAAATTTAAAGGGGTCTGAATACTTTCCGTACCCACTGTATATCCTCTGTCATGGCTACAAGGCACACAGCATACTTCTGCTGACCTTAAATGAAACCAGAGAGAATTCGTGCAAACTATGGGTTACCATCAATGCTTAGTTGATACCTTTCACAAAGTCCCTTGTCTAAAACTGTCCCAACAAGACAGAGATGTTGGGTTGTCTATAAAATCTGTCAGTGCAAAGTTTATACAGTAGAGATTCAACATGGACTATGTGGACAGTTATGTGAGTTGATTTAGTTTCTTGTGATGATGTGGCTAAGAAAACTTTTAGGTTTGCAATCGATAGAAGTCGCAGCAGGTTCATGTACCCAGGTCGATGCACTATTATTGATGCAGAAAAATAGAAATCCTCCCGGGCTATCGTTGCAGTGTGTAAAACAACCCAAAAACTGTATGCATTGAGGAAAAGACTCCTGCTGCTCCCATTATTACACCACATTAAAAATCGGTAGTGAGTAAATGAAGAATTCTTAAGGGTTTAATGCCTCATCGTGATCATTTCAAGGTTTCCCTTCATCTGAATAAAAAACAACAGCTTGAATTGAAAATGTACATGGGTTTATTTTGTAAATACAGTAGCTAAGTACACTGAGCCAGAACTGATATTTAATTGAAGTTTTGCTATTTATTTTGTACGTGACACACCAACATGCTGTCATTGGGAGTCCTCCAAGTCATTTGAGGACAGTGTCAGTTGATTGATAGCAACATTTTAACAGTGGTTACTCTCTTGTTTTCCAAATATTTATTGCTTGAGTAAAATGTAGTTTTTATACACCAAAAACTAGCTATCCGTGCATGTGGATGTCATGCAACAGTGGAGTCAGATTGCATTAAGTTTGATTTCTGTAACCAGCTAGTTTATCTATTTTAATTTTTCAAAGATGTCATAATGTTTATTATATTATAATAAAACAGACATTTAATAAATATATGTACATTAATAACACTGCAAATGTGTATATTACAGTAATAAATTGCAATTTTTGACTGCTTTGCAGCATTTACCTGAAATAAGTATCGTCATCTTTGGTGATTTTGGGTTCATCAAAACTGTGAAACGTTTACAAATAGCTCTCCAACAGATCCCAAAACTGGGAGAAACGTATGCTTTGACACGGAGCTACTGAAGGTAACAGCCATGGAAACCGACATATGTTAAATATTAAACTAACTTGAACCCGGTTTCCATACATGACGGTGGAGCTGTTGCAGCAGCTGCATGTCGCCGTCTTCCATGTGTTGGATCCCTGGTCTCTACTATAGTGCAGAAAAACAAGCACCGTCATGTTTTCGTAATATTGGCATCAACTTGGTACAGAAGGATATCTTCTCGTGACATCCCCAATACATAATATGAAATAGTAAGAATGTGCAGTATGCCATATTTGTCTAAATAAAATGTTACTTTTCCAGTGCAGTCAGGTAAGTCTACTTGGCAAAGAAATATAATGAAACTCTACCATATATTCATTCATTATTACCTGCAATTTAAACTCTGTCAAGTTTACTAAATACCAAGTTATTCATTGATGTGCTTTTTTTTCTCTATAGCTTTGTCTTAGCAGGAGACTCCTAAAATTCAAGAGTCTGGCTTCCTGCAGCAGCATGTCAAGTATCATCACCGGGATTAGCACTGGTATAGTTGGACGAGTGTCCTCTAGATATCAGTCCCCATCAAAATACTCTCCAATACTTAACTGTCCTCAGTGCAGTGCTACTTTCCAGGCTTTAATGCCCCTCACAGTTCATAAGAAACAGGCCCATCCTCTGCTCAGGAAACTGCACACATGCCCAGTCTGTGCTCTTGGATTACCTGAAGAACCTGAGGATTCCAACTCTGACATCTTCAAGGGACACCTCCGATAATCTGACTGTAGAAGGACTTTCCTGAAGTCGTGTCGGGCTGTACTGGTAAGAAAACCAAAATCAAATTTGCTCATACTGAAAATACAACACCCAAATCCCTTGTAGTTGGTGTACATTGTCAGGAGTGGGGCAAGATATATGTAAACTTTACAAGCTAAGCTAATTCCATCTTCATAACAACTCACCCATTTAAATTATATTTAGGTTAAAGTTATGCATAATGAAGGGCATTGCTGCTTTGAGTGACAGATGGGTGACACCACAGGTGGCTAGCTGCTAGCTGTCTGCTAGCTCCACCCATGCCCTACCTCTTTGCCCATTTTTAGATTAGCCAGGAGTTAGGCGGAGTCAGGCACTGCCAAGATTGTGTCAGCCAGAGCCACCACATTGAGCTTCACGCTCTTCACCTATGAGTGATGTCACAGAGACTGCTTCCATGTTTTATACAGTCTATTCTTAGTCTTTGGAAGCAAATGCTTCTACATACTGAAAATCCTCATGCCTGTAAAGAGTGTGGAAAGGCCTTTGCAAGGAAAGAAAAAGTATTTTGCATAAACGCATTCATGCACAGGTTGAAACCTTACACCTCCTCCAAATGTGGACAGGGCCTTTGCAAGCAGGAGAGCTTTAAGCAAATACAAACAGACCCATTTGCAATGTGGGGATGCTTTTAGTTGGACAGAATGTGGTAAGCTCTTCATCAATATGGTGAAGGGTGGCCAACTTGCAGGCACAACGATGTACTGGAGAAAGATCTCATCACTGCAAGGTGTGCAACGAGATTCAAACACAGGAAGTGAACCCACACTGATGAGAGGCTTCACAAATGTGACCAATGTGAGGTGAGTTTCATACAATCTAGACCCCCCCAAACATTGAAGTGAGAAAATGTCATTGATGGTTCTGCAGGTCTTTGTTTTTTCTCTTATTTACTGGTGGTTACTGCACAGCATAATGCACTGCAAATACTAAGAATAATGTTTTGATCGTATACAGAAAATATAAAAAGCAAGACTGTTCGATTTTTTGGAAAAGGTTTTATACACTGAAAGGTACTTACCCTGTCACATATAGAGATAAAGCAAGTTTTTGTTGCAGCATACTTAACCACTTTTTAGCATTGGAAAATTGTATTCTGAAAATTACCAATAAATTAAGCTTTATGTACTAACATAATATAATTATAGTCTGAGTGTATCTGCAATAAGATGAACAAGCATAAGAAACTCAAAAACCTGTTTTGCCAGCAATAATTTTGGCATGGTTAAATGTCACTCAAAATAATGTATTACTAAAAAAGCAAAAGAAACAACAACTTGGATTTCCCCAAGAAACCCCCATGTTTCCCCCAGGAAATATCTGAAAATGAACTTCTTCATAAAAAAAAATCTAAATGCATTGGACTGTAAAAATAAAATTCATGAAAAACAATCATGGAAAGAAGATGAATAGCCCTTTTAGTGTTTCAGATTACATTTGAAATGCATTGTAGTTTTGTTCTTTAGCTCACAGTGCCTCTTACATTTTATTTCCTGTTTGGACCACAATATATCTGCCTGTAGTAGGACAGTCATCAGAGGAAAACCTTGCTCACACATTCATTTACACCCAGGATATGCATCACTAGGACAAGGGCCACAACCAAACCTGTCTTGGTCAATTCAGTGGGAATTGGTCTATTATTTTTATGTCCGCAATTACGAGGACAGAGCAGTAACTACAACTCCAGCACAGATAACAAAGATATATTTAGTAGTAAATAATATTGACTGTACCTTTGTTTAAAGCTGGAATCAATACTTCTTAAAGCGTGTCCATTTTTCATTTAGCCGCGTCATGTCTGTGCGGAGGAGGGGCAGAGAGATGAATGGGTGGATTCTCTAATTCCCCCTGTTGCAGTTATCATAATTGTTGAACAACCGAGGTTTTTAAAGATCGGGCTCGAGGAGAGGCAGGCCACACAAAGAAAGTTAATAGATTTGGAAAATTGAGATAGATTGCACAGCAGCCGTTTTTGGAATGTTCCATCGGCGTGGCAGGCAGATGGACAAATATGATCTGGGGATGAGAAGGTGGTGGGGGTGTGGGGGACTCTGCAGCACACAAACACAAGGCGGCAGAGAATGCATCCTGACGAATAAAGGTCTTACTGTTCACCCATTCCGTGCAGTGTGTTTGTATCTCATCGTCTGGCAGGTGATAGCCGGATACATCACAGTTTGAGGCCTACATCAGCTTTAGAGCAGATGAGTCGGCCGATGCATTGTCCCCGAAAGGCTGCAGTGAAACAGCAGTAGTTCCTCTCTTGAGGCACCAGGGGGAAATGGATAGCTGTGGAAAGGATGCTTAAGGGAATAGGCGAGCTCAGGAAATGTCTCGTTCAGAAGTTCGGGCAGTTTGTTAGAACTATGATATGGAGTAAGTCTGTGGTCAGCATTGCATATAGAAAAATATTTTTTATGTCCCATTGTAAAATAACGTCATACCGCCTCCTCCATCATAAACAGTGTTGTTCCAGCTGAAAGTGCTCCCTTTGAAAGACCCCTGACCCTGTCATTTGTCTGCTGACGATGGCTTTTAGAACCTCCTAAAGGATATTTTACAGCAGTGATTTATCCAGAGGGGGCCTACATTTGTTTCATCCGTTTTGATACTGGCCATTGTTTTCACATTTGATGCATTTGGGCTTTTCTATGCTCCTCAAAAATCTTTCCTATATCCAATTTTCGCCTTTCCCATGTCCAATTTTCCCTAATATTCAGATGATTATGGCATGATGCTTTCCTTTCCTCCTTTCAGCATTCCGCTCTTTTCCTCTCCTGCTCTTATTTTCCCCTGTTTCTCTTTCATTGTCCTCCGTTGATTCTGACATATGGCTACATGATATTATCTGCAATCAGCGTAGACAGATACACTACGGAGGCTGAGAGTCTGCTGCAAATCACAAACCACAAATCCAAACACAAAACCTTACATTTATTTAGACGTCCCTGTCCCAAAACCAAATGGCGTTTTCAATCTGCTCCCTTTGACAGACAGTTGGTAGTGTTTTAGGTTGCAGTCTAAGAATTAAATTACACCGTATTGAATCTTATAAAAGTGCAGTTAAGGGGATTTTCTTTTGTGATGTAATTTGAGCTATCCAATTTTCCTTGTATTTACTGTCTATATTTTTGTCAATTTGGCAGAGGAACACATTGTGTGCGTCAGCGCTGGGTGTCACTGGTGTCGTCACGCTATGGTGGTTTTGGTGTTGGCTGGCCTCGGAGGTCAGTGTGTGGGAAGAGATTGTGGCTCTGCAGGGCTTTGCAGCGGCTCTTGGCCTGTCCCTTTGGGCTCCGGCAGGCCCACATCCACTCCTCTTATTCATGAAGGGGTCAACACATGGGTCAAAACACACCGTTTGACTCCCCGCAACACACTGGTGTGTGTGGGCGTAGATGAAACTGGGTATTTTGTGGGCCTTTGGTAAGCTGCAGCTGGTAGCGGCTCTTACTCCTCTCCCTCTCAATTCCAAATGTGCCTAAAAGCATGGCTCACACAAAGGAAGGAGAGAGAAGACGCCATTAAATTGTGTTGCATTGAGTGCTGAGAGTGGGCTGCCGAGTTACACATAAAGGGATGGAAAGACGCTGTTTATTCCCTATTAGTATCACCACATTGACAGGTTGGTCAAGGGGTAAGGAAGATTTCTTTCTCCCTCAACTACCTCAAATGCTAGCAACTGAGAAACTATGCTGGACAAGACTAATGTGTTCCCCACCAAGCCAGCTGCTATCTTGGTGACTCCTCGAGTAGATCTCTTGACCACGGCCTCCCTCCTCCTCTCATTCCACTGTAACCTCTTGCTCCCTCTGTCTCTTTAGAGGAGGGATAGAGATGTGGAGGGCGAGAGACACTGACAGTGTGCGCTCCCCTGCTCAGTAAATATGAACTGCACCCAGCAGACAGACTCATTCATCACAGGGGAAAGAGGAGGAAAGGGGGTGGAGGGATATAGAAAAGGACTAAGAGAAATGTCCAAAAGACAGAGAGAGGGAGGGAGGAAGAGGAGGAAGAAGAGAGGTGGGAGGAATAGGAAGCAGATGGAAAGAGGATGAAAGAAAGGAAAGTGTTCTGGGTGAAACGAGTGGGTGAAAAAGATAACAGGTTGAAAAGGGGGAGAGTCCTGGATGATTGAAGGATAGATAAAAGACAGTGGATGTGCATGGGAGAAGAAACCTCAAGCATGGGAAAACTGATGAAATATCAGAGGACATTTTATCTTATCACCAAGAGATCTAATGTTGTCATCGATGCCTTTAAGCATCTTGTTATGAGAGCAACATTAGTTTTTCTGTCCTGCAGTTAGGAAGCTCATATCTCACTCGAACTTGTTGCTTTTCGCATTGTGACCTTGAATATGCACGCTAGGATACTGTAGGTGCTTGGATAAAGAAGTCATTATTTTCCCCAATGCAGTTAGTGGTTTAAGTGCCAGTTAGGCATGAGGTGAAAAAATGTAATAGGCTATGTAATAGCCAGGCTTATGACTACATAGGTAATAATTGTTAGTAGGAAAATTTCATTGTTAATTTAGTTTTGGATTTTTTAATAATAAAATATCACTAGGCATGCCCTTTTTATTATGTGCATTAAAAAATTCTATAAAAAGATAAGTATAAAGTATATACAAAACATTGAACCGTTTCTTGTAACTACTAATTTCAGCCAAATGCACCACTTTTCCTCACAATAAAGAAAAAGACACGCCTATCTGCTTATAATCTGCTGTTTGAACACTATTGTTTTCTCATTTTATAGATTTCCCCCCAAAAATATTATTATTTTTTAAGGAGCAGGTCAGTTTGAAGCCCGTATTTGTAGGGTTTGTACATTTCTGACCACTCCCAGTGGTAGCATCAAAACTGAAAATACAGCCGACAGCAATGCAGAAAATGTATTTGATTATACGTATAGTAGTTACTGTGCATCGATTATTGGCTAACACCCAGTGGCAAGCAAATCAATTTATCTTTTTTGAGTCTTATTCAAAGGAATCGGTCACAAAGATTGACATTAAAACTGCAACTTATATTCTTTGAGCTATTGCTCAAACACTTAGGGAAATTATCTCTCCTTGTGTTCAGAACCACTTTGTCAAGTACTTTGTAACGAATGTGTTCTGTTAAAAGTGCCCTTGACATTCCGTCACTTCAGATGTGCTTTTATTTTACTAAAGGTTTGAATGTTCCAATTGCATGCCAAAGGCAAGGAGACGAAAACAACCAAATATTTCTCGAAAATCCCAGACTTCTTTGCCCTTTCCGGTCCATGTCCTCAATTTCCAACAACTTCCCCCTCTTCACTCCCACCAAAACCACCTCCTCTCCATCTTTTTCCCCTCCGCAGAAAGACAGGAGAGAGGGAAGATGATGTGTGACAGATGCCATATTTCGACTTTCTGTCAGGGAGATTAATATTGACACAGTGTGTTTCTTACCAGGGGCTTCTTGACTGTGTGTGTTGGGTTTTGATTTCATTATACTCTGTTCAGCCACTTTTTTCTTAAGAATCAGACAATAACAGATGTGGCGACTGAAATAGAGACACTCATATTGGAGGGGCTGAGTGAACAAGTCATATTGCCGGGTGAGTCGGCCATCAGTCCTCTTTGCTGTGGAAGTGTAAACCCCCCAAGGATACCCAGAGCACACAGAGACCCTTCAATTTTCAACCCCTTCAACTCGACAGCAGCATGGCTCGTAAGCTGCTGTAAATACTGTTGTAGCTGTTGACTCACATATCTGTTTGGAAATGTGTTTTAGTTTGAGTTTAGCAGCACATTATTATTATAATGTAGAAGTACTCAAACATGTACTTTCATTTCCTTTTTTTGCCACTCTAGTCTTACTTTAGTAGATTTCTGAGTCAAGAATTGTACTTTTAACTCCAGTATCTTTATTTGAGAGATATAGTTACTAGTGCATAGTGTATTAAGATTTTAAGAACCTATTTGAGAGAAGCTGTCATTCATTGTTACAGAATAAATAAATCGCCCAACTGATACAGGAGTTTTGAGGTTAATATTGATATTTAAGAGTTTTTAAAAATCTGATAACAATAGTATCGTATATATAGTATAATATCTGTCTTTTTTAAACGGAAACAGGCATTTCTGATGTGGATCCCTTAAACGAGTTTTATTTAAGCTTTTAACCAAGATATGTACTAAGCGGGACTTTTTATAGTTAGTTTATACCGTTGTAAATAACGTTGTCACTGCTCTCTGACAGACATACTATGTAATAGCATCACTGTTCATAAATTTCTTCAAACATATGTTTATCAAATCTGTGCTGCTTTGTTGGTCGACAAATATGCTGATACAGATTTACAAGAAGCTAATATCAGCTGATGTATTGGTCTACTATGATATGACAACTGAAATTGACTCCACCAGGTACAACATTTAAAGCTGCTTATATCATTCATACATTAGTGTTTAAGGATGCATTATATCTCAGTGGCCAATATATTATCGGCTAATAAATGAGACACTGTTGTTCTTGTTCCGATAATGGAATTTCAGCTGATAATTATGATGTGGAGGCTTTTCACAATAGTTGTGGACTAGAGACGTCACCTGCAATGCGGTTCTGAAAGGGGATCAGTTCTTTAAAAAAAGTAAAAGGAGTATTATCAAGAAAGTTCTCCCAAAGTAAATCTAATGTTTTTTGTAGCTTATACATGCTTGTGAAGGTGAGAAGGAGAGGTGTGATATTAACTACAGTTATCAGTATTGCTTGGCTGTGTTTTGTTACTTTGTGTTGCTTGCATGACTACATGTACCAAATCTTCGGTATTGTTGCTGTATGATTGTATGTTTTGCAATTTCCTGTTGCTCTGCATGGCTTGTGCCCTGTCTTGAGAATGCTTATGTTGTTGCTGTTGCTGTCTTTATAGCATCTTGTTGTCTTCAATCTGTAAATTTAATTATTATTAATTTATTAATTTACTTTAAACTTCTTGGCCTTTCACCAAAGGACATTTAAAAATTAGCCAGCTAACACTGGCACCTTTATGGCATTTTGACATTGTAATATTGCGATATACTGTAGACTAACTGTTGGCTTTTTGTGGCCTTAAGGGTTGCATTAGAGTAGGATACAATTTTGTCAATTTCCAGACTAGCTGAACAAGAATAATGTCAAATATCAAAATATCACCATGTTTTATATATATTTTCTAGTTCAATGTCTGCCCAGCCCTAGTTTGTAAAAGATATGTTGTGTGTGTCGTTTTGAATTGGAGAGGAAACTGGTTGTGCTAAGTGTGGAGCTTAGGTTTCAGGATTTATTCCTCACACAGGTCTTCCGGAGTGCTAATATGGTGTATGAACCTTCATTATTTTCTTCCTTTCTTCATTGTCTTTACATGCCTGTTAGGGCTGTAGATGGACTCATAGATTTGGCTGAGATAAAATCAAATTGATTCAAATTTAATACCTTTTGTTGATTAAAGCAATCTACAAGTGGCTTCATGTCTGCAGGCCAAAGCTCACTGGCCTTCAGCTCCAACTTGTAAGCCTCTGAGAACTTTCTGAAGCTTATCGAAACATTTCTGAGGTAGATACAAGAGATGGATCCTACAGCTTCCTGATTTTGTAATTTCTAAGCGTGGGCCTTGCTGTTAGTGGAAGAATAAAATCAATTGGTCTCTCTGGAGAGGAGTAGGTATAGCTTGTAGTCCTATGATATGAGAGAAGATCCGAAACAGGAAACACAGCCGATTGAGGATGAAACAGGGAGGAGCAAAGCAGCTTCAGCGCATAAACAAATAGAACGCAAAGCAGGAGAGATAATGCAAGAAGGAGACAAGAGACCGATGGGGGAAACAGTTGTTGCCAGAGACTTTTATTGACCCCCCCCCCCCCCCCCCCCCCCCCCCCCCTCCTCTGTCCACGTGACTACCAGATAAATTCACACACAGAGAGAGAAGGGTAGTGAGGGGAGAGAGAGAGAAATGAGAAAATAAATTACTCTGGAAAGATATGACGATAGGCTACACGCAGCTTTAAATCTAAAAGGGAATTCGAGACACACTCGACCAATTTGTCACTGTGCTTTTTGCCTCTTTTCATTTCTTTTTTGGTGCTTTTCCCCCTATCATTTTTCACCCCCTCTGTACCCCGATGCCCCTAATTTACCCCACTTTCCCCGTGTAGGCCTGTCCAATTCTTCTCCACTTCATGTTTTCCAAATGTATTCTTCAGGACCTACACATTGTGGAGCTGTCACATGAGGCTATAGGATCTCTTTCTTTTTGTCTTCTTTCTAACCTACCTGCCATAAAAGGTGTTTCCCCCATGTCCAAGTCTTTATGTGTCTGTTTGTAATTTATTACAAATCCATAAATCCATCCACCCAAGCTCCTCTTTCAGTAGGTTTCCCTTCATCTGTAACTACAATCAGATTTGTGTCTCCCCCTCCTCTTCCTCCTTCTCTGCAAACATGGGTCTATCAAAATCTGAGAGAAAGGAGGAAATGAGATGCATCGCAAAATAAGAATGTGCTGGCCCCACGGTAAAGGATGTCTGGAAAAGAGGTGGAAGAATGGAATGGAAAGGAGAAAAGAAAGAAAACGCAGACTTAAAGTATACCCCCCTCTCTTTTATTTAATTTAGACGCCAGGCGAAAATCGATCCTGCCATTCGATACGCAATCCGAATCAAGGCGAATTAAGCGGGCGGAAATTAACTCTGAAAATATTTTTGATGGAGTGGCTTGTAGTCTCTCGGCCAAATGGACTGCAAAGTGGAACAAATGACAGGGGCCTAGTGGTGGAGACAGCGCCGCTCCATCTTCCATTAGGCCGTAATGGGATAGGTCCAGCCCCCTAGCTCGACTCGGCTGCATTAATCAAAACAGCCGCTATATGAAGATTTATGGTTCTCCACTCCAGCGAAGCCGGAGCCGGAGCCAGTTCTCGGTGTGTATGTTTGAAGGAGGGGGTCGGGACTCTCCCCTTTCCCCCCCTCCACCTCCCTGTCCCTTTCTCTCTCTCTCTCTCGCTCTCTCTCTCCATCCATCCTATAGACTTTGCCCCTACCTGTGGGCCTATACACAACATGCACGTCGCGCCTTTACACACACACCTTTAATCCAGAAACTGTGTAATCGCATTTTATCATTTTTTTGTCAACAGGCTTGTCAAGCCCTGATTCCTTTGTTAGCATGGTAAAGATACCTGTAATAGCCAGTCTATATACACATGAGCATGGTACTTAATCAGACTTTTTGTTAAGTGTGGTGGTGGGAAAAATAAAAAAGACTCTAGATGACCTTCATGCAACATAAGACAAACCATAAACAAAAAGATCCCATGTTGTATATAACTATACATGTTCATTGGTTAGATTTTTCACAGATTTAAGATGTCTGTAAACTCATATCCAGAGAATGATGTGCCAACTCTGTGAGTTTGCCCACCACACAACCCTGATTATGTGTTTTGATTTGTTGTGTTGTAGTTTTTCAGCGTTTTGAGGCCCGCCCTGAGCAACTTCTCCTCTACGAATCCCAGAGCTGTATGGGTTGCCAGTTGTCACCTCTTACCCATCCAGCATAACAACCAGCAGACAAACAAAATAGGCATCCTCTGGCGTTCAGTAGTGAGACTTTAGATTACAGCTTGTATTGCTGCAGCTCCTCTCTCCATGGCAGCCTATTAGGAGTGTATAGCCCGGTGAGCAGGCCACTGCTGTGACGAGCCAAAGGGACAGACAGGGGGAGACAGTGTGACGGAGAAGAGTGTGGCAGCTCAAGTAGATTGGAGCTGGGATCATTCCAAAAAACTTCAGCCAAGTTTTGATGAGATGAGAGTGATCGGACCCACTGCTGAGAGACCCTGTTTTACTTTTTCTCTCTCTCTCTTTGTGTGTGTGTGTTTCTTACACAGGAGGAGGATGGATGAACTCTTCCCAATAGATAGATCACACCTCTATCTATTCACACACACATTATCTATTACCTAACTTTCACAGCTCTTTCCGACTCTCCCCTCCCTTAACCCCTGTATCTTGTCAGTGTTTTCCCCCATTATTTGTGTCCCCTCTCTTTCTCCTCCATCTAGCTCCCCATCTTATTCCACTTCACTCTCTATATTCTCTCATTCCCCATCCTCTGGCCTTTAACTCTCCCGTGCGGATAAGCAAACCAGAATGGAGACATCTCTGTATCCATCTATCTATCTCTCCTTTCCTTTCGCCCTCCCTCTGTTCCCCTTTTTCCTTTCTTCTCCCTCTTTTTCCTTGCGCGCAAAGGGGAAGCTCGCTGCCAGTTTCAGTCTGCCAAAGGGTTTATTTAAATTAGAAACGCTTCAATCTCCTCACTCCCCCTCTCTCTTTCCTTTCTCCCTCTCTCCCCCTCATTCGCTTTCCTACCTCTTTCTCTTGGCTGAGGGTGACTCCCACCTTTCCTCACTGACACCCTCTAGGGTCCCGTCAATGCCAGACAACTTTGTTTTGTAGATGGAAGTGGTGAAAAGCGGGGTTGGAAGGAGAGAGGAAACGAGGGAGACGAAAAGTAGAGGTGGGAGAGTGGGAGTTGGAGAGGGGTCAGGGGAGACCTGTTAGTCAGTGTACTTTAGTTCCTTCTTCCTCTCACGGCTCATTCCACCCAGATTAGGACCTGTAAATGGCTTAAGGCTACCTCACCTGGCTTTGGATCTCCCCATCTCACAGGAATACAGGCAAACTATTACCTTTTACTCTCTCATTATCACACACTCAGATCTATCTTGTCCTAAAAGGTCTCTCGTCTCCCGCTTTTGTTTACTTTGAATAATTTCTTTCTTTCCCATTCCTGCACAGTGTTTGTCTCCTAATTTTTGCCACATATCTACTCCACTGTCTCAGTGACCAGAATAGGTCCGACATCACACCTAATCATCTCCTCTGTTAACAGTGACCCATCTCCCCGATAATCCTTCCATCCTCCCACCATCTAATCCCATCATACCCACCCCTCTTACCCCTCCTCCTCACCCATTAACACACAATTATTTTGGGGTGGGGCGACACAGGCGAGGGGGAGGAAACGAGGTGTGGAGAACACAGAGAGACGGTCTCTCACCAGACGAGCTCATAGATCATGGAGATTATTAATACTACTGTTAAACACCCCATTCAAGGGCCGCCATCATCCACACATGCAGACACTCGCAACCAAAATGTGCACACATACACACACACACCCCCATCATATCTCATTCCCAGCACACATCTTCATATGAGCTGTCATTCATGCTTGGTGAATCGGCATCAATTTCATTTGAGTCATTTAAACAATGCTGGGTGCTCATTACAGCATGAGGTTCAGGGGTAGAATCAGATTTATAATCACAACTCTCATTGGCAGCGTCAGCTATTATTCACGAGGTCGTTTCCTTATGATTCGCCTCCTGCAATATTTCTAATGACGGTAATTTCAGGTTTGATCTGATTATCGTGTACACAGTGAGGTGAGAGATTCTCTGTGACTTGCCGGTAATGACCAGGGAAATGTGGCCTTTATTTGGCAGTGGGGGCCCATCTAGGGAGAGGAGACTGAAAGGCAAGCAGGGAGGGTGTTTGTTTGTGTGTGTATGTGTGTATGTGTGTGTGTTGTGTGTGTGTGTGTGTACATCAGTGACCTGTCCATTTAACCATTGGGGTTCTGGGGAGATGGCAGGGGGAGCCAGGCGTCCCCGGAGAGCAGGGTCTGGGGAAATCACACTCTTACTTTCGCCAAACAACCTGGAGGCTGCATGGCAGCTGGCAGCAGCCAATACACACACTCCCACTCCCCATATCCTAGTTTATATGCAAAGAGACTCCTCAACACACCGGATCTGTGATGTATGCTCTGCATAAAAATTCTGAATTCAGTGAGAATCCTATAGTGAAAACAGCTGCATGATCTGTTAGTCCAATAGAGAAAGGATACTAAAAAGAATGCAGGATTTTGTGGAGCACTTGAGTGACTTTTTACAACATCCCTAACTTCCTGAATTTAAAGGTTGCACTTGCAGAAACCAGCCAATAACAACAGGAGTTTCTAGTCAAAGCAGGGGTGTAAAAGCTTACTTTGGTGTCCTACTGCTCCATTAGCTGATCTCAGGTCTCCCTGTGAGCTCTGCTAGTGCCAGCTCATTGATTCCTTAACTAATCACTCTAATCAAAATGCCTTTTATTCATTCAGCAGCCTACTTCTTGCATTTAAGGATCAATTGCCACACAAATATACAGAATTATTCTGTCAACAATTTCAGTGGATTGCCTGCTGTTTTTTGGAAAAGATCTATTTTTGTGCAAATGTACCTTTTTTTTCTTCAAAAAGTTACAACTCCTCACACTTTAATGAAGCAAGATGATACCGGTTTGAGCAAGTTCAAGACCTCCAATACATGCAGTATATGTAGCTACCAGGCTGACTGCTCCTTAAAATACTTTGTCACCTGAGGAAATTGGTTTCCTGTTTATGCTGCATGCTATAAATCGGTCTCTTTGTCTATGAATGATTCAGGCAGAAAGAATTTACACCCTCATTATTTGGAGAAATTAGAATAGTGCAGTCATTAAATAATTAAACAATACTGCCAAAGAATTATACATTGTCTCAAGCTGTCTTATTTTGATGGATGTCTGTTTATGACTCGTTCCGCCGAGAAATTACTACAACATTTCTTTCCTGATAATATATCAATTTATCAGCAGAGATTTTTATGTTAATTCCCCTCCCCCTCCCTCTAAAATAAAGTATCTCACTCCCAAACGATCTCGAACTAATTAAGCAAGCGTTAATTAAAAATTCGAGACAGGATAAACGTGGTAGAATTGGTATGGAAACGTTAAAGTTAATCAAGCTTTCAAATTATTGATAACATCCTTAGAACAGTGATCGATCGGGAAGACATTAAGTGGCAAAATAAAGCAGCCGCATTCAAATTTGATGGGTGCCCTTGTGTGTGTGTGTGTGTGTGTGTGTGTGTTTGTGCGCGTGCGCGCGTGCGTAAAGCAATGTGCAAAAACAATTAGGTCCATAATACATAATATTAGTCCACATGACAAATAGGATATCTTTTGTGTCATTCCAAACTTGCTTGTGTGCACATGTGCGAGTCCGTGACTCGTGCGTGCGCTTGTGTGAGTAAGTATGAGAGTGGGAGTGGGGTTCTGGGTGTGTGTATGTGTGTGTGCGTGTGTGTGTGTGTGGGGGGGGGGGGGGGGGGTTGTCTTTATCACACACATGCCATTAATCAAATGTGTGCGTTCAAATTGCATTGTGAACTCCTAGAGACCGAGATATTGACTTCTATTGATATGAATATTTCCCTTCTTTTCAGTGCTTTGCGCCTATTTTATAAGCAGCGTGCTTCCCCGTGTGTTTACATGTTTCTCCCCTGCCTGCACGTCTGTTTACGCCAGTGTCAGAGCCTGTGTGGCATGTACTTACAAGGCGCTTCATCATCCCACCAGCGATAGGAGCAATTCACCCATAAAGTGGGTCTTTCGCCCATAAATAATATTCAAGTCGCTCTATTGTTAAGTGAAAAGTTGACTGGTGTTTGATTTTTTTTTCTTTTTTTCCCCTTCTTCTTCTTCTTTTCCGCGGCGACCTCGGGTTAGGACTCATACATCACGGGATGACAGCTATAGAAAGGCCCTAAATTAGCAACTAAATCGAATATTGATCAGCTATGTGCGGCCCTGCGAGTCGCGCCTCCTTGCCGTTTTTTCCAGAGAGAGAAGGGGGGTTGGGGGAGTGGAGGGGTGAAAACGAGAGATAGAGGGGGTGGGGGCGGTGAAAGGTGCCTCTCTCTCTCTCTCTCTCTCTCTCTCTCACACACACTCTTTCTATCTCTCTGTGTTCGTGTATTTTATTGTCCATTGCTTTGGACTCAGAGTAAAAGCATCTTCCTTGAAATTGGATGTTTATTTTCATATATGCAGTTTTTGCATTCATAAGAAAATGAAGCAATAACATAATACTAATCTCTGTATCTCTCATGGAGTAACAAGACTTCAGATCCGTTCATTTCATGCTTTAGCTGTCCATCCATGTAGTAACAACCGTCATGTCTGCTCCGTTCAAGAATTGCTCCTTACTGTTTACATAAAGTTCAAATGAAGACCCTCATTACCCACTCGCATATTGGCTCCTGTTTATGGATCATTGACGGCGTTGGCGCTGTTGCATCGACTTCCCCTCTTATCCCCGATGCTGGCATGAGTGGGAGGTCGGCGGCGTGCACATGCTCTCGCAGCGGGGACGCCTTTGATGAAACGATCAAGAGGGCTCTCTCTCTCCCGGGAAGTGTTGTGTGTCCGGGGCGGCGATGAACCAAGCCCAAGGCCGGAGGAGTGGGTGGTCAAGGTTGCGCCGGGTCAGTGAGATTAGCCACGGCGTGCTCTGTAACAAAGGGCCGGATCGTCAGGTGCCGCCAAGTCTGGATCAAAGTATCAGGTGTAGGACAAGTGGGGCGTAAGACAGGGATGAGCTGCGGATTACAGCGGGCTAATCGGAAAGGATGCTTTCAGTCCATTAACGGATGCTCAAAAATAGGCCGGAGTGGTGGTGTCGTTTTTGACCGGGATTGTGAATTGAATCGTAGGCAACTTTTAGGGCATTTGTAAACAGTGGTGGAAGAATTACTGAGACACATTATTAACTTAAGCTGTGAAAATAGTCCTGTATGCAGTTTTTTACTTACAAGTAAAAGTACAAAAGTATTATCAGGAAAATGTAGCCTACTTGAAGTACTAAAAATAAAAGTTCTCATCATGTAGAATGCCCCCTTTCATAATGTTATTTTATACTACATTTATGGATTTCAGTGATCCATTAATATGTAAGCAAAATTTGAATGTTTTAGTTGGTCGTGGTGGATCTAATTTGAACTACTTTATATAGTTGGATTCATCTGTAACTATATTTGGAGTCCTAAACCTCTTTCCCATGTCTGTGAAAGTATAAAGTGTCATAAAATTAAAATACTCAAGTAAAATACAGATGTTCTTAAGTAGAGTACTTGAGAAAATGCACCTAGTGACATATTAACTGTTTGTAGGCCTAGATAAAAAGTGTGTATAGGTCAAAACATTTCTTACACAGTCCCAACGAAAGGTAAACGCCAATAGTTTGACAAATTAAGTATTCAATGATATTATACTGGGTTTTTTTTGTTCCTCTACCTTCATCTGACGTTTTAACCATAGACAAATGTTTTAGATATAGGGCCTACACAAAATCATCCCAAGCTTGGACGTGGCCTGCAGTTTGAATGTCCCATGGCGTTTTCGCTTCACTGTCCATGGTGCTGAATTAACTGGGCCCACAGCACCCAGGCCACTGTAGACACGTGTTCGCTGTCCGAGGTGCTGAAACCACCCCGATCGCCACTTTATGTCAATGAAACGCCTCCCGAACTCCTTTCTTTGTGAGCCTCTTCAAGCCCAGTTTACTTTATGGGTCATCTCACCAGGTTTAGATAACACCGATCTGTAACCGAACCAACGGAAAACCTCAGTGTATCCTGTGGTCACCAGCAACCATGTCCTTTAGTTCGGGGCATCCCAAGCTTTGTGATACACCGCCCTCCCCCCTCAAATAAGCAGACATGCTCAAGTTTGTCAGCCACCCTCAGAGGATTTAGTGACAAGACTTGCTGCATATTATAATAATTTTATATGTATAGTCAAGAAAGCAAAACCTAAGTATAAGTATAGGCTTTGCAAGTGTACTTTTTAAGCCTCTTTAACTGCGGCTGATGTGCTCTACTGTCCAACAGTAAATTTATATTTAACTATTATTAAGTATCCTAATCGAACAGGAAGACAGAGAGCTACAGAGAGAGGCATATGAAGTTAAGTTTGTCGGAGAGACAGCACGCGCCCCTCCCTCCTTCACGTGCCTCTCGGGCTACTAGCAGCTCTTCAGAACTCTGCTCGAGGACATTCCGGGAACCATCTGTTTCCGGCAGAGCGCCGTTCGCGGGGCATGCAGGAAACGAGGCTCACAAATTTGCGCGGAAAGGTGGTTGTCTGCCAATGCGCTTGTTGTGAAATATCGCCCCCCTCCCCTCCACCCCGCTTGAATTCCTATCGTCTGTCGCGTGGTACACCTAACGGGATAGATTAAGTGTTGCAGAACAGAACGGAACACCAGCTGAAAAGCTCTCTGCGAGGAGAAAGTGTCAGATTAGGTACTTTGGAAAGATAGGCTATATCACTGATGAAGAGGCTGGGAAACTGGTTGTGTTGCAGTTCACTACAGGGTTACCAGTTCACACTACCACAATCCACTTTTAATTGCAGGTTATGACTGGTCCACGCAAACACGGTACAGCTGGTAAAGAGAGAGAGAGAGAGAGAGAAAGAGAGAGAGGGGAGGGGCGAGAGAGGAGAGAGGGGTTAGTGTCAAGGTAAACTGGCAAAGAGACAAACCAATCCCCACCTCTTTGATGAGAAGTGCCCAGGGCATTTGCAGCAAAGACTGTAATACTGTACTGTGGAGGGGAAATGATCTTTCCATCTTTCATCATCAGTTCTAGTTGTAATCTGATTTAGATCCGATACATTCTGCCTAGTGCCCTGTTCCTCATTTGATTTTAAACAAATTAATTTCAGAATCAGCTTTATTGGCCAAGTATGTGCACCCATACAGACAACAAAGCTGAGCAAAGATAGGTAAACATAGAACAATTTTAATATGTACAAATAGGTGAAATATTCAAGGTCAAAGTTGTTTTGTTGTCTCCTGTAAGAGAAAGTTGTCTTAGAGTTAGACAACCGTGGCATCAGACTGACATACAATAAAAACACATTGAATAGGCTCACATAGCAATAAATGATCCAAGGTACAATTAAATTACACAAAAAACATAAAAATAATCATAAAAAGTCCTGAAATAAAACCCACACAATTATTTCTCACCAATTCCTAGGTGGTTATCTTGATACCTCCTCTTGCTATTCTGACTGTCCTGCAGGAGCTGCCCATCAATACGTTTAACTGACATAGGAATAAACACAACTGCTATAAACACTCTTTAATAATAGTAAGTTAATAGTAACAGAAAGTTAATATATTTTATATATATAAAGCAACAATAACCAACAATATGGACTGTCTATTTACAAGTCAGATTTTTCCATAAGTGTAAACAATACAAATAGTGCCAAAAAAATAAATATTGAGCACTGTGGATTAAAGAATATTGTCATTAGCAGAGTGACCTATTCCGAGTTTTCCACATGCTCCCACTTTAGGAGGTGTGCTTTCTCCTATACCCCTGCAAAGGTGAGATGATGGGGCCTGCAGATGCATCACCTGAGACCAAAGGAACCTGCCAACACTTCACACTGAGTGGGAAGTGTTAACAGGATCATAGCCTGAGGCAGAAGAAAGAGGTCTGTATTCATGTGTGAACAGGACATCCATCGTAGATATGGAATTCCCATTTTGTATTTACTGCTTTAATATTATGTTAATATCCATGCATAACAGATAGCTGTGGAAACAAGTCTTGAAAAATGTAGTAGTAAAATGCATGCAGACTTTTTAAAAATAAATTGTAGATCCACAAATGAAAGCTAGCTGCAGTTTAGGTATAAAGGACACTTTTTACAGTTTCTCATTTCCAGCATGTTTGCCTTTTTTCTCTGAGTTTATAAACTACAGTGTTTACACAAAACAGTGTAAACTATTTATGGTAAAGGGCTTAACTTTAAAATAACTTAATCACAATCACAAACACTGCTGTGTATCATGTTAGGCACAATGCCAATTAGCAGCAATCTTCAGCTATAAAACAGGTCTGGCAATTAGCGCTTTGATCTGTGAGTTTATAAAGTAACACGGGGCAACTAACAGAGCTCAAACGAAGGCAACTTATTTGTGAAAACATTGCAAGTGTGTCAGTGAACAAATTTCAGTTATTTCAGAGGAAAAGCCTTCAAACACTGTGCAAAATATATCAAACACAAACTTAATAAACAAATAGGAATGGTAGCCACAAGGTAACATGATATAACATGGATATGATAGACGTCTAAAATTGATAGATGTCTAAAGTTTCTACAGTTTTGACGAATGCTGCAAATGGCCGGGGAACCTAATATAACCTGCCTTTTTACTGCAGTGTCTTTGATGATGAAGTGGTGGTTATTTTATCTAACCCCTGTATTTGTTTTCAAGTATCATGTATGTTTCTCTTTCCCATATTGCAGATGCCCGGAGAAGAATGTTATCGCATTTGGAGAGTGATATTGATTAATGAGAACCTTTTTGTCACACGCCGAGGCTACGGGAGACTGATCACCAAAGATCAAAACAAAGGAGAGAGCCAGGTAAGAGCAAACACGGAGGAACAATAAGTACAACTGACAATGATAGAGACGGTGTTGTTAGCCAGAACATGACTGGCGAGATAAGAACAAAAGAAAGGAAAAGAAACAAAAAATATTACAAAGTTGACCAGAGAAGTACCAACGGGAAGAGAAGGATGAAAGCAGTAGAAACAGAGCTGTAGAGAGGGAAAGAGGAAGGAAAGAAGGACTGAGGGATAATTACATTAGAAAGAAGAGAGAGCCAAAAGGAAGGAAATGATTAGAGGAGAAGGGACTGATATCCGATAGAGAGAAGTAGAGATGGAGGAGGGGATGGGCGAGAGAGGGGGGCTCACTTACCTCCCGCTGTTCAATACGTACAGACACTCTCTCTCTCTATGTGTCAATACACAAACGCGCTGTGTGTGTGTGTGTGCTGGTCTGTTAATCCCAGTCTAGCATCCTATCTCACTTGTCCCATCCGTTGTCTCAGAGGAACTTTCTTGTCTCACTCATTCCCTGCGTCGCAGTTCATCTTGAACTTCCCTGTTGCCTTTTCTAGTTTCCAGCCGCACTTCTTAGAATTGAACTGATTATCTACAATCACATTAGTTGTGTTAGTCTGATCTCTTTTACATTATCATTAGCCGAATGCCTTTAAACTTCAGAACTATAAACCATTATACATTGTCTTGTTTGGTCTGTCAGATGTCATCTTTGAAATATATAAACCGCCTTTTCATCATTTATTCTCCCTTGTTCATATCTCTTTGTTCCTCTCTCTGGCATATCCGTCTGTGCTTCTTTTTCTTTCACCTTGTATTTATCTTGCCTCAAAGTTATACTATCTCGGCGCATATCTCTTTTGCCTCGCCATCTATCAACTGCCTTTGCCTTCTCTTTCTTCTTCTCTCTCCCTCCCTCCCGAGGTCCCTCTTTCCAGGAGGCCTACCTTTTGTCATTGACCCCTGCCCTGGGTGTCTGGGCATTGACTGGCTCTCTCCGTGTCACTGGAGCTCCCTGTCAATACTTACCAGGTTTGGCCACCCTCTGTGCTGTGGTCAGAGAGTGGGAGATACACGAGATGCTCCACGGCACCGGGAGATAAAATAAAAATGAATAAGAGGGGGAGTAAAACAAAGAGGGATGGAGAAGAAAATGATGGAGGGAGGCAGTGTGTGAGGCAGCTGGTCAGCAACCCTGCATGGTTGTTACACTTTAGTAGAGCCTTCTTGGTTTTTGGCTTGTCAAGTTTTACAGTGAATGAGCTCATGTATACAGTATAGGACCTCCATCAGCTGCCCCAGATATCTGCAGCCATCACATACAATTATTTATTTTGGCAATCTATATGTCTACCTCTTCTTTTATTTGAATTAACTTTGATAAAAGAGGCCAAGAATTAGATATTAGCACAAAAGCTAATGGTAATAAGTTAACAACTTGTCACCCTAAGTGCAGGAAATTTCTACAAGGTTAGGTCTACAATGTTACCTCATCTTTATTACAAGCTGAGACAAAAAGTTTTAAGTTACATTACATTATTCAAGGATAGAGCTGGTGAGAGTATAAAGGGGAAATCACAGGGGCTGTATAAATTTAACAAAATAAACTTTACCATGAGAGCTTGCTATTTCACTTAACTCTCAGCTTACATCATTGGTGCATGTGAAGCGTCAACTTGGTGGATCGTCATGTTTGTCTTTATGCAGTACATATGTCCTTTTCATTGCATTTAATTTGTTTATTTACACGGAAAATGCACATGAATTAGCATTTCTATATATGCCAGTGTTAGCCAGCCAGCTACATTTCAACTGCAGTCTTTTGGCAAGATGTTCTTAGCCAATAAGATGACAAGTTAAAATCAATACAGTTACAAATATAACATCATAGTGCAGTAAGACGTCCCAGTGACAGCAATAAGAATTGTTTGGCACGTGTCTGTTATAATCTACAAATCAAAAGTTAATAGCAGCTTTTGTAGACAAGGTGAGTATAAAGATATTCAAGTGAGACAAACAAATATGACATAAAACAGGTGAAATAAATAAAAATGCAATTAATAATATATGTATTCTATGTTTTAAGTCATTGTTACTCATCAAATCATGATAATTATAACCTTATTGTATCCGTTTATTAACGGAATTATCTTTTACTGATCTTTAAATTGACTAATTTACTTAAAATCTCTTGTATTTCTAAGGTTTACATTTAATTCAATTCATTTCAATACAATTTTATTTATATAGTGCCAAATCACAACAACAGTTATCTCACAGCGCTTTTCATAAAAGAGCAGGTTTAGACCGTACTCAATGATGCTATTTACAGAAGCCCAACAGTTCCCTATTTAGGTTGCTTTCAGTCTCTAAACTATTATATAAAGTGAAATTCACTGACTGAATGAATAAAAATGACTAAAAGTATTTTGGGGGTTTTTCAAAGCCCTCGATTGGCTTTATTTATACACCTGCAAGCTCATGTACTGGCAGGACAAGTTTTGTGGGGAATTAGGGATTTGTGGTTGAATATTTTCAATGTTACAAGCTAAAGGCTTTCTAATGTTCTGTCAGAAAGAAAAGTAAGTTTTAAGAAACCATTACTGAGAACAAGAGGAACCAAAGAGCATGATGACTGATTTGGCATAGCTGTGCCAATAGCTTCATACATGTTGTTAATATGTATTGACAAAGATAAATTTATTTAACATTCATAGTGTGCACTCAGTTAAACAATAATAAGTAGATGTGACAGCACCAATCATGTTTCAGGCTGTCATTATGAATGTCATTTTGTACATCCTCATCCAGAATTCCTACAGTATCATTTATAAACGCAGTGTGAGCGTCAACCTCTATTTTACAGTCTACTCCATCTGCAGCATGCTCGGCCTCCCATTCCCTCTTTACTCTTTTCATTTCCTCTAATCTCTCACTCCCCCTTGCTCTACCTCTGTGTCACTTTGATTTCCCTATGCACTGGCCTGTGGGATGTGTGTGTGTGTGTGTGTGTGTGTGTGTGTGAGAGAGAGAGAGAGAGAGAGAGAGAGAGAGAGAGAGAGAGAGAGAGCATGACTTAATTGTGTAAAGCAGTTCCACAATTGTAAGTGAATCAGTGGATGTGTCCTTTAGCACACCAGTATATGTGGAATTGGAATTACTTGGAATGTCTCATGTAATCCACGTACCTTTGAAACACACACATGCACATTTTCTATTTTGGTTGCTGGTGTCCCTTTGCATTCCCTGCTTTTATAAAACTATATTTATATGGATATCAGCATGAGGTTTTTCATGCATACATTGTCTAAGTATATGATCATACATATGACTGTTTGTCCATGCATGGATGTGTGCATGGCAGTGCACATTGCATGTACATATCTGTGTTTGTGGACATGAACGTGTGTGCATGTGTAAATATATGTGTTTTTGTAGTTGTGTGCTTTTGTATGTGTGTGTGTGCACGGACGCCTCCGAGTCTAGGCTCAAGCCTGGATGGGCCTGTCTATATGAGAGTAGACAGTGTGCGCGTGGAGAGCAGGGGAGTGAGAAGGACGCAGCGGCAGTTGGGGGGGGGGGGGCAGCACCAGGCCGAGGGGCCCCCTCTCGTAGACAGTTTGACTGATGACATGCATTAAACAGTTAATCTGTCTGATTGAATGTTTGCTTCCTCCAAATTGAAACATTAAACAACAAGGCGAGAGAGAGAGGGAGGGGAGAGCCCGAAGAGGAGAGAGGGATATGGCTTCATCTATTGCCCAAATCATGCAAAGCATGAGACTGGAATATATAATACTGTCCTGTGAGCTAGAGAGAGGGGAGGCGAGAGTAGGAGAGAGATTGGAAGGGACAGAGAGAGGAGTGTGAATGAGGGAAAAAGAGAAAACGAGTGAGGGAGAGAGATGAGAATGGAAAGGCTCTGGGTAGGTGGGGACGAGAGGCATAAAGGGTTAGCGGGGGAAGAGAGGAAACGAGAGAAAGGGATTCAGTGAGATGTAGAGGATACAGGAGAATAGGCCCATTGAGAGAAGCTCTGCAGAGCCAAAGTTCTCTTTAGCTGACAGTCCAACAGAGACAAAAAGCAAAGATTAAACAGCAACAGTTTAAAAGGATTATGTCGGTGTTATAAAGAGAGGAACACTTTAACGATTATCGCGATTTTGTCTCTTTTGAACCTCACACAGATTCAGCCTAAAACAAATTTCTTTTATGCAGGTCTAAATCATTTATCTGTACAAAAAGCCTTGCTGTCTGGCTTTGTGTTGTGGACAAGAAGAGTGGAGGTAGTTGTCCCTATTTCCTAACCTGGTTTTACTTCCCGGGGTCATGAACCCTCTCACGGAGCCTGGAACCTCCTTCTCTTGTCAGCTCTCTCCCAGTGGGACTGACACAGAAAGCAAGACGACATCATTATGTTCTCACAGATGATGGGTATCTACTCATAAATTCATCATTTCCTCAGCCAGAGAAAACAAATGTATACATTTCTAAAATTGTCACAAGATAACACCCATAACAAGTGTTCTTTATTTTAATGTTCTCCAAACCTAATCTTTTTTTGTTCATGCACTTTCCTGAATCATAGACCTTGGTCTTTGGATTATATTGTTGAATTGAAAGTTTGTTTCTTATCTTCTCCACCTTTTTACCTAGAAAGCAAGAAAATGTAAATTATAATGAGACTGCAGTTATTGTGCATATTTTGCAAAAGAGGAAAAAGTGTTTTTTGGACTTATTTGCAGTGTAAGCTTCTAAGCTTCAAGCCTCTAGGTGGGCATTTCCCATGGCAGTGTCTGACTGACATCTAAGAGCCGGTGTTGCCAGAAGATACATTTCATGCTGCACTATTGACCGGAAAATGTCATACTTGAATATAAACGTTGAAAGCTGATGCTTTTTTCCTGTTTTTCAACATGCCTGAATAATGTAGGCTTTCAATAATGAGTTATTTTAGCTCTCTGTTCCTTTATAACACAACATTTGTTAGGACCCATCGTGCTGTTTGTATACCTCTCAGAAAGTAATTAGCCCAGCTTGCTAATCTTAACATTGATTCCCACTAGACATTACTTATCTTTCAAGGGGCGTGTTTATATATAGCATTAACAGCCTCTCTTCCAATAGTCAAGTTGTGGAGATGTAATGACTAACCTGTCGCGATTCACAGCAAGTAGTCCTGTGACCTCAGCACTCTGTATGTTACCCCATGATATGAATTACAGCATGTTGGCCCACCAGCTGGTTCACTGCCTGTGTGTTTCTAAGTGAAATGATATAACCAAATGTTTTTAGTGCCCATCCACACAAATATTTAACTAATCAAATTACCAGTTCTGACATGTTCAGTCGCTATCAAAAATTCTTGTCCCCTGGAGAACACAAATATAGGTAGTGTTATCAGTTCAGGAAAATACATTTAGTTTAGTCTTTTTGGAAATTATGATTTTGACCAACTAAGTCAAAACAAATACCAAGGAAATATTTGTATATACCGTAAACTTTAATTAATAGCCCAGGCTTTTATTTGCTAAAATCACTCATTTGACCCTGCCTATATTTGGGACAAGCGTCCATATGGGACAGGCCTTTAATTCCTCTTGCACAAAACTGAAATAGGCTACTATGAAACAGTTTATTTATTTCAAACAGAATATTACTTGTATAAAAATTATCCAGTAATATCAAATACATGTCATTCATTTGATCTAGCTCCAACAGACGGCTTATACGCTTTTATGTTGAAGGTAGCAATGTAAGGAAAACAGCAACAGGGTGCAGGATGAGAGAACTGTGGCAGAAGTTAACAGACAGAGAGCGATGGACTTCACATGACAGTATTCACAACTTGGATTAATTTATATGAAAAGCTGTTTTGACTCTATTGATTGGTGGACCCTTACAGACTAAAGGAATGGACACATTCGGACTTAACGAGTGCTTCATAGGTAACGGGAGTCGGTACTTTTCTTTTCATGTTTTGTACCATGCCAGTTACACTGGTAAATCTATAAGAATTAGACTTTGGGACTTGTTGTTTCTGTTAAATGAACTGAACGATTCAATTGTGGAGAATCTAACCGATGTAAGGATGTGTAACATGTCCATACTGACATATTGATCATACGTTTAAACATTAATATTTGTATTAAAGATCTAAGCAGCTTAGAAGCAACTAAAGCGGGCGACCCAGAGGGGTTTAACAGGTTTTATGCATCCAAAGAACATCTATAAAAACCAGACCAGTCGTTTAGTCGAGGCTGGCGTTTATTTGTCAAAATGTGTTCCCACAACATGCCAGTAAACAGGGGAGGTGGCTATTTGGGACTTGGCTATTAATTGAAGTTTGACGGTATATAATAATTTCAGGCACAGCAAAAGAATACATGAACAGACAGGGAGCAAGACACTAACAGACAGACAGATAAACAATAGGTTAGCTTTTAACAGAGCTGTTGCCATAGAAATGCTGGTAGTAGATTGGGAGAAATTGGGTGACCCCTAGCTGGTAATGTGATATGTCTTTTAGCCTTAGCCTGACCCTGTCCCCTCCCAGGGTTCACAACTGTCACCATGCTCAAAATGGGCTTCCCTTCCCTTTGTCTCAAGTGCATATTCTCCTCTGTCAGAATTACCATCATTTTCTCCGCCAACTGATTTTGGTCCAGCTCTAAGACTGAGGTATAATTGCACAAACAGACACCCACTAGGTCTTGAAGAGCACATAAGCTTAAAGCCACTTTACCACCCAACAGTCAGCAGCCGGAGAGAAGAAAAAAAGACAACAGGGGAAGATGAAAGCATTAATGGATAGGTTGCAGGATGGACGGATAAATTGATAGATCTTTTAGAGAAGGTCAAACTTCTGTGCCCACACGCGGCACCATCATGAAGAGAAGAGAAATTGATTGCCGCTCACAAAGGCGCTGAAATGACTGGAGAAATAATTTTCTGGGCAATGAACATTCTAGGAGGTTTTGGGGGGGCTAGCTGAGAGAAAGTGCAAACCTTTCTAACAGGGTACAAAATGGTTCAAGTAAGCTGCTGTCAAGTGGAGTTGTTGGTGAGAAAGCTCATTGAGTTGATCTTCAGGTACTAGATCCCCACTGCGCATTCCTGTGTGTATGTGTACACAAAGCGATGTGGGATCTCCAGTTAAAGGACAGGTTATCCAAACTGCAACAACTCCTCCAAATTATGGATATGTGTTTTGAAATTGCCCTCCAGAAAAAATACCTGAAAACATTTTCTGATCTGAAACTGAGATTGGCAGAACAGCATAATTGAGTCTTACAAAAAAGTTGTTCCATTTCCAAATCACCATTGCAAAAATGAAAGTGTATTCCTAATTTTGTACCACTACAGTTAAAGGATTTAGTGGCAATTAGTGGTGAGCCTCTGTTTGGTTTGTCTGTTCTAGGCTACAGTAGAAACCTGTTCCCTCTGTAGCTCTAAGACCTAATTCTAAGGAAACAAAAATACAACAATTTTGATTTTCACTTGATTGTACACTAATGAAAACATACATAGGAATATTATATTTAATTTCTTCCAATATCTCTGCCAGTATCCCCCTAAATTTTACACAATGGTTCTTTTAAAATGTGGTTAAGTTTAAGCACAAAAACAACTTGGGTTTGGCAATGATCATGGTCATGGCTAGAAGAAACCAGTGTTGACTCAGAAACATGAAGCAAGCAGTCAAAGTCCAACGTTTTGTGGATCTTTAACAATGTCACACTGTTTGCTTCAGATGGACAATGACTCACAATTCCTACAGCATGTAGAGGTCTTTGTCACTTGAACATAAACAGATGTCGTTTTAACGAATTTGCTGAAACAACTGATGCTGTCGTTTTTGTTGGAAGGACAGTTTCCAGTGCAACAAGTCATCCAACCTAAACGACAAATAGGTAGTTTATCCATGCCTTCCAGAACAACACATACAGTATGAGCATTTCCAGTGACAGATGACCTGACCTTAACTACATTACGTAAGTCACATTACACTAAACATGTGGTTAACTTTGTGAAACAGTCGCAGTTTGGTTAGGTTTAGGAAAGCATTGTGGTTTGGGTTAAAACTTCACATGTGATGGTACTTGTGATGGAAGTCAGCAATGCTAATTAACTTAAAAGCCATTCTCCAGGTCCAAGTCCTGGGTTTGACCAATCTATCCAGCCTATCCACCTCCTTCCATGGACTTTCTCTGTATTTATAATATGTCACCCTGCTTGCTCCTTGGCTACCGTCGTACGGCCACTAGAGGTTGCTGCCACAATAAACGTAAAAATGGGCCGTAATATCCTGCTCTCTAAACAACCTACTTGGTAGTTTTTTTCTGGAGAGAACAGACTGCTCCAGTGATAGAGGGTATCATATTTATACAGATTGTTAAGCCCCTTTTTGGGCTATATAAATAAAATTTGCTTGCCTTAAGTAGTTTCACATTTTTCTAACATGCCCATATGTATTTTGAAAGAGCACACTTGAAACATCACTCCTGTCTGGATAAAGGACAAAATCAACAATGTTACTGTTCTTCTGCTGAAGCTAAGCAAGAAACACAAAGAGTGAAGAAGAGAAGAAAAACATACATTTGGTAAGTAGTGATTTGATTTTAACTACTCAGATTGCTGAAGCCCTACATTAGCTTTAGCTCAACTTTGGACCTTATTTTTACGCTAAGGAGAACTCACCATTTCATCAAACTGACAATACATACCCACCTCATGCAGTGAGTGGCCAAGTGTGTGAATGTGAGAAAGTAGGCAGGATTTCAACTTCTCTCCCAAGCTGTCTTTTTCCATTCTTCATACAAATATTTCTGTAATTTTTATATGTAAAAATGAGTGCAACACTATAAATCACTTTAATGAGAGACTGTCCAAAAAGGCATGCCGCTATCCCCATTTAAACAATTATCATGTCTCGCCCCTTTCTATGACAACAGGTTTTTCACCAAACCTTAAAGTGTGGCTGTTCGAAACAGCTATTAACACTCGCCTTTTTGTTGGACAACATGTTGTAAAAACTATAAGCATATCCCCGCCTTTACACTGGAGTCACACCAGGATGGGAACTCTTTATGGCCAGTTTGGAGAGGAAGAATGATGTCAACGTAGGCTACATATGGCTTGTAAGTACTGCGTAAGATATACTTCCTTACCTAAAAATCCTAACCTGTCCAGAATGATTTCACTAAACCCAGTTTTTGACTTCAGGCGACTTGCACGTATCTACAGAACCAATTTGTTCTGTAAAACTCTCTCACTCCACTCATCAATAGTTCCTGTCACAAAGGGCTCTTGTGTCACCACAAGCATTGCTCTTCGGATTACTCTGCCAGTGGTGCATTAAACACCACCCTCATGGGGGGTATAAGTGAATGCAAAACAATGAACAAACTGTCCCCAAGAGACTTTACCTAAATGAGCTTCTCTCACATTACAAGTGTCACAGTACTTTAGCATTCCCCCACCCCACTCTAAAAATTACAAAAATCATGAATTAATCTACTTCACTCTTGGGGTTTGTACTAAACACCCATACTTCATTTGATGAGTGATAATGAGGGATCCTTGGACACATGAAGCCTGAACCAACTTATCCTTGCACTTCGCAAACCTATTAATTCCTTTTCAGATAAACTAATCTTTCACTTCTACATACGCCATCACCAAAATGAGCAATCCTCCCGTCTTATGACAATCCCCCTTTTTTGATGACAGAGGCCCCTTCCTCCTCCTTAACATCCCTAATGACACTCAGATTGATAGAAAGGCCTCCACCAGCAGCCCAACAAATGGACCCGCATCAGGACCAGAGGAATGGAGTACAGTGGTGGATATGTAGATTGGGGAGCGCAGACAGAGATGGATCAGGGGGCTTATGTGTGGATAAACAGAGTGAGGTTGATTGCTATCACAGAGAGGGGCCATTACGGCGAATCCGCACGCTAATCATAATGAATCACTTACTTATTAAGCGTTAATTATGGCACACAAATACATCCCATGCAGGCGAGCGAGCACGGAGGCAAGCGATGGTGCCTGCCACAGTTCTGGGGGGTACAGAAGGAGGCGAGGAGGCCACATTAATTTATTCTTATTTATTAATTTCCCCAATTAAAACAACAAGGCTGCGGAATAGAAGTGTTTTCTTTGGGTGAAACAAATGAAGGCTCTGGAAAAGCGATATGAAACCAGGCGTGACATAGTGCAAACATTAAATCATGTGAAGTGATGGTGCTTGTTCAGCTGTTCATTACTAAAATAGCTTTATCCAATTGGGCTGCCCCCTCTTACCCCTTTTCTTTGTTATTATATCACACAGCAGCCCCTCCTTTGTCATAAGGAGCACAGCCTTGTGTTCTGGTGATGTGGATGGCAAATTTCATCATCATTATTCAGTGAATGGTTGGCTTGCCACACCACAACAAGCCACCGTTCCTCCTTGAACGCATCCTGCTTGAAATACCATAAAATCGGACAGAAACGCCCCATCTTTCCCATTTGATTATCAGATGTTTATACCTTCTCTTCCACAACTGTACAGGCCTTTTACTGGAGCTAAACTGCTTCTCCCATTTTCTCAAATTCATTCATCTATCTCATCGTCCTCCTCCCTCCTTTTCCACACTGCCTTCTTTCAATTTCCTGATCTCTCTCTCTCTCTCAGTCCCGGAGTGGCCCACCTGAGCGGGCGGGGCGCGGTAATGGCGTTAATGCCCGGTAATACGGGCCAGATATTATAATCTCAACACTGTCACATTGCGTTAGCCGCGGGAGACTGACGTGTCAATGCCACGGCGAGCAGGTGAGGCGCGGGGCTCAGGAAGCGTGGCCCGGTAATCGCCCTATACAGACACATTTATTTTAGAGTTGAATATTTTCACCACGCTGCTTTTTGCTGCAGCGCAGCGGGTATTTAAAGGGAAACTTGTGTCAGTCCGTCGGTCTGGGAAGAGCCACTATATTTCATCTATACCTAGGTTGTGTAAGATTACGAACATTTAGCAATGTTCATAATGGTTGATGTTTATAAATAGTGACACTTAGGCCTACATAGAGGTGGCACTCTAAACACAGGGTTACCATAAAAAATGTCCTGGAATCAGTTATCATATAAATTATGACTAAATTAACATTTTGAGGGAGCCTTCTTCTAGATATTGTTCCAACCTTAATAATATCTTTTGATGATGTTTGTACTGTGTATTGAAACTAAGTTATGTCACTTTTTTGAAACTTTGCAACAGATAGCCTAGGTCATCAAATTCTGCTTTGTCATCCATTGTTGATATTAGGTGGGGACATTTGCAAAACCCATTTAGGACTTCTGTCTCAGTTCCTTTAAAGCCCACTCAATATGTTTGACATATAAATTACAGGGCTAATCATATATATGTTTGGAAAGTTTACAAAACAAAAATCCTGCATTGTGTCTATTTTCAATTGCTCTTAAGTGATACAGGCTTTATATTCTGCACACATCATTAATGTAAACATCAGAAAACATTATAAACTCAGATTTAGTTAGTATTATCTTTGGTTAATCCATGTATTTAATGACCTCTTAATCCATTTAAAATTGAAAGTAGGATTGAAAATCGCTTTTTTGACCAATAATTTTGAAACATACAAGGAATTTCATTTGAATTCCAGTTCTCTAATACACTATGCAGATGACAGGATACAGAAGTACAGCTAAACAAACATACAAAGCATAAAAATAAAAGCAAACTTTAACATTTAGGAGCCATTATTTAGAATGTGTTTTAAATGTTGGTGGCGATGCTACACTTGTGCTTACCTTTGGACCATTTGGACTTTGATAGTGCTGTAAACAACTTCAGCGACGTTTAGTGGTACATGTCTCAAAGTGCTTCACATTCAATACCATGTACTGCAATATACAAGACATCTTCACTGTTATCACTGCATGCTGTTCTTGATATACAGACTGTATAAATCAGATGCATACACTGCATCATGTATGAGCCATATAAAATGTTACATTGTATATTTTACTAAATCATACTGATCTATATCAGCATACATCAGACTATCAGAAGTGATTCAATGTGAGTCTGTATGTGCAAGTTTTAGAGTCTCTTTTCACCTGACCTCAATGCCTTTGAATTGTCAGAGGAAAATTGGGCACCTAGATGAAACTCATGAAACTTGGTGAAAACAAACAAACTCCACTAGAGATTGGAACCTAAAACTTTCTTGTTGTGAGGTAACAGTGTGAACCACTGTATTTTGGGAATCTTCCCATGAGGCCAGCACACTGAGCGTTGGTGTTTGGACATCATAGAAAACATATATAACTACCAGGCGTTGTATTTGTGACAAAACTTTACTTGTTAGATATCAGGGATCCTGAATTTCCCTCTGAAACCAAGACCAAACTGTATTAAAGAAGGACATGTTAAAGTTGGTGTAGACTCACCAATGCCATAAAGTGTCTACCCACTGTGAAAGATCTGCAGTATACCCTGTTCTGTGTGTATTCTTACCTCCTAATACTCTTTGGCCTTTCATGAAGGCAATGGCAAAAGAAAATGACAGCATCCCTCACACAGAAGTCCCCAGTTTGGCTCTCGTGGGTGCACGGCTCGTCTGTGATTTATGCGCGTGTGTAATTGAGTGTTAATAAAAAGTGTGTCCGGAGCGCATGTAATTGTGTGTTTTCAGGACCCACCATGTGTGAGCTTGTGTGTAATTGGGTGTTATCGATGTTGTGAGTGTATGTCGGGGTTGAAAGAGCAAATGGACAGGTTACAGTGTGATTGTAGTTTGGAGAGCACCATTAAAGTACACACATTTTCTCTATTTCAAAGGCATCAATTCTTCTTAATTCATTTTTATTTTAATTTCGATTCACTCAGTAAATTACAGAATTTTTCAGAGCCCTCATTAACACTAATAACTTTAATTTTGTTTTGTTTGAGACTTTAGCAAAGATGTTCAAAAACCTAAAAAGTTAACTGTTTTAGATATTATAGCACGTATTAGTGGATTTTAGTTTATTAAGAAGAGCACAGGTATTTATTGTATGTTGTTATTAGTTTGGCCATTTGGGACACAACATTGTGAGACACGGCTATGAAATATAATGAAATATATGTAGTTCAGTTTTGTCTTTTGCATATTTTCTGCTAATTTCTATATGTGTCGTGGCTATATCTGTGCATATGTATGTGTTTAAAGTTGCTTTAAAATGTTAGGGGTGTGTGTGTGTGTGTGTGTGTGTGTGTGAGAATGGACATTGTATGTGGTTGTGATGGCGGTGCATAGAATAGGTGTGTGTGTATATATATAGTGTGGTGCGGGTGCTGTTTAATTGATGCGGGCTGGCCATCGATCCCTCCCGCCCAGCCTAATGAAGGCCTGATTGGTTTGTGAGGGCTGGCTGGTTCTGCTTAGCTGCCTCTGCCTGCTGCCCTGGCTGCACACACTATAACACACACACACATTCAATTCAACATCATTCTTCTCTTTCTCTCTTGGACTCATGCTTTGTCTCTGCCTCCCTCTTTACATTTCTGCTCTGACTTTCTTTTTGTCTTACTCTGTCTAGCTCCTTCTCTCTATTGTTCTTTATAGTGGTGCTTCCATTCTCTGGCTGAATCCTAAAATGACATCTCAATTCCCCATAATTTACAGCAGAGTGCTACACTTACTGATAATTGAAAATTCTTTTTTTTTGTGTGTGAAATTTCAAGATACAACACTCAGCGATCCATCAGCTATACACCTTGTGTGCTCAAACTTGACCCTACCTGTGTAAAATCTTGGCCCTTTTTGATCAATTTGAAAAACTTTGACGCTGAAGTGTCAATACAGGTAGTGAAATTATGTTGACATATGTCGGTGTGTGGCTATCAGCCAGTCGTGTAGAACATGTGGATTCTCCCTTGTTCTCTCTGACATGATTCGTGTCCCGTCTCTTGTCTTTATCACTGTTTCAGTGGTGTTGGTGTCTCTGCCTCCCTCTTTTCTGTCAACCAGCTCGCAATCCAGTCAGTCAGATGTCACAGTGCTTCTCCTGTCATGGCAGTGCCCATAAATGTCTTTTCAGGTCTCTCAGCTCACTACAGACACAGGTATTACACCGCCCTGTTAATGGCTTTGTCAGATGGCCTTTTCACAGAGCCAGTCACGAAGACAGACAGTGGACTGCTATCATTCTGTGTGTGTGTCTGTGTGTGTGCGTGTGTACATTTGTATGTTTCAGTCACAGGCATCAAGACTCGATTCAGGAAATAAAAGGCCACCCAAGTATCCGCCACAGTCATGTATCAGCAAGATTCTTCTGAGTGGCTTTCCAGTCAGGCAGCAGAGAGCAGTCGTTCCAATCTGTCACTGTCTGTCATACAGCCTGCCTTCATACTCAGTAATCTGTCTGATATGTTATTTTATAGAAAGATAATTACTGGAACAATCCTTAAAAATTCATTTAAACCAACCTCTCATGAATCAAAATGTACAAATGATGCAACGCGGTGAAGTGATGCCATTAATAAATGTATTGTATACACACACACACAAACGCATATGCATGCATTGTTGTGCGCTATGTCACTGTTTTATCCACTTTACTCATCACTATAGTGCCAAATCCAGGCACAGAGATCAACATTTCCTTCAACGGGAGAATGCCAAAAGGTAAAGATGATACGTTTCTAAAGTGTACTACTAACTATAATAAAGGCCACACTATAAGAAATATATATAATATATACATTTTTATTGTATCTAATGAGATAGTTTCAACATTAGGGAACCCCAAACTCCCAAAACATAATATTTACTTTATAGTTTTTTCACAGCATATTATCTTTGTGTACAAAAGACTTTGGAGTGTCCACACACTATAAAACATTAAACATCTCTCTTTTGAAGGAAGACCACTTCAGCACCACCACTGTGGACAGCTTCACACCAAGTGTTCAGCAGTGTACTTTTTGGACAGCGATTGTGTTCAAACTTATTAAAAAACATAACAATTGAAGGCTTCTTGCCTGTTTTTTTTGCCTTTTCCTGTGTCCTGGGCCAAATATTTAGTAATTTTTAAAAATGGATGTATTTCTATGCAGTGAAGGTTGTGTCCTGTTGCAGCTTGCTTTTAAAGAGCCCAACAATGTTATTAAGCTGTCTCTTCAAAAACTCTGTGCTTTCTTCTGCTATGCCTGGACAGATTGACACAGTTGAATTAATTCTGTTGTCTAGTGTCAGTGTCAAATACTGGGAAAATGTGAGAAGTTGAAATAAAGCTTACTCTGGCTGCTGTCCCCGTGTTGCAAGCAGGTTCCCCCTCTTCACTGGACTGTTGGTCCTCATCTGTTTGTTGTATACAAAATAAATAATTTGCAGATATTGTTACTACTGTTTCTTGTGTTTTTCTCTGAGCACCCCTCCCCTTAATTTTAGTGTTATTTAACAGGGATGTTCTCATTTTTTGATTTGACACTGACATTTATTATACAGTATTATGTCCGATGTAGAAATTTCACAGTACAATAGCTTTCACCTAAGGTGATCTTTGATAATGTACCAGCAGAATCTCCATCACTGCACTCTCTCTGCTCATCTTTTGGAAGTGATGGAGCAATGGATAAGACACATGCCTTTGGTGTGAGAGACCCAGGTTCAATTCCCCACTGTGACCCTTCTACCAATGTGTCCCTGAGCAAGACACTTAACCCCTCGTTGCTCCAGAGTGAGTTGCTTTGGATAAAAGCATCAGCTCAATGAATAAATGTAAAACCAATTAAATAAATATATACGAATTTGTGTCCTCTCAGTGCAGATCATGCTGTACACTCCCTATGTTTCTACTTTTCCTTCTAATAAGTGCATGTGGGACAAAGAGTCTGACATGATTCTATATTTTTCTTATTGTCAACAAATCCCATGAAACCCTTAATCTTAGTCTTTTCTGGACAACAAGAGAGCTCTATGGCACAGAGGAGTAAGCTATATCTGGCTTTGGCTACACAGACTTGTTATTAGAATGAATTCATTGATGTTTTTGATGTTTTATTTGGGATTTGTTGACATTCAGAAAAACACAGAATACTGACAGCAGTATCCTTTAAAAACAGCAGGCCCTCACTACACGTATAAGAGAGCAGACAGAACAAGACTTATTCTCCACAGTCTGTATAAAATTCAACATACTCTAGCTGTGCACATTTCAGCAGTTGCAGTTTCAGAGCAGAAGGGTATAGTGAGCGACCAACAGTGCATTGATCAAACTGCTTTTCAGCCTGTGGTGCATCTTTATTTCACGTCTGTCTATCTGGTACAGTAGCCCACACCTCTTGGCCTCATATACCACAGCCTTCACCTTGCCAGCTTTCGCCAACAAATACACAACAGCATAGACTGTGATAAGTGGTGTGTGTTTACAGCTTGTTCATTTCCACTCTCCAACTCTCAGCAGAGGAAAAGAACGGGGGAGAGTGAGAAAAAGGAGAGAGAAGAGTAGAAACGATGGGGAGAGAGAAGGGGCTATCGGAAAGGAGAGGGAGGGCTTGTGGGGAGTGTTTTTGTCCTGGAGAGAAATAGCCCTCTAGGTTGTAATTGGAGGTAGAGAGAGAGAGAGGGAGAGAAAGAGAGCGAGGGAGAGGAGGGAGGAAGAGACAGGAGAAATTGCTTGGCTGGGGCTGTGTGGGATGATAGTGTTTTTGACAGGTAAATAAGGCTGTGATTGTCGACAGTTACACTGCACCTCGCTGACCCTCACACACACCGGCCTCCTCCATCTATATTTCACTCTGACACACATGCTGACTCTCTGCCTCTCCCCGTCTTTACTGACACACACACTTTCATGCACGTACATGCACAGAAACACTCAGACGGTGATGTTATCATAACTTACAGTTTGTTAATGTGACATAAAACACATGATTTCAGTGCTACTGAGTTTGCCTCAAGTTATGACTACTACCCCAACATCCTTTTAGTTCAATAGACAGTCATATGACTGAACACTGAAATGCATCTTTTGTTTGCATGAGCGTTTTTTAAAGTATATTACTTATCATTTATACAAGACAATGGTCCTTAAATCCATTTAAAAGTGCCACTTGAATGACACAAACCCAGGCTAGACTTTACCACAACAATGTTTTATAATGCACAACAAAGTAGCATTTATTTATTGTGAGTCTAAACCAAGGGACAAAATAAAAGGAAACAGCAACTACAGCCTCAAAAATGACTACAGAGTTAATTCAGCACCTCTATGATACAGCTGCAACACAAATAGAGCAGTACAAGCTTCCCATGTGTAGTAGGTTTTATTGCAAGGCCATATTAGATTGTATTGTAGAGGTGTTTATGTTATTAGTATAGGTATGGTATGGTCTCCCTATCTTCTGTTTTTATGTTCATTCTGAGATAGATAGATAATAGATAGCTAGATACTAGACACACTGCTGCTGTCTCTGCATCGCCACTAGTACTATCTCTTCTTCCTTTCCCCCTTTCCCCTTCCTTCCATCTTCCCATTCTCTTTTATCAAGTCAACAGCCATCTCCCCCGCCCCTCCTGCTTGCCCTTGCCTCCCTCCTCTCCCCTCCCTCCCTCTCTCTCTCCCTCTCTCACTTCAATCTCAAGTGTTTTCAATTTTATTCTAGAGTGGAATTAACTACCCCCGATGTCAAATTGCCGACGAAATCGATAATAATATCTTTACAAAAGAGGATATTCCAGTCTCTCGCGTCGGCTTTTGAAAAATGGAAAATTTAGCCGAGATTGATTCATTAGTTGACACGTTATAGGACGGTATAAGTATTGATCGCGGCCTGTCATGTCCCATCTCGGCTAATCGAAGCTGAGGCGCTCTGTCGATGGGCGCATTTTTCATAATTCCGTCGCCGGGGAGAGAGACCAGCCGGCAGAGGCGACTGCAAGGCACAGAGAGAAAAAGAGGAGAGTATAGGGGGGCAGAAGAAAGATAGACGGGGGGAGAGAGATGACTTGGGGGGGAAATAGGTAGGGGGCAAAGAGTGGAAGAGTGAGAAATAGAGTGAAAAAGAGGCATGGGGTAAAAAAAAAAAAAAAAAAAAAAAAGGGAGGGGAAAGGAGAGAACAGTTTGTGTGTCTGTGCGTGTGCGCGGCTAGCCGCTGTGTCCGTGCAACATCTCCAGCCCAGAGGCCTCGGGGTGAGGCAGCGAGGGAGCCATGGGGAGGAGAGGGTATGTTAATGGTGCAGGTATTGGGGCGTAGATAATTAATGCATTAACTAATTAAAGTCAAACGGGGGAGATAACGAGGTGGAGGGGAAGTATAAGGAAAAGGGAAAAGACGGCGGGATGGAGAGAGGAGAATTAGGGCGACAACAGGGGAAGAATGGGTTTTAATAGCGAGCGAGGAGATGCGGAGAGGTGTGAAAGAAGGAGAGATGAGGAGAATGAGGGAGACCGAGAGGAGGTGTTGGGTGGCGGGGGTTGAGAGCTCGAGGAGTGGGGGTGGGTGTGGGGAGGGGGTGAAATAAATAGAAATTGAATGGCTTGGGTGCGAGCAGAGAGAAGTTCTGAGGCGGAAAAAAATATAAAGAGCAGCGAGAGAAGACACAACGACAATGATGGAGAAACTTTTGATAGTTGTGCAATTCGTTTGGAAAGTTGGCATTGGCGTGGACTTATAAGTCCAACATAATGCCACTCCTCTGGCAGTCTTGTCACGAGTTGCACAAATCCAGGGGCCCTGTCAATCAACAACAGGAGGTTGTTGCAAAGGAATGGAGCCTACCTGTTTGTCTTTGGGTCTAAAGTCTGAGACCCCCAGACACCATTGTTCTCTGCGGGATGTAGAGCACTATATATATATATTACAGGTCATATTGCACAAGGAGCCAAAAAGGTATATTCGTTTACTGCACTGAATAAGAAGTAAAAAAAAACATCAAAATTATTTATTATTATCTTTTAGACCATCTATTGTCCCACTAAATTATAGCCCACCATATCCTGCAACAATCCTCAAAGGTTTCATTAAAAAAGTCCAGAATTTATTCATCCACCATAAACTAATGCTATAAAAGTATGCAGTCCAGTGAGATGCATCTTTCATTATATAACAGTTAATTGCCAAAAAACATGCCATTTGTCATGTTAGTTTCTTTAGTTTGGTTAGTTGTTACCGGCCACTGCAACATTCATCTGTGCACTTTTTGGCCCATTTTTTTGCCCTCTGTATGACAGACCACCAAATCATAGCTAACCCTATAAAGAAAATGCCAAGCATGAATTCATCCATGATAAAAGAAAACCATACCATAAAGGAAAACAATATAGTCCAATAGAGGCTCTCAAAGAATCACTGGATCTTAAAGCAGCTCATCCATTTACCTACAGTCTGTCATGTTAATATCTTTTTTCCCTTGTTGGTTTTGACAATCCTGTGCAACATTCATGCTAGTTTTCAATCCATTCATGTCTGTACTTGTGCTCCTTTTAAACACAGCATATTATAATAACACAATGCTGGGTCAATAAGTGTCTTTGTATGTGTTGAAGAGAAGACACACAGATGTGCTGAAAATGACACAGAGTGAAGCTGAAGTGGAGTGTGCCACTAGCTCCAATGAGCCAGTGTTCACATCCAAGCAAAAGCAATGTGAATCTCAATCCCATAATTGATTTTGATAAACTAACATGCATGGTGTGAGGAAGTCCTCTTGCATTGAGAGAAAATGGGAGTGTGAGGAAGTCCTCTTGCATTGAGAGAAAATGGGAGTGTGTCCGAGAGGGCACCCCCAAATCAGCAATGATAAAAGTGGAGCTGAAATGGGTTGTGGGTTGGAATCAAGAGAAATGAGATACACCAAATTAGAAGAGATTGGCCTGATGGACTTGGATTAGAAGGAAAAGAGGTGTATAGGGAGGGGATGACGAGAAAAGGAGGAGAGTGAGTGAGGGAGTGAGTGCATATGTGGAAGATGGGAAGAAGTGGAGGGGAGGGGGGGTCTCGGTACTTGGCAGTCTCTGGGTATCTCAGGTTCTCTCCGGCCGGGAAAGCGGTCGATATTTAATTGTTATTGCTAGCATGGAACGCACGGAAGCGGGGCCTGTACGAAAATTTCTCATTTATTTGGTATTCTTGTTTTCTCTCCTTTTCCTCCTTCCACCCGCGAGGTGGAGGAAAGTGAGGGGAGGGTGGGTGGCGGCATTGTGTGCGCACTGGGGGCAAATGGAGAAAGGGGATGAGATCTTTGGATGGGGGATGAGATCCTTGGATGAAATCTGAAGGGGGGAAAAACACTGCGTCCTCCTCTCCCAAGTTTAGTTTCTGTCCCTAGACACATCATATCCACCCTCTATCACCTCCAAGCCGGCCCCCACACCCTCCTCTGCACCCCTCACTCCATCTAACCCCACCTATCCAAAATAAGAAATCCGTCATTTTCATCAAACGTCCAACCAAATATTATCTACACTCCATTCCCAAAGATCGAATCTCATTTAGGGGCGACGGGATTCGCCATCTGTTTTCAAATTTCATTCCTCCATGAACTTTATTTTCCCCCGACTTTGGACAAAATTATAACCCGATCGATCCGCTTTCTGGCCACCACCCGTCTACATATATTTTCCTTGTGCGGTCGCTTCCCTGTGCAGGTCAATTTTCTGTCTCACGTCCACAGGAACACGTGCAGAACACCGTCTGCAGCTGATAGAAACTTAAATGCAGTCGGGCTGATGTGAGGTGGAGGTTCAGGCTCAGCACCTTCTCTTTTTCATCCCCCCACCCCCCTCTCTCTCGGCGCTCTCATCCACTCCCTGAGCCCAGATCTCTCCCTTTCGCACGTTCTTCCCGAACACCTACCTATTTCTTCTAGCTTTCCTTTTTTTGGTTACATTCTTCATCTACATCATAGCAGTTTCGGACTGTAACTGGAGGAGTCCCTTTTTCCCCCCTGTCAACTTTTTATTGCTCCGAGGACAACTTTTCTCTCGCTATAGTTCTGCGCGCTGCTTCCTCATCTCACAAATCTTGATCACCCCCCACCCCACTCTCCTCCCTGCGGGCGGTATTCACTCACATTGCCAGTCATAGATCATGTCAGTGTGACTCTTCACCAATGTAGTTTAATGCAGGAGGAAGGATGCGAGGTCTGATCTGTTAAATTGCCCAGATTCCCATCAGTCCTCTGTGCACGTCGACAGGATTCCCAACAACCCAAGTGGGAGCTGCTGGTCAAGTCAATGAGGGTGCATCGGTGAAGGTAAGCATCCTACTTCCATATTCTGTTACGGACAAGCGGCATTAATAATTGAAAAACGCGTCAGAAATTAGATTCTCATGAGAAATATAATGCACTTTGGTGAGAGGGAAACATGCGCACCTCCTGCAGAAATTGATTGGTGTACGCTTGTGCGCTAGAGAGTTGTCGAACAGCGCGCAGTACGCAATACGTCTCCTTCCAAATAGATCGGCAACAAATCCTGAAAGGTTTCTACTTTAAAGTGAAACCGTGTTTGTGTTGCGTTTGTGATTTATATCCTACTGCGGCTTCAGGGACCGAGACGTTAAGGAGAGAGGTTGATGCTGGACAAATGTGAGATGAAAAGTATAAGAGCGGTTGGGGAAGTGAAACATGAACTTGGACAACTTTTTGGAAGTGAATATCTTCATTCCCCAAGTCAAACCGGCATAGGTGGGCAAATGCCTCCATATACAGGTGCGCAGGGTCATTTTTCAATATTTGATGACTTGTAGGCTATTTATCTTATGTGGATTAATACTGTATGAGTGAATATGACCATAAACATGCAGCTGCAGACTCATGCATTCAGTTATACATTTAAATGCATTCCCACAGACTCAATTAATAACAGTAAATCATATCCTTTAAGCTGGTAACTGTATTTTCTTAAACCACAAGAATATGTCAGTTGTTTTACCTGGAGAGATACTTTTGTTGCTCATCCTCATCGTCAGCGTTATGGTGCACAAACAGCCTTCTATCACATACAAGTTTTTTATCGCCAAGCCTAACAAATATGGTCAAATGTAACTTGCGGATGCTGTGATAAAAGGGAATTTCACTCAGGTTAAGATCTCAACATCGTATTCTTGTGGCCCGGGGTGGTCCGCTCAGTTTTTGTGATTATGAAGAACTCCTTCTCAAACACAGTGAGACTCTAATCTTTGATGTCCAACTGGAGTACACTGGTACACTCTGGAGCTGTTGCTGTGATACAGAAGGGGAGACTGACTTTGTGAACTTGTAAAATGTTTGGTGGAGTTTAGACATCTTTACAAGCTTGCTGTTATCTTGATGATTTCAGTTTCAGAACAAGGAAATGTGCTTAAGAGGTCAAGGTCACACAGGCTCTTTCACCGCACACAGCACATACGGATAAGATCCTTGGGCAGATTGCCGTTTAGATATGTAGCACCAGTAAGCACCTCAACATTTGCAGTTTTATTGTGGTGATTTTTTCAGATCGCTACCAACTAATGTCTGTGAATTTAAGTTGATGTTTTATCAAGGAAACGAAAATACTCAGACATTGCTTTTCACGGTGCTACTTAAATACCGCACCAGTGTTCACTTTGAATACTGTTAAAAGTGTAAAACTGCTTCTCATACTCTCCCCTGCTCTTGGTTCTTCTCCTGACATATAAGGTCTCAATAAAGCCCCCCTGGATGCTGTCAGTATGCCCTTTTCATTGATTTCAAGTTCATGTCACACAAGGTCAAAACCCTCACTTGTAAAACTCAGATGGCTCCAGCTGTTTCTCTCATTTATAGATCAAATTCCAATGTGCACCAAGAAATGAGGAATGCCAGTTACAGATGAAACATGTTACTGCTGCTGTTGTTTTATAGTACATATTTGGTTAATACAGCTTTGATACAATAAAATAAATAATCAGAACAAATTATTTGCAAAGTTCTAGGAGTGCTGAATCTAAAAGGAGGGCCTGATCAATATCTGAACGAACTAAGATATGACATGTATCGTTTTTCACCACAGAAGTGCAAGACTGTCTGTGAATAGGCTGACAAAGGTGACTGAACACAAAAATAAGTTTGCATCACATGAGCTAGTGGTACATATGTGCGTTAACACTCCCGGTAAAACTTTCGTATATAGATGGATTGTAGTTTTTGAGTCATTCTTATTTGTTCAGTGTTTTTTTTTTAACGCCTGTTTTGTCAAATGCCATTCTAATTTCAGTGGCAGAGGATGCATCTTTTTATTTTATGACATTATTCGTGAATTATTGCATTTCTTAAATACTTATCTCTAATCTACATTTTGATTGGAAAGTAGCCTGAAAAACAGTTTTTCCTTCTTTTAGATGACAAAAGGTACAGAAACTTTAATTTTTTTTTCAGTTTGTCACCAATCTGATGCTGAGACACATCCTGGCATACACCCATTTTGATTGGACTATCTCGTGGTCTGGACTGTGTTGGTTTATATAGATTTAAAATTCCAAATAGCATAGTTAAACCATGAGATGCAGTGTTATTCTCCTTTAAATAAATGTAGCAGAGTAGCTTTGCTTAAGACCTCGTAAACATAAATATCTATCTACATTATGGAGAGAATATTCCTTTTGTCAACTGGGGAATGTTTGGATTTCCTGGGGTCAAATAATCTGGACTCACATCTAATCTGTAACAGCAGCACTCAACGTGGGAAGCATGACCCTGCCTGAGACTTCTTAAGTCTGAATTCCTCATTGGAGCTGACAGGAAGATGTTTAGTTTCCACTGCAGTCTTGATATGTTTGTTTTTTTTTCCGTGGCCATGCCAATACCTCAGCAGTTTTCAATTTCTCCTGAAAGAATTTTTCCTCTTGACACCGATAATGTGTTAATCAATACAGTAGTTTTGTGTTTATTCTAAACCACATTATATCCACACACTCTGTAGGAATCAAGGCTCTGTGAGGGTCCACTGCAAGGGAGCGTCCCTCCATTGATTAGGTATTAGCTTCACCACCTCCAACGCCCAGACACTTGTTTGCAAATGGTACTCTATTTCGAAGGTATTCAAACGATCACTAAGCATGGGAGCCAATATTTATAGAGGCTTTAACAGGTTCATTATAGTCAGTGGGGATGGTTCCACCGAGGGATGACGCACTCATAAAGGGCCCAGCAGAGTATGTCCCCATCCACTGAGCTCTGACAGTACAGTCAATGGCTCCAATCATTTCTCATCTGCTTTATGGCCACAACGACGTTTATAGCTGTTATGGGGTTAAAATAAAAGCATTAATGGATGTGAAGGGCAGGGGCTCTATTCAGCAGGGTGCTGCATTTAATCAAGGGTCATGCAGGTGTAAAGTCCATAATCCACTTGGTGACAGTTAGTGCCAATCCAGGGTTTGCACACTGTTGCTTCAAGGGAGGCAAAAGGCAAAATGCACTCATTTTATGTACTGAAACTGAAAAAAAAAACATCTTGCACAACATCTTACTTGTGCTCAATTTATTAACAAGGTTTTGGTCCAAAGATCTTTGTGTAAAATCATGTAAACAAATGGCATTATTTTGTCTGAATTGTTGACCTGATAATCATACATTTAGTAATATTTGCTGAAGATTGCAATATCTTTAAAATAATAATACAGTTCCAGATACACATTTTTTCTCATGCAGAACATGGATTTTTTTTAGTAAAGCTGAATTATTTTTAGATTACAGTCAAACTCCCTGCATTAGTTAGCAACCTCATGCCATTTACACGTGCTTTTATTATTGCACTAAATGCCCACATTACAGTCTGATGGCATGCAAGTTAGCTGAAAGCTCAAATTTTACCTTTCTTTTCAGTGCGTTGGCACGGATTCAAGCTTTTGAGCTTGTGTCTACTCATTTCTCTCTCCAAATCATAATTATTATCTTGCACTCCTCACAGTGCCTCATTCAGCACTGTTGAGCTTCTGTTTGAATTGTGTCTCTTGCTAAAACTGCCTTTTTGTGTTCCCCACTTTCTTTTCGGCTACCTTCCCATCTTCCGCTGCACCCAAAGCTGCTTTCCTTTTAGACAGCGTGGCCCCTGTTTTGGAGTCGCTGACCCCCCTCGGCTCTCTCCTCTCCCTACCCCGTCTCCCACTTAACCCCATATTTCACAGCTGAACTACGGCTAATTTCCCCCCAGTCCTCCGAACAGCGCTCTCTCTACTGCTGGAGCACGCTTAATTACCCACAATTAAAGCCAAACGCTAACGAGAAAATTGCTCTGTTATGAAATTACTTCAAAAGGACTAGAGTAAGTAGAATGGATTGGAGGAAAAGTTGGGTATAGCCTCTGGTGGCAGGGAAGAGCCTCTGCTGTGTTTTCCCCTCAAGCTGTCTCAGTGGAAGGCAGTAAGCAAAGACTCCACTGGCATCACCCAAAGCTGTAGACTACAATATTCAACAGCTAAACTCTAGTGTTGGTACTGAGAAAGCACAAGTATTCACTTTAGTAATGGAAGAGTGGATGTTTGAAAGCGTTGTTGTGACTTTGGTTGCCAGTTTGGGACATGTTGCACTATGTCTAATGACTACACTGGAATGATGGCAGACACTGTGACCAATGGATGTTGACTGGATTGCCTGCACAGTGTATGATATGAAATGATGGCTAAACTCTCTAAACTGATGCTTATTACAGTTCATGTATTGAAAGTGGTTACCCGTAATGACATGCCATGGTCTTTACAGACATTCTTTTCAAAGACATATCACACCTGCCATTGATGTATTTATGACAAAGCACGAACAACATTGCACACAAGATTAGTTTCGGTTTTAGGTGACCATAAACAATGTGTTTGGAAACCCATGTTATTGCAACACAACAGATTTAATACAGACGTACTGTTTTACATTTGCTGCACAATCCAAAATATTAAATGGTCTATTCACCCAAATGTAATGGTGGTGCTACAGGAAAAGCCAGAGAATCATCAAAGTGTGCATCCTCTGCATACTATGAATGTCTGTTTAAAATTTCTTGGTGAGTTATCCAAAAGTTGTTATGATATTTCAGTCTGCACCAAAGTGGTGGACCAACAACCCAACATTGCTGTCCATGGAGCAAAGCCACTAGCATGGCTAAAAATATCAGCAGGAACACCTCTATACTATTATTTCTTAGTAGCAAATAGCTTGAATGAAAACTGTTTTGAGTATTTTTGAAATGAAACATTTGAATTTTATAACTGCTGTGAATACCGCTATTGAAATTCTATTTACTGGTATATATACATATATATATATATGTGCCACTAAAACAAACCCTCCTACATTTAATAAGGTTACACCGCAATCATGAGCACCTTCTTGTAACATAACAGCATTATTTCACAAAACCTTGCTGAAACAGTCTTACAGCAGCCAAGCTGAATTGAGACACCCAGATGTTGGAGTGTATCCGGCACAATATACCTGACCACAAACCCCATTCCCTGCCACCAAGGAAGGAGTCAAGCCTTTCACCCCCGCCCCCACCCCTCTCCCAACCTCCCAACCCAATCCAATCTACAGCCAGCAAAATGAAACAAATAAACCCTAATTTGGATTATTTACGTCCAGTTTACACCACATGACGTGCGATATGAGAGGGAGAAAAAAGAGCTATATGGTGGGTAGATAATTGTAACAGTGGTAGTAATAAGTGCAGCGGCTACAGTGATAACAATTAGATTTGATTTCATTTGAGAATGCCTCCACAGCTGCTCCCCACTCACCCCCTTAACCCCCCCCCCCCCCCCCCCCCCCCCCCCCCCCCTCTCCCCCTAGATTAAAGTGGGTGTGTTAATTCCGTGGTGTAGCGATCGAACAGCTCTGGCAACAATGGGAAATGGGCTATTGATCAGAACAGCTCAGATTAAGACTAGGCAGTGGAGCTCTTTCTTGCTCTCTTTCCCCTCCTTTTCTCTCCATTTCCCACCTTCTTCTGCCTGTCTTCCTGTCTGTCCTGCTTGTGTCAACCCCCAACCCACCCCCCATGCTCCTCTCCCTTGTCTTTTCTACCCACAACGACGAAGAAAGTGTTTGCATGTATAAGAGAGTCAAGGAGTCTATGAGGATTTCCTTGTCCTTTCTCCCTGTCCCTCCTCTCTTGCTGTCACTGCTCCCCGTCCTACTTTCTGTTCCGACAAGAACCTCATCTTACCTCCTAGCTTTATCAAATCTAAAAGATGCATAGAAATTGACTACAAGTATATAATAGCCACAAGCGGAAATATAATGCATAGAATGTGAGCCTTTAACGGTTCACTCTGCTGCAATTTGACATCCATTCACATGAGATTTTATATCAATCAGTCACACAGGGGCCCTGTGTTGTGCCACAATTAAAATCTGCCCTATCAGAACAGCTCGCATACCAAAATTAGCTGTCATGATCGGGCTGCGGGACAGAACACATTGGATTTGCATTGAATAGACATAAAACATACCAAATGTGAGGAGACAGCAAATCCATACAGTGAAAAGTGAGCTAAGAATCCCCTGCTCTACTTATATTAATTAACTCAGTCAATGTGGATGTGACTGGTCAGTTATTCATCCTCTTCCAGTGCCTCCCCACTCTGTCACATATACCTCCCAGGTGTCAGAGGCTCAGGCGCTCCAGCTGCTGTGCAGTGGGGAAAAAAAACACCCTGCTGTGGCCGTTAGAATGCTCTGAGATCAGTGGTTAGAGGTTACTGGCATGTTTCAATGTGTCTGTGTCTGCTTTTACCCTTTTGGATTTTAGAGGTGACATGCACAAATGCAACAGACACTTCATACTTGTGCAAATACTGACATGCGCCAGCAGCATACACACACACACACACACACACCAGTGGTCACATCAATATTGCCATGACCCTCAGGGGACTAGCAGTATTGGCAAAGCTTTCATCTGCTGAGTGTGTGAGAGTCTGATATTCCACACACACACACACACACACACACACACACTTGACATACAGTAAGAAAAAAACAAACATACACTCAAAGAAAAACACTCTGGCTGTGGATTTCTGCAAGTGTGAGCCCAAAAATTAGGGCAAGGAGTTAAAAAAGTGTCAGCTGGAGGGGTTAACAAGCAGTGATGGAAGGCTGAGAAGCAACAGTGGACACTAGAGGGCAATAAAGAGGTGCATGGGTTGGATCTGAGTGTGTAGTGATGTGTGTGCCTGGCTGTGACTGTGGCCATGGCCATGTTGCACCAACATTACTCCATACATTCAACATTTTTGCCCCCCAACAGAATAGCTTGTAGTAGTTTGTATACCAATTGTTTTGTTTGACATGGGGCCAATTCAAACACATGAGGGATGTAAAGGACATTTTCAGTTAGGGTTGCAACTAATGATTGTTTTCATTACTGATTAATCTGCTGATTATTTTCTTGATTAGTTGACCATATGTTTGGTCTGTAAAGAGTGAGAAATTAGTGAGAAATGCACAAAGTGCTCAAATTGCTTGAAAGAAATTATGTTTAAAATGTTGTAAAGCATAAAAAAACAGCAAATCCTTACATTAGAGATGCTGGAACCAGTGAATGTTTGGCTTTTTTGCTTAATAAGTTTGAAACAGTCATTTTAAATGAAATAGTTGATTTTATGACTAATTGATTAGATGACCAGTTATTTCAGCTCTCATTTCAGTGAACCCATTATCACCAGTGAAAATAATTCTTGCTGCCATGTTACGCCTGCTGCTCAGCACTAAAACGAGAGATCCAAAAGTTACTTTTTACTTTCAGCATCTGGTCACTGCTGATATGACCCCTTACCCTCCTTAGCTGTGCATGGGGCCATGGCGTGTTAGCAGTACAAGAATCTGACCTTATTCCGCTGCCAGAGTCACTATAGATCAGAGTAACTTCAGCTGAACACCCAGCAGAGAACACAGCATCCCATTCTTCCTTCCCGCTTCAGTCACCCTTCTCCCATCCTTCGACCCTTCACCTCATCCTCCTCTCCTCTCCTCTTTCCCATGTCATAGACTCTGGCTCTCTGCACTCAAGTGAGTTCCATAGGTTTGCCTAATTGATTATTAAGTTGCTGATTGGGGATCAATTAAATAATTAAAGTTTGTTAAGGTCAGAGTCGATTTACTGGCAGGGGAGCCAGGCTACGCTCTCCTCTAGTGTATGTTTGTGTGCGGTGTGTCTGTGTCTGTGTGCATGCACAGATGTATGTGATTTCATTTATGCAGACGGTTGATAGAAATGATGGTATTGAGTTGAAGATAATGTGTTTCATCATAATGTGGATTTTGCTGCAGGGACAGCAGGGGAAATGTTGACAACAACAGTGAATTTCTTCTTAGTAGGCTACTAAAGCCAGACTGACAGGTAGGGCTCGACCTGTAGTGAGTGGGGTTTCCAGTTTCCTTTATATTCCTGTAACACGTATTGTTGTGGTTATAGGTATGTTTTATGCAGTTATACCTCATTCGGATTTGAATCCAGCTTTGGGTTTAGGTGGAAGTTGTTTGTCATAGAAAACACTGTCAGGCACAATTCATCCCAGTCGCACTGGCAAGGCATGTCCTTAAAGTGACCACTTTCAATGCTTGTTTGTGGAATTGCTGCTTGATTCTAGTTGAGCAACTTTTGTGGTCAACTTGTGGATGGACACAGTGACTCTTTGGTGGCCAGGAAGTGAGACAGAGATGATGAAGAGTCTCCTCTTGTGGTGGCAAAGAGAGCCCCGAATGAGAAAACACACTCACACACCATTACACTACACACACACGCACACACACACACACACACACACACACACAAACCTCATATATGAGACACAGGAGCGGAAACGGGTCGAATCCTACTTCAAATTCTCTTTCCTCTCGGCTTGTCGACCGGGGAAAACAAACCGACCCGAGGCACAGCGAATGGGGATTTACTAATTAACTACTTACACACACACACACAGAGGGAAAAACAGAGAGACAGAGAGGGAGAGAGAGAGATGCACACCTCCTCTCCTCCCTCCTCTTCCTTCTACCCCCTCCCTCCCTCCCTCTGCTCTCCTCCCCGGGTTCAGCTTGGTAGTAGTGCTGCCTCTCCGGTCGCTGGCTCGCTGCGCCGTCAGAGTGAATGCGTGTGGATAGACTGGTCGCACCTCAGCCGGCGAGAGCTTTAACACCACTTCCTGAAAATAAAATAAAAACTGCAGGTATGTCGTCTTCGTTGTACATTTTATTACATATAATGTTTATTTTTTGAGGGGGGGGGTGACATTGTTTTTTTCTCGTGGAAAAGAAAGTTGTGGTTGTTGTGCACAAGTGAGTGTGTTTCAAATATCTCTTAAAATGTTTGTGCTTGCGATATTATTGGCCATTATTTTTATGATTTCACTAGAATAATTGTTTTGCTCGTATTCATGTCAGTTTGCGGATTGCAGTGTAGCCTTGCAACAAAAAGTTGAGTAGTGCGTATTTTACGCAGGCTCTTGGAAGCTTGGATTTTGTTGTTTTTATTTATTTTTTTAGCTCCCGTTTTCTTTTCGGAAACGTCGTGAAAGTTTCCATCTTTTTGTAAACACACACACGCGCAGTAGGAAAGGGAAATAAATATCCTGGTTTTGGTATTTGCAGGTGTGAAAGTTTTAGCTATACGGGAGCACTTTGATGCGTTCAGCTGTAGTCGTTGGCCCGGATTAGCCTTTAAGTGTCTCTATTTGTTAAAACGTCCAGCCCTCACCTCCACGCCGCCGTATCAATCAGCCAATTAAACAGCCACTCACACGAGGCGAGCTGCACGAGACCTCAGCCGGTGCGTCTCTCTCTCTCTCTGGTCCGTCTGTGTGTGTGTGTGTGTGTGTGTGTGTGTGTGTGTGTGTGTGTGTGTGTGTGTGTGTGTGTGTGTCTGTGTGTGAGAAAGTGACCCCGTGTAATTTACCTTTATAATATGTTTGAAAGTGTGTATGTGTGTGATGTTTGAGCTTGGGTGCATTTATTTTTTCTTGTCATGCTGCTAGTGCCCTGTGCTCAGCTCAGGGATGTAATTACACGTGGTAATTTTTTGGGTAGGCCTAATCTTTATTTTTAATTAATTAATTAATTAATTATTAATTATTCAGTTGTTTGTTTTTGTTTCTCGGCCTGAAGTCTGAGTCATTTCACCCACCTGCCGCGAAGAGCCTGAGTTTTCAACGAATTTCCTGACCATACACCAAACATTTTTATTTTGCAAGTTTATAATCGCAGCATTAAACCAGATTTCCCTCCCCAAAAAACAACAACCAATCAACTAACACTGGTGGACTATCTGTGACCATCCGTCAATGTGTTCAGCCAAGGAAAATGCCGAAGTTTACTCTGTCAGGAGTGAAGCCGTGTATTTTCAGACTCGCATGGGAGTTTGTTTCAGAAGTGGGCGCATCGATACAGCGCGGAGCCAAACTTGGGAAAAAAAAGACTTGGAATAATCTTTATGTGGATTCGCTGGTTTCTCCTCTGATTTTCCTTTTCTTTTTAGGTGTTTACCCCCTTACAACTTTGATGCATATTTATGCGCGCCGTGGGTGTACTCCATCAATTATTTGTGCCAGTATATTTCCAGATAAACAGTGTTTGTAAATCAATACATGCATGTAACTATTGCAGATTAAAAGATCGATCAATGGATCCGCGTAACCCCAACCAATGTTGTTTTTCTGGCGTCAATTATTCACATCTAACTTTATACAACATCAGCCTGTCTCAACAAAGTTTTGCAGCGTGTGTCTGCGCTTGTGTGCGTGTGTGAGAGAGAGCGTGCGTCTTTGACTGAAATCCAGAGGATTTAAAAGACAGGGAGCTTTCGGTTAATTTATTTAATTTGCAGTTCACAACATATTCATTTTCCAAAATATAATAATAATAATAATAATTGTAATGCCTTCTATCCATTCTTAATGAAATGGTTATTAAAGAAACACATGGAATAAATAAAATAAAACTGAATTGCAGTCTTTATCTGATTTATAGCTTCTTTAAAAAAAAAAAAGAAAAAGTCGTGGCTAGTTTTTGCAACTTTTTACTAACCAGACAGCCTATGATTCAGCCTCTTGGCCTGAAACAGATCACCTTGCCTGTATTTTCTGCGTGTGAATTGAAGTTTCAGGCCAACGTGTTGAACCTCTCTCCTCCAGTCTCCCCTTCGAGCTCGGGCCGTTTAATTGGATTGGATAATTTCCCTGGTTCTGTGCTCCTTCTCGCAGGCCGCCTCATCCGTCTCTGTACTGTCAATACTTGGTGGAAATATTTCCGACATTAAATGGCATTTGTGGAAATTTCTCCCCACGTCACTCGCCCTCCCCTCCTTCATCCTTCACCTCTGCACTGCCGGGTTTGAACTTGTTAACCCGTCCAATTACATTTGTTATAATATCAGCGCTTTAACGCGGCTGCTATTTACCACAGATCGCTCCTGTCACCGATCCTCTGCTCTATTTATTTACAGGGACAATAATAATAACTCGACTGTAGACCTGCTCTCACATAACAAGTTTTCGTTTCAAACTAATGGGCCTATTAAATTATGTTTGTTATTGTTTTTATTATTGTTATTATGTGGAACGAATATTTCTCAAGGCAACCCGGTTTGAACTTGAAACTCCACCTTTCCCACTTTATTTTCGATTATGTTATTAGATAAACATAATCGAGATCATAATCATTTGATAATCTAATTTGGCCAGATTCAGACATTTAATTGAACTATTGTGAATCAAATACACCAAAACTAATTTACTGCTGTTCTGTGCATAATTAACTTATAATTCACTCGCCGTCACTTCCACAAAAAAATATATAAATATAGCTGTTATTTTTTTATTTATCCGTGGATCTATTCATCGCTTTATTTTTAGAGAATTGTCAAAACTAATATATTATATTAAATTCCTATTTTTCTAGAAGTTAACTGAGTTTGTAAGTCCAATATATATGCTTAGAACTAGCCTTAGTTTTCAGGTTATGATCGTGATTCTTGGGTGAGGAGTTCATATTTTGTATGCAATCTCCCTTCCTAAATTTTCTTTTCTTTTCTTTGTTCTACACCCCTCACCCCCTCTTTCCTCTTTTTGGAAATAGACTATTGGCATTCTTTTATTCATCTAGTTCGACCTATGGGGGCTCTCACCTCTCCCCATCTCCATCCTATTCGGAAAAGAAACTTCTGACAGGTGCGAGAGGCGAGTTTGATTTTTTAAAAATGCTCTCATCCTTAATGTGTTGTCATCTGGAAAGCAATTTCGTATGATCAAAGTGCGGCTAGTTAGTGCGGTCAATATCCTTTCCAGCAAGCTTCTCATATATCGATAACAAGACAGCAGAGCCTCTCGCTGAGCTGCATTCAGGGCCTCTGCATCCGCTCTGTGTGCCGATAAACCCGGATAGGCAACATCCCCTGCGTAAAATAGCTACAACCATATACATAGGGCTACATCTCAGAAGGCTTTAATATAAATACAGCAGAATTATAAGTCACTCTGGTTATTTTGTTTGGATTTGTACGGTCATAAACTCAACAATAAATACAATCAAGTACGATTAGGCCATTTATAAATAGCCTAAGTGTGAAGAATACGTCATAGGAATAGGCCTATTATAGTAATTTTTCTCACAGTGGTATCTCTTCCTCCCTCTCGCTGTCTCCGTTACTGTATAGCAGTAAAGAGTAAATAAGGTGATTGATCTGTAGTCTATGGGGTCCTGTGGGAAAACAAAACAACACAAGCCCCAGGATCGGCTCCACTCGCCGGCCCGTAGTTTATTTAATTTTTTAAAATTAATTTTAAATTATGATTTCAATGAAAGTTTTATCCACAGAGACTTGTCCGTTAATAAAGTTTTTATTTAGCCTGTGTTATTTGTTATGGGTGTTTTTTCAGTGACGCCTTTGTGCAGTGCGACGGCGGCACTTTTCCCCTCTCGCCTCCTTCTGCCTCCTGGGTCGGAACAAGCGCGGCGGCGAACAACCTCCAGTCCCAGAGACGGTGATCGGGCTTCGGCCTCAGGTGCATCTCTGAGGCGGGGCGACGCGGAAGTCCAGGTGAGTGAACTTCATCCTCCTCCTCACCCTCAACCTGCCTAATATCTCCGTCTCCCTTTGCTTTCCTTGCTGCTTTTCTTTACAAGCCTTCATTTGCCTATTATAATCACGCTCATTAACACAAAAAACAAAATATTTTCATATTATAGGGACCTGAAGCCATTTAAGGTCAATATGTTTTACCATAGGATGAGTCATGTGTTATTTGTTTAAAACTGTCTAGTGTGTCCATTTGAAGATAGAAAGTGTGACATTTGCAGTTAGAAAAGTAATTTTATTAAAAACTATATTTTATAGATATATTAAAGCACAGTATGAAGTCTGTGATACCTCATGACTCAGGAACTCACTTCGCATATTAGGAACAAAGACATTATCACAATGTGATTTAATGTGTTGCTTCAATTTTGACCGCTGCAGGAATTTCTTGGTCATATTTTTTAATCAGCATTGGATTTAGTTTTTCTTTTTTTCCTGTATTGCTTTTGAAAATGTGTCAGCGATGAAGCAACACAGACCTGTCTGTGAATAATCAAAGGCGTCCAATGGGCCATGCAGTAGCCCTTGGCCATTACCGATCACATGCAAGATTCTCCTCCAACCAGCCAATGTCTGAACGCTTCCTCCGGCTCCTTCGCTCCCTTCTAATTCTTCCTGTCTGATATTAGCCCCTTGGCGCACCTTAAAATTTGTGTTTCATTATTCATTATTCAACACACATTACTGTTTGGTTGTAGACACACGTCTACCTGTTACACTCCAAGCCTGTAGGGCAATTGAAGGACTCCTCTGTATCTTCCCATCGCCAAGCCTCTGTCCTGCAACCCCCCCACCCCCACCCTTACCCCTGTTGTCTCTTGTTGCCACACCTGGTAACTACAAACTTGTTCACAATAATAACAGCCAGATATATCATCTATCTCTCTATCTAGCCTGTCGGCAGTTAGTGGAGTGGCTGAGAGACTTGCAGGCGTGAAAGGTCAGTTAATCAATGGCGCACAATTTGACAAATCCCAGCGACTCTTATCATCCTCACGGGCGTTTAGGGCCGAAAGGAGGACCACCGAGATAAATGCTTAATCCTGACTGCACTGTGAGAGAGAGAGAGAGAGAGAGAGAGAGAGAGAGAGAAAAGAGAGAGACAGAGAGAGAGGACAGATACAGGAGCACTGTGAAACAGATTGACATGCAAAGAGGTTGGGAGGTTGGGGCGGCGGGCTTTGAAAGAGTTGGCGAGTGGAGAGAAGAGAGAAATGGGAGAAAGGAGACGTGGAAGTGGCTCAAAGAAAAACTGTAAGGTGAATAAATGTGGCCGCATTTGGAAATGAGAGATTCTCCTTTTCTCTGTCACAGTCAAAAAAACAACAAAAAACGGGCGACTTCAGGGCTCTCAGATCATCAAAATTTGCCTCAGGCTGGACAGGCCATGCACATCCCTTCTGGGCTGACATAGAAATCCTGGTTCACCCTCAGCTATGGCTCTGCCGCTGTGTGTAAAGTTGAGAAAAACCTGAGGAAAACAAAGGTGTATGAGTGGTTGAATTCTCCTGTGGCATGTTAGCCCGCCTGCAGCAGTGTGCAACCAAGAGGAAAATGAGCTTTTGTCCACAAGGCTGGCCTCTTTTTTCCCTCAGTTTTTTGAACTGCAGGGTTTTGGAAGGTGGCTCAATTTCTTTGCCCTTATACCCTTAACAAGGATCACCCCAGTATGATATGGTGGCAGTTGTTGTATTGAATTGTAATGCACCCTTTATTTCTTGTTGTGGCTTTATTGGCGTTAATTTAATTTAGGTTAACGGTCAAAATGCTGTCATCGTCACGAAAAGGGATTTCTTGAATGTGTGGGTGCGCATGTACACTTTCCGTCCGAATGCTTTTTCAGATGGGTGCCAGGGAGATGCTTGGGCAATCACACAGACAGACGCTCATGTCCTTTATCTCCATCTCAATACAAGTTCAGTGTAATTCGATTGAGATTAGTTGCACTGGCATGACAGCAGATCCCTAGTATTGCCAAAGCACTTAGGAGGCAATGACAGGACCACATCGACGTGTGCTAACACATACACAACACCCTGTGACTGGCCAACCTTGTAGAGAGACAAAAACAGAGAGAGAGAGAAAGTGGGGAGATGGAGTGACAGCCAAGTCAAAGAGGTTTTGGCAAAATCTCAGGATGACGAAGTTAACGAATGATAGAAAGTTGTCGAAAGAGTGTGAAAAGAAGAGGAGAAAAAAATTATGAAGGGACCCGGATGACGAGCCGAGCCGAAGCATGACAGAGTGCGTCCAAAAAGATGAAAGAATGATTGACTCACAGGGAGAGTGAGGGAGAGAGAGGAGGTGATGGAAGGAGAGTGAGGGAGTGAGTGGGGAGAAGGGGCTGAAGACAGAAAAGCAGAGGACAAGAGATAAAGGGAGAAAGAGAGGATAAAATGTTTAAGAGTGATGTACGAGAAGAGGGGAGAGGAAGAGATTTACTAGAAGAGAGATTAAGTCAAGTTGTCCCCGGTCAGTCATTAATCCGATTTAAGAGCAATTAAGGTGAGACTGATTCCTTCCTAGAGAGAAAGAAATAAATGGAGAGGGTGAATTGGGAGGGGGGGGCAACAGCGATGGAGAGACAAAAAAAGTGATTGAAAGAGAAACGTGGGAAAATAAAACAGGTGTCTGAACTCTGAATGCTTGTTTGTGGACAAAGAAGCAATGCAATCTATACAGAAACATGCACAAAATATGGCTTTAAAGGTTTGAAACGGTTAAAGGTCGAACAGAGGTTATTGTGAGAGGTGAAATCTTTTTTTAGAATGGTAGTACATAAGGTTTTAATCATGGTTTTCTAACACACTGATGTCCTTTGCATAACAGACGTCCATTTTTGATCAGACTGTGGATTTCCCATGAGGTTCGGGATCATACACAAGCAACTCCTGACCCTGTTGACAGAAGCTTAATGTGAAAGCAACCAACCAGGACCTCCAGTCTGCATGTTAGAGCTCCGCTACCTGTGAGATTATTCCTCTGAGAGCGGACAGAACTTGTAAAGTTGAGTTTAAGGTGAAAGTCAAGTGGCAGAGAGGAGAAAAAGACAGAGGTAGAGATATGGCGAGTGAGGGACAGAGTGGACGAATCTCCTTTGAATGAAAATGAAAAAAGCACAGAAGCAGTAAAGGTAGCTCCCCTCCTCATCCTCCTCCTCCTCCTACTTGTACTCCCACTCCAACAAAACCCTCCAATCCGTGCTCGGTGTGCTCTGTTGTTCCAGATGTGTATCAGAGGTCTCAGGGTCGACAGAGGGGTCCCTCCACTGCTGTAGCATTTCTGTGTCTATTGGGAGATGGTGGTCCCGATAGTTTGGCCGTCTGACACGTACACAACAGTACATAAATCAAACGCACACATACACGCACTCGCTCCATTTATCTCCCACTCAAGCAGTGCGGTGATAGCAGCCGACTCTGCATAGAGTCAGAGAGAGGTTGTGGTCTGTCTTGTTAAGTGGAAAAGTAATGGGTAGCTGTAAAAGGTTTACTTCTGTTGCTGCCGTCTCTATTGTTCAGGCCTTTCCAGTATTTGTGCCTCTTTTGTTTGATGTGCTTGAACAGTATATAGCACACTCGACTGCGTCCATAATTGCTGTTCCACATAACTGCAGGACAGTAGTTTGTTATTATCAACAATATGAATGAGCCTGTTAAGGCAAAGAATAGAGCAAATTGAAAGCAGAGGTCACAGATTTTGTTGTGCAACATTTTAAGCATCTGAATGGAAATTGTTTTGCATGACTTCATTGACTTACATCAGTGCTGAATACATCTGTTTTTTTAAAAGCAGCTCACCATTATAGGACAAAAATTACCATATACACGTCTCCTGATGTCATTTCACTTTTTATCATGGCTTTTCTTTTATCCAGATTCTGTCTATTTTTCTGTGGCACATTCATTGCAGTTTTTATGTGTACCAATCTGTAGCCCATCACAAGTCCCAGATTGAGAGGCCATTTGGCTGCTGTTGACAGGAGGGAGCAGCTATTGACAGGGCCCTGCCGGGGAGGCGTGTCTCAGGCCCCACGTCCAAAGCGTTTGTGGCGTTTAATACACTGTAGCAGTGGTCTTCACAGCCCTCACCCTGCATGCTACTGCCATAGGGATCAATATGCACTGGGTTAGAGAGAAATGGACCATCTGATGCACACTCAGAGAGGGGGATGAGGGAAAAAGAGTGAGAGAGACAGAAACAGCGGGGAGGGGTGGGTTAGCGACGAATTTAAAGGAAAAAGGGAGGAACAGGCTTGTAAAAGGGAAGATGGTGAGACCAAATGGAGGAGAAGAGAGGAAATGATTAGAGGCATGGTTTAAAAGACATGGAGGCTGCCCAGCACCAAGATAGATAGCAAGGGAGAGAAAGTGGTCAGTGGTTGAAAGAGACATTCAGCTGGGAGAGAAAACAGATTGCAGTGAACGGGGATAGACGCTGAAAAAGAGGAAGACTCTAGACACCAGGGAGGATACACACAGGAAAGAAAGACATAAGGGAAGAGAAGAGTGGGAGATAGGAAGGGAGAAGGGGGGTTAGATGAAAGGAGGGGGGGGAGAAAAACAGAGAGAGAGAGAGAGGTGCAAGGGAAGGATGAGGAGAAAGGGGAGGGGAGGGGGGTAAAATTTCCATCAGGTTTTCAATTGGGGCGGATCAATAGTGTATTAGAGCTCACCTTGACCCCGTCTCTCCCCCTTCTCCCCGGCCCAGCACACAGGCCAAGCTACTCTCCCTCACAGCAGGGGACGGAGAGGGGGAGAGATTGCATTACGGCCTCCCTTTCTCGGACCAAAGTGGCAGAAAATGGCACAATAAAAGGAAAAGCGGACAGAAAGAAAGAGGAAAACTAAGTCGCGGCAGGCAGAAAACAGAGAAAGTGGGAGACTAGGAGTAAGAGAGAGCGGAGTGAGTTGGAGGAGACACCAGCAGGTGTTGTCGTGCTTGTTTGGACAGAGCTTTTCTGGGAGAGGAAACTGGTTGGGTGCTGGGGGGTGTGCATGCCGACATGACGTGCGTGTTTATTTCACCGCAACACTCAAAGTGTCAGGTTGGAACTGGAATATGTCTTCCACACAAAACCAATGCAGGCAAACTTACATCCGTAAAGAGCACAGACTCACACTTGCATATAGAAATTGTTAATATAATTGTGCACACTCTTGATACACTCACAGGGACTGTAGACCTTGTTAGTTAGTGCTCTGTATTGCCACACACAGTGTCCTACGGGTTGTATTTTTGCTGTTTGCCTCGTTCATTGTGTCTGCATGTACAAATGCTCACAGACAATCATGCATAAGCTGGATCTCATGGGACATTTGTAGGGGCTCCTTTGTGTTTAATTTTATTTGTATGATGTATTTGAACAATATGGGCTTTATGCAATTAGCGACCTGTCCAGGGTGTACCCCACCTTTCGCCCGATGTCAATTGGGATTGGCTCCAGCCCCCGCGACCCTGTACGCAGGATAAGGTTGACAATGGATGGATGGATGGATGGGCTGTATGCATTCCCTGCTTTAAATTAAACTTGACCATAATCATCTTAACCCAAGAAAACACAATTTAAAGCTGAATTAAGCAATTTCTGACCGCTAGGGGGAACAACACAATCCAAAACGACCTCATAGAAACAGAGCAACTGATATCACCCATGTATCCTAGGAATTTTGTCCATATTGGATGATACTACACCTAACAGTTTATATCCAGTTCCAACATTCATTGCCAACAGGTCGAAGTGTGCCCTATGAAAGCAAAGGCTACACTACAGAAGGCATTTCAGGTGCATCTTTCAGCCAGACATCTTATTTATTAACTGTAACCACAATCTTTCACCAAACTGTATCAGACTATAGTTGCCATGCCCAGATATTGTAGAAAGCAATCCTTTTCAAAAAACATTGGCACTGGGTGCAAAAAAACAAAAACAAACAAAAATACTGCCATTGAATTTATTCCAAGGTTTTGCAGACATATCCAATCAACGTTCTTGTCTGGTCATAGGTTTGGATATACTACACACAGAGAAGCTTGAACATCACAGCGGAATTATGTTTCTGACCACCCAATGAACGTCAGACTACATTCATAGGCCTTTTTGCTACATTTTGGTCTCCACCAGCTGCTGAGCACAAATATCTAGCTCTTTAGGTTACTAGATGGCTGAGCTTTCATCTTCAGCAACTGGTTTTACTTTTTCGCAGTATCATGCTAGCCAGGTAGTACACGTTCACCCGATCCAAGTGTATCAGATGGAAATGGCTGCTTAGGATTTTATTTTGGGGGTATTTGGGGTTTAGTCAGAGAAACAAAACAATGGGCTAAGAGCGACTAAAAGCTGCGTAGAGCTTCTGAGTTGGCCGTCGGTCTTCAGTGGGTGTGACACTACAAATTCACTTTGATTCAATGTTAATATCAACATTAGAGCAATTTTTTAGTTTTCTGATGAAACTACAAAATTCAGCAGAGCAAAAACTAGGTCTGTCCTCATTTCCATAGGAAGGGATGTGAGAACCTCTGCATTTTGTAGGATTGTAATGACCTGCTGCGAGAATAAGTTGCACACAAACACTCAGACATACAGACAACCAGCAATACACCCTCCATCACTGGAGGACAGCAAGACGTGAAGCTGTGTGAGGAGGACAGAGGCAGGGGGCAGAAGGAGCGCATTGATGGGGGGGAGAGGTTGAATAAAAAAAATTGATCTGGGAATTTAGCATTTAGACACAGTTTACAAAGCGATATAGAGGGGAGGCCCAGGAGCAGAGGGGACCGTGCGGGGGAGGACATTTAACTTTACAATAGGTCAGCTCTGCCTATTTCACTAACTGTAACCCTGACATCCTGCCTTGTGTGCTGCACCCTGCATATACCATAGAAAATAAACTCGAAATACAATTCTCAGATTCTCAACGATCCATCTTTGGGCGAGCGTGTGATTTAGCTGTTTAGACAGGAGCTTGTTTGTAAAAGCGCAGACCTACTAGCAGCACCATCCTCATCTCTTCCCCACATTTCCTAATGCTGTTCCTATTGTCACCCATCCACACTCCAGTGCACATGCACACACCAAAGATGCCCGACAACAACACACACATGCACAGGCACACACATAAGCACCCTATCTAACGCATACACACACAGTAACACACAAACTCTGTCCCACTCGCTGAGGGGGAGAAAAGGAAAGAAAAAAGGAGAGAAAAAAGAAATCGATCGCCGGGGATAGCGGTGCGCGTCGGAGAATCGTATCTTGTCAAAATAATATATATTACCCTCATCCCCGCCTGATCGATGCGGTGGATTAGGGACGGAGGGCCCCCTCTCTCCCCACCTCTCTCCCCCTCTCTTCCTCCTCGGTGCTTGGTGCAGTTTAATATTTACCTCCGTGAAAGAGCGGCCGCGACGGCTCTCAACCCTAATTGATTCCGACACATGGGGCTCTGTGCTCAGGCTGTGGATGAGAGAGGGAGGGCCGGCTGGAATGCAGAGGGAGAGAAGAGAAAAAAAAGAAAAAGAAAAGAAAGAAAGAAAGAAAGGATTGAAGAAGAAAAGAAAGAAATTAAGCAAAAACAAAACAGGAGGATAAGGCAACAGTGTAAACATCAAAATAGGGGGAAATTTGGTGAATGCATATGCTTATTTCAAGGAGAGGGTAGATAAAAGACATCTTATAAGGAAGGAGAATGGAAAGGGCAAAAGTGAAAAGGCCAAACTGAAGTAATCAGTTTAAAGAAGTGGATGGATAAAGTTTACAGGGGTGATAGAGAGACAGATGAACTAAAAAAACATGTTGGACACCAAGGAGGTCAGAGGAAATATAGTTGGAAAGGTGTAAGATGGAGATAGGAAAAGCCTGGGGTAGAGTAGGATTACGATGTATGGGGGAGAGGGATGAATGGAACGGATAGTGGAAAGGAAATGAATCAGGGAGAATGAGGGGAAACGGAGAGGAGTAGGTGGAAATGGGACAGCCCGTGGAAACGGCTTCAGGAGAGCAGGAAGAGAAACGGGAGGGATGAGGGCCGAGGAGAGCAAATGAGAGGGGATTAAGAGAGCGACACCAAGATGGATAGAAACAGAGGAGTGAAACATGACGGCTGGAATGTAGAGCACCAATAAAAACGCGAGAGACGGGGAAGGAAGAAATAGGGGGATGATGGAAAAAAGAGCCGGGCGCAGAGGTGACAGAATGATATCAGGTGGGATAGACAGAAAACAGGAGTGATAGCGGAGCGAGAGGCAGGAGGGTAGAGAGGGACCATATTTTCCGTTGAAGGAACTGGCCTGTCATGCTGTTCCACCAGCGCAGAGCAGCTCTATAAAATACAGGGAGCAGGCGGGTCGTGTCAGGTGACTTATGTGTATATCTAGGATTTGTCAATATGTCTTTCTGTCTTCCTTCCTCTGTGCTCCCACTATTGCACCATCGCTCCTGTGCTCTCTTTCCCCAACTCCAGTTGTGCCTCCACTCCCCCTCTACGTGTGTGTTTGTCCCAGTTAAGTGCTCACTTCTTCTTCACAGTGGCCTTGTTCATCTTTGTTCCTGTTTTCTCTGTCAAGTGGGTGCAGATATGGAGAAGGTATGGAAGTCGCTTGTGCCTATGAGCATTGGCTCACAAGCCAAACACGACTGGGGCACAATGACTTGAGGACTTGGCAGGCTTATATCCCCCAATGATTCTCCATTATGATACAATAGAGGCAGGATGAGCATTGCAGTTAAATTGACATCATTGACAGAGCGCCAACACAAATATTCTCACTGATGTTCATATCATGAAATCTGCCTCACCTATCACACTTACATAGTTTCTGTTTTTCAGTTTCTCCTCTGCATGTCTGCATGTATGAATGAATGCATGTGTTTGTGTGCATCTCTCGGTATGAGTTCTCGTCTAGTCAGTCGTTGCCCCCGTACAGAAGCACCGGGTGGTAGGTTGATTTATTAATGTGGTCCCAGGGAGCATTGCACCTCCTCTTCCTCATTTGGCATGGTTTAGTATCCTGAGCACAGGCCTGCGGAGACCAGGTCCATGGGGGGGCCAGACATCCTGCAGATATGCTGCCCTGGTCTACAACTGGTGGACACTCACAAATTACCCAGCTCTACATTTCATGGATATTCATTAAGGCAGCACATCAGAACTTCTCAGAACAGTTCTGTCTGGCCAAATGTGAGGTTGCTACAATGTTGCCTTTATTATCTGCTTAGATTTTAGTTCATACTGATGCCTTGACCACATGTAACTGCCAAGCCCAGTTTAAGGTCTTGAAATTTGTATTTCAAGACTTGCTTATAGACAGTGAAAACTGTCTATAAGCTAAAAAAGGATAAAGGTATGAAAAAAGCTCTCACTACTGATTTTGACACAGATCTATTTTGAGCTGCCATCACGAGTCCATGACAATGGAGTCTCACTGCGGAAACAGAGAGAGGGGGAAAAATACAGCAGAGAGAAGTTGCACTCGAATGAAACAGAACTTATTTATTTTTACAGAACAAGCTGAAAATTCCCAATATATCTCCATGACTTCCTCCGTCTCTGATCTATTGTTTTTTTTCCCACCCTCTTCCCTCTCTCTCTGTCGCTGTGTTCTTTATTTACACCTCTCCCCTGCTCTCTGCAGTGGCTCAGGGAGCGGTAACAGAAGTGTCACTTGTCATTATTGGTCTAATTCAGTAATCCGTCATCGTGCACTCACTGTATGCAGCGCATTATACGCCGGCACAGCAGGTGTACTACGCACTGAGGTGGAGATTCGATTTGACACGCACACACAGGCGAGAGGCCCGACGGGGGCCGGGGCAGACGGGCGGTGTGTGTATGTGTGTACAAAGTGTGTATCTACATTTGTGTGTGTCTATATAAGAGAGAGTGGGAAAGGGAAACACTGATAGAAAGATAGAGAGATTGAATTTTTGTGAGTGTGTGTGTGTTTGCATACACACGGATATATGACTTCAGTAAAAATGCAACAGTCCAAGAGGTAATGGGAAAAGAGAGAGATAGTACTAAAGTTGAGACAGAAAAGACATTAGAAAATTCTAGTAAATATGAAAACAGTCATAACAGAACTGTATTCATTTTAAAAAGCATGTCCTTAAGTAAAGTATATCATGGAGGCTCCATTCATTTTGAGTCTGTGCTCGTTGAGCTCAGAGTTTGCTGTGTCTTGTTTGTGTCTGAAATATTTTTCTCCACTTCAAAGTTTGTGTTCATCTGTGTGCTGAATATGTTTCATGACCCTAAGGTCCATGTAACCCAGTCAACAACCAGTAGGGAATATAAAACTGTCTGAAAACAAGGCGATAATACGATCTTCCATACAAAACAAGGTTGTTTTAAATGTGGTGTCAAGTTGTATTGATTCTCGACGTTTGTGGTTAATTTTTACTCAGTTCTCTGGACTGCAGGCTTTTCTGCATCATAGTTTTACAAACTTTTTTGTTATCAACTTGTTATTTATTTTAGAAAGTGTCAAAAGAACCGAATAATTCATAAAAAATTACTAAAATATGTTTTTAATGGAAGCTTATAATTATAATTAATTAACCAAAATACCGTCAAGTCAATCTAATTTATGAAATTAGCCTTTGGAAATCTGTTGTTGTCAAATAGTTTATTCTCTTTTCACATCTCACTGAACAGCCAGCCTTCTCGGGCCACATTTAATTAAGAGAGAGAGAGGAAATGACACGCAACAAAAAGGGACCTTGCGTTTATATGGTCAGCATTTTAAACCCTTAAGCTACCTGGACACATTTTATTATCAGATCATATGGACTCATTCTGCCACATTAATAATAACGACTACAAGGAAAGTCACTTGAAAAGTAATAATAGATCGCTTTAAGGGATGTAACAGGAAGTTTCACTGGCCAGGTGTCAGCCAACATTTCTCTCTGTACCCTCTCATCAGTTTATAACAACAACAACAACGTAAAGGTAGGTACCATGCAAGTTTTTATCCAACTGGTCCTATCCACGAATAGAGATCCATCAAGAACAGCTGTCTCAAAGATCTTTGGTGGTCCTCTTGCATGAATATTGGTTTATTATGAGTAGAAATGCTATGATAGGCCCATCAAAGCCAAATCTTGTGACTAAGTGTGTGATTAAAAATGATTATGTTTAGATACAAATCACAAGAAGCTATGAGAAATTGTTGTGTGCAGGTTCAACTTGGACATAGTGAGGTTAGGTAGACTTTGCTACGGTTAGGGCTATTGTAAGAATGCCAAATCCCTGAAGGCAGGCATTTATTTTATCTGCTTATCGTTGGTCTATCTTGTTTGTTTGAACAAATATAAGCTAACAACAAACTAAGACTGGCCAATACCCAATTTTATTTTACCAAGACTTTTGCCAGCAAGCACCTTTGTCCAATCTCAAAACCAGTAACAGGTCTATATTTAGGACATCATAACTTCATCCTCAGTTAGTCAATCATACTTATTTTGTGGTTTTTATTGAGTGGTATTTACTTGTCCTGGTGTCACTATGATTATTTGTTCCATTTTATGTCATTTGTCATGCAAATGCTTTTTGTGCACCTGCTGTTTGACACTTTTACAAATAATCATAATACATTTTTGCAAATTCAGACATGCTTGTAGCTTGTTCTCTGTTATTGATGGCACCTTCGAACAGTAGCAGTCACTGGCTGCACTGTACTCCTAAAGGTCAACACTTAGTAGGTTTGAGGTTCAACGAAGCTGAAACGTTCCCACATGTCACACAATATTGATTGCATATGGTAGGGTGATCCCCAGTCATGAATAAATGGCTCCTCTGAAAACAATTGCAAACAAAAACACTTTTAGGCAATAATGTGAACCTCACCTCCCACAGGGTCCCAGATGGTGCCAGATGCACTGCACTCTGGGTAAGAGAGTTTTTTTTGTCTGAACCAGTGTAAGATGGGTGGATTTAAAGGTTTGTGATGGTGGGGCTTCCCCTTCTCTCTTTATCAATGGCAATTTGTATGTGAGCGCTCACCTCTATAGTCCCAGTGGGCACGGCGGATTTCATCAAGTTCTTAACCCTGCAAGGCTACAAATCCGGTTACCACTGTAAGTGTTTTAAACTGTTTAAACTTTCAAAATGCTCCATGCTGAGTCCCAGGCCATGTACGAGTCACACCCAGACCACACAGAACCATATGAGTCTAACTGCATTTACTTTACTTTTTTCTTTTCTTTTTGCAGCATATAACACCTGCCATTTCCACCAGTTTATCAAACTTCAGCTCTGCACCTACACTCCAAGGGGATTCAGTACTATTGCATTGTAATAGTCTCAAGTTTTTACTGTTGGTTTTATTGATTCATTTTCATTATTCCTTTTTTTCATTACCAAGTTAGCAAAATATAAGATAGTTTTATGTGATTTGATTATCCTGTAACTTTCAATATTTAGATTTTTGTGTATCAGAATCCTCTGAATGACTGTTGTTGCATTATAGCCCAAATCATTATTATAGGATTTTTTAAAATATTCATAATAATGAATAATACCTTTGCCTAGACTAAAGGCCTTCCTCTTGAATTCTATCTTATTTGTAATTACATAATTTCCATATGTACTTAGCATAATGAACCTTTTGTAGGCCTTGCAAAGAAATTTTGTGAAACTTAAAACACTGTTTCATGCCCTCAAGAAAATTTTGTTGGCTTATTGCACACAAGCATAAAGCAAAAACATAAATAACAATATCAAGATGTTCTGCTTATGGAAATTAGGCTCCCTGAATTTTAAACTGTTTGATACTCGCGTCTTCTGAAAGAGAACTAAAATTGATTTTATCAATAGCGGTTGCTGGCCTGATGATGATCACCGACTGGAGGTTTATTTTCCATTATATGATCAGAGACACTCAATACCGCTCAATACTCCTCCTCCTCTCTCTCTCCTCCCTCCTTCAGTGCTATAATGTGTCCATCCTGAACAACCTATAGGCATGTAATGATTAAATATGTTTATAGTCTGAAGATCCATTGATCCTATAGCGATAGGCACGTCCAGTTCGACTTTTTTAAAGAGTTTGTTTGTACTATCATCCTAAAATGATGGCAAGCACACAGCAAGCTGCTTTCCCGCTCAGAGGCAGTCGATTAAACCAGCCTGTAATTATGCGGTTAATAACATTATTGCAGGAAGACGGTGGCAAAGGAGGAGAGAGAAGAGATTTGAGGGGAGGGAAAGAAGAAACAAAGTTGGGAAAAAGAGGGAGGAGGAGGAAGAGGAGGGGAAGTAAGGAAGGAACGATGGAAGGAAAGTGTTTGAATTATTATCCTGTATATGCCTGAGTGGACACGAGAAAGAGAGCGGGGGGGGTTATGGGTATGGCGAGTTGTTGAAGAAAAGATGAGAGGTGAGCCCGAAGGTGGGAGGAGAGGAGAGAAAGGGAGAGAGATGGAGAGGGGAGGGCTGATGATGAATGGGTGGAGAACAGGGATGAGAGACGGAGCAGCATGAAAGAGTATATACGGTGCGCGGTCCCGCTCCGAGGATGATGAAACGTTAATTAAAGTAAACGAGCTACCTGAGCTCCCAGGCTAACCCCCTGTCACACTCTGTCAGGAGACAGAAAGAGGGAGGGAGACAAGGAGGAGGAGAGGGTGGGTGGAAATTTGGCTGAACAGGAGAGAAGTTGGATAATCCAGCTGTGGCTTTAGTTCAAGGTTGATTTCTGTCATAGTTTCAGGCACAGGCGTCTGCAGACTGCAGCCCATGCATGCAGCATTTATCAGCGGGTCAAATTGTTAAGTATTGTAGTAGGTATGCGTGCACGCCAGTTTGTCACATTATCACTTTTGTGATAATATTCCTTTACTTCTGTTTAAAATTCCTGTTTGTTTTAATTGCTTTCAGGGTGAGTTTCTTGTACAGCCAACATCCTTGCAGAACATTGAGCTCTCTGCTGCAGTGACATCATGTAGCCGACAACTTAGGGAAATTCACTTTTTTAAAATTTATTTATCAGAGGATACACCAGTATGCATCTGTCAGTAATGGCAAAACATTTTTTGTCAAATATAGGCCCTAATTTCTCAAACATAACCGCCTCTATAAAATAAAATCCCCTTCCTCTTTCTGTGTCCCTCTTCTGTGTGTATATATATAAGCCTTATTTCCCGTTTAGTCCATGCAAGGTTTATCCGCCAAGATCACCTTTGTTTCTTTTTAATGCTCATATTCATTCAATTAATCTGGGCTCTAATTCGTTTATATATTTATTTACTCGGTCTCGCTATCACTCTCTCCTTTTTTCATCTCTCTCCAACGATTATCCTGGCGTCTAATTAGAAATCGATGCAGCTGGGCCGGCGGGTATTTGCAATGTGTTTGTGGACGTTGAGAACAATTCCCCGGACAGAAAAAGACTGAGAGAAGAAAGTGAGAGGAAGAGGAAACGCTACACTACACTGCACTGCACTTTATGCACGCACACAAACACACCACGCACACACACCACGCACACACACACACACACACACACACACACACACACATATTCTGACAACCGACTTCTGCTTGCAGCTATTCTTTCTAAAAAGCATAGGCTAAAAAAAAGAAAGAATGGAAGGAAAGGAAAAATGAAAAGAAAATCATTTTTTTAACGACTGACGCGAGGGATTTCTGCAGAATTGTTGAGGAGTGTTTCCCCGTCTTTTAGGAAAACAAACAAATCTCGAAGTGGAAAAGCACTTTAAATGTGATGGCCTGCATTTCACCCCAGCCCGTGCATTGCCAAAAGTCGAAGGAGCCAATTTATCAAAAGTTACAGTCGTCTGCGGCTCAATATAAATTCAAATTATTATTATTATTATTATTATTATTATTATTATTATTATTATTATTATTATTATTATTATTATGTGATAAAAAATCATACATATGATTACACGAGTTGTAATTCATTAGGCTAGTCTAAATTGTATCTTTTATTTTGAAGGGATGTGAACAGTAAGATCAAGCAAAAACGGCCATCGTTTTATTTTTAACTACTTTTGTGTGGTGGTGTCACCTTAAACATATTTCCTTTCACTCTCTTAAATATCTGCAAATATGAAGGGGAGTTTGGGGAAGGGGCTAATTATTCGTGAACTTAGTGTGGACTGTGCCCAACATTTTTCTTCTTCTTTGCTGTCATCATCATCTTCCTCTTCTTCTTCCCTGGATCTGGTCATTAGCCCACTGTGGCCGGTGTCTGTCTGACTCTCGCCTCCCCTTCGCCGCGTCCCGTGGAGACGAGTCGGTATAGAAGCGACGGGTTAGCGCCATTACAGGGGCCAATCGAACTTAACCGGATTAGCAGCTGCCAGATGAAAAAAGAAAGTGTTCCAACCAAGTCGAGAAAAAAACAAGAAATGTAAGGAATGAGAGCTTCGCACTTTTATTAGTTCAGCTTTACACCACGGTGTGTTTACCGTCTGTGCTCTGCGTTTTATTGGCTCACCCCATAATCTGTTTTCCAGGCGCTGTTTCTCTGTTTTCTGTGTTCATCATCCCAAACGAGATGCATCACTTTATCTGTGTGTGTGTGTGTGTGTGTGTGTGTGTGTGTGTGTGTGTCCCCTCTCTCTCTCTCTGACTCTACATGGGTGCACCAGTCAGGAAGTGTCATATCGGGAAATACAGTGTTGGAGTGTCACCCCCCACTGCAAGATGAGGAAAATAGAATAACTTGCCTTTTCTCGTTGTTGCTTCACATTTCGTCAACCCCTGTGATGCTTTACTAGTGCCAAACCCATCATTCTGGGCTCCATGGTGTGTGTGTGTGTGTGTGTGTGTGTGTGTGTGTGCATGTGGTTTTTAATGTGAGTGTGTGTCTTTGTTGCTTTTTGCAGTATAGCACTAAGTCATATTTGAGGCTCTATCCTTGCATTTTCTGTCAGTCTGTCTTTCCATCCTGTATGCTCATTAAACGTCCCTCACACACATACACTCTCTCTCTCTCTCTCTCTCTCTCTCTCTCTGAGCCTCTCTCCCCTCCTCTTCTTCTTCCTCCGCGCCTCACGCTCCCCTTGCCTGTGGCTATATGATCGTGAAAAATGTGTTTACAAAACTCGCTCTCTCGCAGATCAAACCATACTGACGAATCAAAGACTTTGGAGAGAGGAGAGAGAGCAAGAGAAGAAGTGAGTGAAGAGAGTGAGCAAGAGAGAGAAAGAGAGAGAGAAGGGGTACAAGCAGAGGCCTTATAATTTTAAAATTCTCTGTGTGTTATTCTTTTTTTCCCCGTGTGTGTGTGTGTATGTGTGTGTGTGTGTGTGTGTGTGTGTGTGTGTTTGGATGTCTGCCTGTATCTCCTTTGGTAATACAATATCTTTAAGGCCCCCAAAACAACTATCTGTGTCTCACAGTTAAACATGAGATAATGCAATATTGATGTCTCCTTGTCTTTGCTATAACGCAATACTGGACCCATTCTGGCTGGACACACTAACATGGGCCGATAGTGCTCTTGCACTTAAAAGAATTACTGTGATCATATAATAAATTTTAGAGGGATGCTACACAAATATCACATCCCTAAAGGAATACAGTGGGTTTAGTGAAACAGTTCAAAATACTCCCAAAGTAGCATCAGGTTGCCTTTCAGACTGAGTATTTAGCACAAGACAAACAACAAGTCCAGATTGGACGTAATTATTATTGCCTTTCTCAGTCTTGATCAAGGTTGTTGAACTGTGTAAACAACACGGATAACAATGGAAATAAGTAATTGATCGCTCTACCCCTGACAAGGTCTATGTACATACATGTTGTATTTTATAAATATGTTATAATTTTGTCTATAAACCAAACATAACAAAACCAAAAGAGGCAGTTTGAAAATTTGTTGAAGCATATAATCTTATAGTATTGTACAAAAAGTGGTGCTACGTTGTGTGACATCTGCAGAAACGCAGAACCATTTTACAAGTTCATGTATTTACTATTTTGGTAAAGGCTAGGGATAGGTCTTGGCCATGTGCTCACATGGTCTGCAACTTTTGTCATTCAAAGAAAAGATTTCTTCTCATATAATCAGGTCAAAAAGTTCAGAGATCAGGCTCTTTGAGAAGTTGCGCAGGCTGCTTGAGCAGAAGTGTGAGGACTTTGATTTTTAAAGGGAAGAGTCTTGATTATCCCCCACTTCTGTTTATGATGATGTTTGATGGTTTAATATGAGAGGAGAGAGCGTTTAGAATAATTAGAGAAGGACGCGATGAAGACATGAAAAAACAAATAGTGGGACACAGGAGGATGGGAAGAAAAGTGTCAGTTAGAAGCTGAAGAAGGAGGTAAAGGGTGAGGAGAGAGAGAGACGAGAGGGAGGGGGCAGACAGACAGGCAGGGGGAGCGATTATAGCGGGGTTTATGTATGAGCTATTGATTGAGTCGGTGGTGACTTCTTGAGTGGTTAATTCGGGAAGTGAGAGCGATAGAGAGAGTAACTTACTGACCAGAGAAGGGAGGGCGGGTGAATGGGGGTGGGGAGTAGAGAGAGAGATACAGAGAGTGTGATGAGGATGAGTAGAGTGAGTGATAGAGAGAGAGAGAGAGAGATAAGTGCATTTCCCCATGTAAAAGTGTGGAAAAGAAGAGACTATTTTGCAAGGACTTATCTTATGTATGTGGTTTATAGTGACTTATAAGGGCACTATTGACCCTTGTGTTTGTTGACATGCATACTTGCTGTGTTTCTTTGTTGTTTGGGGTTCCACAGACCCCAATGCTGTATGTATGTATGTATGTATTGCATCCCTTTCATTGCTACAAACTAGGCTTGCACATGAAGTTGATTTAATACGGAGGTGACCAAAAAGCATTTTTATTACACTTGATAAGGAAATATTTTAAGAGTGATTTGTTATTTGGTCTATGCATGAACAAATATATATCCCTTTGTGTGTCATCCTACATAGTTACTTCTGTTTGGGGCAAATTAGACCACAGAGAAGTCATTATTAGACCTGAATAAACTGTAATAAAACTTGAATAAGGAAATTCTAACACGAAGCATTGGGAATTAGTGATGGTCAAGGTTAGGGTTAGTACCATCACCAACAATCACAGAACATATGAAGATCTATTGTATTTAGCCATGTCTTACAGCTGGGGTCTCTGAGACTCCAAATCGGACCAATGTCTAATTTTCTGTAGCCAGCTTCTGAAACATATTATCAGATCAAAATTATGTTTATAAGCAATTCTCATACAATTACTAAAAGTCATTAAGTATCAAGACAATAACACAATATTATGTGTGTTTTTTGGGCTGGTAAAGGGGCCCGGGGTCTCCAGGACCCTAAACAGAAAATTAAAATGGAAAAAGAAATAACATTGCTATAATATTTATTCAGTGTTTAGAAGTAAATTATAGTCACTTCAGAACCTCTGTGTCACTTTTATTATCAAAGGGTCATTATTATAAGGTCACTTGCATACATTTACAGTTTCCTTTTGAGATGCATTACAGAACCATTGTTGTATAAGCAACCTGCGTTTACATCCTAAATAAACTCAATTTTTAACTCCATTTTAAGACAATTTTGTTGCCTTTTTAGACATTGCAACTACCTCCTCTGTCTCTCACTCTGGCTTTCTCCATCACACACATAAACAGACAGGCACTCTCACACAGTTCACACACACACCCCTTCCCTCTCTATAGGTGTGAAGTCTACCCCATAGGACACTCATCTGCTCACTGGAAACAACAGATGGTTTCCTTGTTCTCACTGTATCACCTTGTCTGGGGAAGTCAAAATCAAGAGCAACAACTTGGACTAGGAAGCGAGGTGGTGTGCGCTCGTGCATGTGTGTGTATAGGTGTTGGTGTGAGAGTGTGGAAGATCTCTGTTAAAGCCCATAGATCAGTTATTATGCTAAATGTGTCCTATGCATATACACCTTTAGTTTCGTTAGTAATACATCGTTCATAGTTTGTTTGGTGGTAGGATATCCTGCAGTCATATTCCTAAAAGCTGCGCGCGTGCGTAGGCTACCTGGGTTTTGCGTAAATGTGTGTGTTTGTGTGTGTGTATGTGTGTGAAGGTCAGCTCGCCGGCGCAGTTTCTTTTCCTATTTCTCTTCCCTCTCGCGCAGGTTTTGATCTCTCAGCCGCGAGATCAAAGGCGCTCTCTGGCTATTAGTCAGCGCGAGCCATTGATCCCTCATCGATCCACGCGAGACACAGCCGCCCCGTGAACACCGCGCGAGGCTCCCCAAAGCTCCTCCCGCGCGTCCGGAGAGAGAGAGGGAGAGAGAGAGAGGGAGAAGGAGAACGCAAAGGAGGGAGGTGGAGCTGTGTGTGTGTGCGTGTGTGCGTGTGTGCGTATTTTTCTGTTGGCGCGGGCAGAGCCAAACTCGAGCTTTTTCTTTGCCGCGGGACATGAAACAATGAGGCTCGAGCCGGTTTTAATAAAGCGCGCTTTCCCTCCTTTCAACTCTGGCGCGAGGCGGACGAGCCGGCAGCGGAGAGCGATCGATAATTAATGACGATGAATAATTTAACCCTATCGATTGATACTTTTTTCTTCATCCTTTTCCCCTTCTTTTCCTTATTTTCTTAAGGCCGGCGTTTCATACCATACTAATACCGTTTCACCCGCTCACATCCTCATCTCCACTCACCTCTTCTTAAACTTGTTGGAGTTCTCCACCTTTCATGAAAGTCTAAAAAAACAAGTTTCCTTATTTATCAAAAGCTACAGTAGTCTATTTATGACCCCAGCAGCAGTCTCAACTTCACCTGACTGTAGGAATCATTAGAGCTCTAAAGTTTCTTTGAATGAAACCTTTAAAGGATAAGCCGGGTTGTAGCTATTCTATATTTTTCATGTTATCAACAAATCCAACCAAAAGATGACTTGATCATTTTGACACATAAGTCTGTGGGCCTGTAGTCCAAAAACTATTAAAACACATAGGCTAAATGAACCACACTGGTTCAATGAGTGACTGTAGTTTATTTTGAATCACTCCCTCATGCACCCTCCTGGTGCAATAAACACTCACTGTGACATAATGTTCATTAATTTGCAGCTGAATATAGTCCCCAAACATATGCAACTTGCTCATGTATGGGTAACATTTGCTAAAAACTAGAGTGATAAGTGAGCCTGAGTTTAATAAATGAAACTGTATATTTGTGACTCAGTTTTAAAGGATTACAAATTCAGTAGAGACAAATGTGTTAGGGAAGGGTAGGGAATTAGGAAAACTATTCAGACAGACTAACGCATTGTCAGTTTTGGTCTTTTCACAGGATTTGTTGTCAAGAAGCAAAATAATGGCAGCCTTAGGCTATGATTTAAGCCTTGAACTTGAGGTCTGTTATGGGATCAATTTAGTTTATTGTGGAAAATTGTTTCTTAATATTTCAGCTATATCAATTATGGACTTAATTATCTCTTGTCATATGGCTGAGTTTTTAAAAGCATTTTTTTGGGACCCATTATCTTTGTCCTTGATCTCGTGATGTTAAACATTACACTGGCCTCACAATCACAATACCCGTTGATACATGTAGTGTATGTTTCAAACACGAATTTCACTGAATGATATTCTGGTTTGGCAGTTCTGTCAGGTGATAGCCTGTGTCTCGTTGTGAAGGACTCAGTATTAGCTTTGCCCCTGCAGTGTGGAGTAATGGGTGCTCTGTGGGGGAACAAGCAGAGTCACAGAGCCTCAGTACTCCTGACACTATATATCTTGGTTAAATACGCTGACAGTACTGCACTGCTGTCTGTTCCTATTACACGTTTGTACTGATTTCTCACTCTTTCATATGACAGTAAGGTGGGTATACAGAATTCAAGGTACAAAGGAGCAAACATGGAAATTTAGCTGCGACAAAAGTTGCAATATGGCCAGAATCATATTGGTCAGCACACTGTACAAAATAGTTTTATAATAGTGCTATCAGCAATCACAATTTTAATGTAATTTTGAGCGATTTGATTTATTTATGAATCTACAAAACACACTAATTCAAATTATAAAAAGTGAGAACACTTGTTACTAACATAGTCCATAAAGATGTTAAAAGACAGACACGTAATAACATGAAACAGAACATTTAAACTGAAACTACATCAGTGGCCATTAATGCCCTGTATTTAATCCAGTGTATTCCCATTCCATTGTAGTTTGTATAATATCCTACATAAAGCTGTGATATATTTCAGAAAAAGTGACATATTTACGCAAATCAGTTAATTACAAGGACAAGTAATTGGTTAAGTTCTTTGGGTGAGGTTTTTTTTTTTTTGGGGGGGGGGGGGGGGGGGAATTTATATTCATAAAGTTTAGGGGAGGTTTAATTTGGTTGACGATCAGGCTATAAGGTTAGGGTATTTATTCATCATTGTTTTTCTTAGTTTAATGAAATGTCAAACGTGTCTAAACATTTATATACAAACTTATCACTTAATCACTTATATCTCGTACTCATCATTGGAGAGCCATTCTTATTTATTTGTACAAAATACATATATTAGTATACAGTTAATTATTTTCTGTATTGCGCTGTATGATTTGACATGTAAATTGAAATAATTTATAATTCATTATGTATGTATGTATGACCTATTAGAAATGTTATTTAATAATTTAGACAAGATATTTAGCATCAGAAGAATTACAGGCCACCGCAGTGATAACATTTAATTCACTTTTCTATTTAACATTTGGTTAGACAGGTTCTTTTTCCCTCTTCCTGGCCAACCCTCCCGCTCCTCCTCCTCCTTTTCTCCTCTCTCTCTCTCTGTCTCTCTCCCCTCCTCATTTCTCCTCTCTCCTTCTTTCCATCTCCTCTAACAAACCCATAGCAGAGTCCCTCTGTTCTTCCACCCTGAGGCTGACCAGTGTGTCAGAGCTAACCAGGGAGAGGAACAGAGAGAGAGGGAGAGACAGACATAGCGGGAGAGGAGCAAGTAGAGAGAAAGGGAGAGAGAGGGTTCAGTTGGGCCTTTTTCAGGGGCAACCGAAAAAAGGAAGATGAGACAGATGTACAGAGCTTGTTTTATCTAGTGGAAAAAGAAAGCGGGAGAGGCCAGACTCCTCATGCCTCTCATATTTCTCTATCTTTTTATATCGTGACCCATCACTCTTTCCTTCTTTAGACAACACTGGAGACATAATGTTGCCTGAATGTCAGGCTGCCCCCCTTCCTTCCTCTACCCCAGTCACTCTGCAGAATTTCAAAACATAGTTGGTACTACAGTATGCGCCTTACACTGTTTCATTTTCACTCCCGTCAGTGGACTACTAACCTTGGCGCCATAAGTATCCCAGTTCTGCTGACGGGCCCGGTGCTATGAACTACCAGCCTTGTTGCAAACTTGCATCAATGTGGATCAATCAGTCCTGTTTGGGAGGAAGATGTTATGTTCTAAAATACACATCCATCCTTGGCCTCTTCCAAACACCTGAAACAAATTCTGACTCTTTTGAATTTGAATTGTACTTATAATTTTAATTAGTTTTAATACATCTTTTTATTGGTCAATATTTAGTTGTGCTAGAAACCAAAACACACAAACCAACACAGGACGGAGCCTATTGTTGCGTAATGACCTTAATTTCATATGACTTTATGAGACCCTTAACCCTGAGTTTGTCCTAATTATGAGCTTTCTTTGTAAGGCTTCCTATTTTATTTTATTTTTTTTTACCACAGCAAGTTTATTCCAATCAAATCACCCAAAATATAAGTTGATATTATAAGACTAATAAAACTAGCATGCCGACAATCTGTATTTCTACAGCAAGTTTCAAAATAGTTACAAAGTGCTTTATAGGCCAAAATATTTTAGAAAAGACAACTAAAGCTGCTGTAATCAATATTTTTATATTAAGAAATGTTCAAATGACTATACATAATGTGAAATGGGTCGTGTCATGATGAACCCAGAGAGAATTGTCACTTGACTCTGCAGTTCCCCTCAGCCCACTGAAACATTCTAGTGTCTTTCAGCTCATTGTTTAGGTTTTATGGTCCCAGCTTTACTGTTTTGGTTTGCTCTCACCACTCTTATCAGTGTCATTTCTAGACGCAGCAGTGTAAAACCCCACTGTACAGCAACAAGCTTGTGAAGAAAGTGCTAAATAGCTATATACTTTGCTCAGGAGTTGGTGGAGCAAAAACAGAGCTAAAAGGGAGTGAATATTGGACTTACATTGACAGAAATACAACTCCTAATGAATGCTAATGTTGCTCTGTGTCTGCTGGATGTGTACATAAGCAACTGTGAGCTAACACCTCCACTATAGAAAGTTGATGGTGATAATATTTCAATAATGTGTTTACAGCTTTTTTCCATTGCTCCCAAGTGCCGAAACATTCATATATTGCAGGTCTAAAGATGATTTTTTAAAAGATGTGCGCTGATGTGGCCTTTATGAGAGTTTGTGTGCAGTTGTTTGAAAGTCGAGCAGCAATAACAGCAAAAGCACAATGACCTTCCTGCCTTGACCCAGGAAAAACTGTCCCTAAAACCAGCACACTCTTTCGACAGGATTATCATAAGCCTCTGGCTAATCAACACACCAGTGGGTTTGCAGCAGAAATGTGTGTTTGCTAAAACCTAGTGTTGACTTACACTCCACAATATGTGGAGGAGCACAAGTGAGGTTTCCTTTGAGTGGTCAAGATGCTATTGTCAAGATGTGACTGTGTACAGTAACTAGGTGGCCCTATTGTATGCATTTACCATTGTCACTGGTAAAACTGTGTGATCCGTCATCCAACCTGGGTTTCATAGGTGGCCTTTTGTGGGATAGAGGTCCTTTGTTTGGACTGTTGTGTCCACAGTCGCAAATAAAATGCATGTGGGTTTTTGTCTGCGCATATCTCTGTGCTAGATCAGTACCACAGCATCTTTAGTAAACAAAGTGCATTCTGTCTTCCAGCTCGGTGAGATGTGTGTTAGTGTGTCTATATTGATTCAGTCAATATCTATGGGCTCCATGTCTTATTTTGTGTGCTGCTTCTCACTGTGTGTGTGTGTCGGCTACCTGAATACCTGTGTATTTGTGGCGTATCTGCTAGAGACAGTGTGTATACTGTGCATGTACAATCCATTACAATCTGTGAGCGTCTGTATCTGACAGTCTGTGCACGCATGTGTGTGTAAGAGTGTGTGCGTATGAGGAACAGTATTCCCTGGGCTGCTAGTTATAATGTTTCTGGGGGTGATGGGGGGAACTTGAAAGCCCTGCGCTGCCCAAATCAAAACTAACAAGGAAATGATGGGGGCTCCTTTATCTCCTCTCTGGCCTGGGGGGCCGAGGGGGGCGAGAACGGGAGACTGGGGAGGCAGGGATGGAGGCGGAGGAGGGAGAGGAGGAGGAGAAGGAAGGGAGAGGGGGGGCAGCCTGGCTTCCTCTTTGATTTGTAAAAAATGCATTACCTCCGAAATCAAACGGAAAATTACTGCGCTGAAGCAAAACACACAGAGCAGGAGAGAGGGAGAGAAATGGATGGGTGGGGCGGGAGGGAGAAGACAGTGGATAGGTGTGTGTGAATAGAAAGGAGGTGGGAAAGAGGAAAAGGATTCACCTGTATAGATAACGCTGTTGGATGGGAAAAGGGAGGGTGGAAATAGATATAGGTGGTGCGTAGGTAGTATAAAGAGGTAGCTGGAGAGACCCTGACAGATAGGAGTGCACATATATGTCATCCTCAGAGGACACAAGCTTATACCTGCAGTGGACCACTAGAATATGGCAAATAAAAGAGATGATACAGTATTAATGACCTGTAGCCCACAGGGAAGAGGAAACTTATAGATTACTACCTCGAACACAAAGAATATCTTATTTTTTAAAGACTCATACCAATCTCTGCTGAGGCCTTCAGTCAGATGTGCAGGTTAGATACCAGCATTTTATTGGAAAGACATGCGTATTGAGAGACAGTGGTTTCTAATCGTGCCGCCTAACACATGCCGATGAGTGTTTGGAAATCTTACTGGCACACTGAATACAAAATAATCGGTTGCAGGCTACCTGTAGTATAGTTTTGTGGGAAAATCCCACATGAAAACGAGGAGCTTTTGGTGAGGAGATAACTCTGTTATTTGAACCCACATTGTAACTTTGACTTATTATGGGAACGCGAGGGCAGGCAGAGACGCAAGACGGAGAGAGAAAAAGGTGAAAATTAAGAAATGTTAGCCTGAATGATAGGGGGGAAAATACGCGAGCGAGATAGGATGAATGCCAACTCTATATCTGAAGACAAGGAGCGGCTTGAAGACAAGAAAGATGAAGAGGGGAAGAAGAGAGGGAGAGGGGGCCACAATCCAAAGGCTAGAAGCAGGGTGAAAGCGAGCGAGAGATGGATAAAATAGAACGAGTCGGTCAGAGAGCGGGAGAGAGAGAAATGCCTGGAGTTAGCAATAATAATTTATACAAACACACCTTAATAATTCAAGTTCCATTTCAATGCTGGAGGGAAAATCCAAAATTCACAGAGCATAATTAAATAGAGGCACAGAGTGAAGGGAGAGATAGAGAGGCCAGCATTAAAGATACCAGTGTAGCAGCAGGGCATCTCTTCCATCAGAGCTTTGTAAAACAACCCTGATGAAACTGTGATATCCAAACTAGATCCCATCTCATGGTCCCCTCGCTCGTCATGAAAACACTGAAATTTTCTTACCTTCTCCTGTCAGCAGATGTCTAAATGCATTATATTTAGGAGACTTTGCATCATTAGCTGTCATTTAATAAAGCAACCTCACTCACACATGGACGCATTATTGTTTGTCACGTGTTTGCATCACCAGCTGGCGTATAAAAGGAGCATGATGCAACGTGATGGATTGGAAATCAACAGTTTGTTAAAGGCTTTTATGCACACCTGTGGCGCTTTCGCTCAGGAGCACTCAGTTGTGTTTGTCAAAAACGAATGGTGCAAAATGGCAGTTGAGATATTAAAAAGAAAAGTTAAAAAGGTGCCACTGTCCAGATTTGAGTCAGTTGTTGTTTTAGAGAGACATTTTAATTGCTGTTGTTTAATGCTGCTGTATATTTTGGTCGTTTGGGATATCAGACATGGAATTGTTACCTGGACATATTTTTACTTACTTTTGTACTTTCAAATGGTCTTGTAATATAACCTGGAGCTGATTTCTTTCTTTTCAAATATTATTTAAAAAATACTTTAAAAAGTACATTGTACTTAAGTAAAGTCTGAGGTGTTTGTATACTTACTGAGTATTTTCATTTCATGCTTCTATATACTCCATTGCCAGTGTATTAGGCACAGCAGGGTAAAACCAATGAAGCTTAATGAAACAGCCAAAAAAATAAATCCTACCTTCATAATGGTTATTATGGCAACTGAGTGTACTTCTACTCCACTACATTCAGAGGTAAATATTGTACTTTTTAATCCACCACATTTATCAGACAACAAGGGTTGCCAGTAAGATTTTATGTTCAAAGCAAATAATGAGCTTATGAAGCATGATGCATTGTTATAAATTAACTGTCCAACAGTATGTAAAGCAATTCAAATTAGCTTCACCTCAAGTACAAATATAATATGCTACTTACACATTAATGCATCAATAATAATAATTATAAAATATATAAAACATACAGGGACCATTTCCTGCATAACTTATCTGGTGGTACCTTTGCACTTTTGGCAGGATATTTACATAGTCATATTGTTTGGATGAGTCTGAATGGGGTGGTGATGGCACATAGATAAGATGCTTGCCTTTGGTGTAGGAGACCTGGGTTTGATTCCCACTGTGACCCATCCACCATTGTGTCCCTGAGCAAGACACTTAACCCCTAGTGTCTCCAGAGGTGTGCGACCTCTGACATGTATAGCAATTGTAAGTTGCTTTGGATAAAAGCGTCAGCTAAATGAATAAATGTAATGATTACTTCTTTCACCACTGATAATTGCATATTTTACACTCATACTACTTCACTTCACTTCATACCACTGTAGTAGTAAGTGTTGTACATTTGTGTCAAGTACCTAGCCAACATGGACTTAAGACATCAAATATACTGTTTGAGTACTGAAACGTTAGTCAGTAAAGGACAAAAATATAGTATCATATAATGAAAGAAAAAATAGAAAATTGACTTTATCTTCAAATTAAATCACATACCAGACGTTTCCTTGCCCATCTTTTAGACCATGAAACCCAGTTTCTATAGCTAATGGTCTTGTACCTGAGCATAACTTTGTATATAGAGGTTGTTGAGTTAATGGGCAGTTTTTAACTTTAAAAAACTCCACCAAGGAATAGCCAAGCCATTATATATTAAAAAGTCCTTTTTTAAATATGTAATATTGCTCCACTTTAACTTGGTTTTCAAAGGTTTATTTAATTCCTCCTGTTCATAAATGCACTATAGGGATGTCCACCGTGTTGCATCAGACACAGCCTCTGGTGGCCACACAAGATAACATCCATCAAACACCTGATCTCTACCAAAGACATATGAAACATAACCTTGCCATATTTCAGATTGATTTAAGGTATGTTTTTGAACTCATATTGCGCCCATAGACCCTTATGCAATACTCCATTTTCAACAAAGTTTATATACTCTTCAACTTCAACTTCAACTCACTGAAATAAACCTGCTGGGTAGCTGACTCTGGCTTTGGCAAAAATGTTTCAGTGAAATGTCTTTCCTGTGTTTTTCATTTTTCTGAATGTTCAAATTCATATGCAAAGTCAAGAAATCATTGTTGACTGACATTGTCTTTGTTTCAGGTGTTGTGGAGGCATGGACTGTAACTGCGTCAGTGATCTGCTGCTCCCCCCGGTGCCCGCACTCTGGACGCCAGGTCAGTCTCTTCCCCATGCTCATGCACATTGTTTCTGTTTGCCATTATGACATGTATTTTGTAAAATGAAAATACTCACGCATGTGCAGACATCTTCAAACATATCTCTAAATCCAGGCCCAGCTCACGTGTATATAATTTGGCTGTAACTAGCCAACACAAGCAACTTCAGTTATGATAAAACATAACCAACATCATCAAAATCATCAACATGATACATGTTAAAATTCACATTAGAATTTACCACACATAGGTAAACAAATTCAGTCTCTGGTAGTAATTGGTTGTATGTCTAATGTTTTTACGAGGCTAGTTAGTGCCAGATTCACATTGGGATGAGCCAGAAAGCTGCTTAACTCCATCTATGATGTGCATACAGTCGGCTTTAGAATTCAGGCTCGAGTGGCATCAATCAGATTTCTCCCAGCGAGCTGTCATCATCCCACTGACCAATCTGTTGAGGCTAGAGGGCATTAGCGCAGACTAACATTGCTCAAGGCACGTGCTGTGATATTAAACACATCATCCCTCACCTCCATCTCTCATCAGTCATTCAGACAGCCCTCCTCCGGCAAGCAGTGGGACAAATGACAGGCCTTGACCTCATCCTCCTCTCTTTCCTGCTCCCTCTGTCAAGGGTTCGCCTTCCCAGACTGGGCCTACAAGCCTGAGTCGAGCCCCGGGTCCAGACAGATCCAGCTGTGGCACTTCATCCTGGAGCTGTTGCAGAAGGAGGAGTATCAGGGGGTGATCGCCTGGCAGGGGGACTACGGAGAGTTTGTCATCAAGGATCCAGATGAGGTGGCTCGGCTGTGGGGGATAAGGAAATGCAAGCCTCACATGAACTATGACAAGCTGAGCAGGGCACTGAGGTATTTGTTTGGACATGATGTGTTGAATGTCAAGTAATAACATTGTTGGTATCAGATAACTCAAGATGTTTATCACATACCACAGTTTACATAAGTTGTTTACTCTTGTTGGACTGAATCTTCACTTATGTCTCTTTTTTTCATGTTGGTTTAATGGAAAGATAAAGGTGGGGCTTTTCCTGGGGAACGTCAATACCCTCAATTTCTCCTTATCTGTGGACATCCTAATGGAAAGTTCACCATTGAGCTGCCAAATAAAAAATTCAATAGGGATTTCAAAATTAAACCCCAGTCTGAAATTGCTTGGACTTCTTCTTCAGAGTGGAGAACAGGGAAACTGCTCAGCACCAAACTTGCCGAAGGTGATTAAAACAATACAGTTCACACTTCATACCTTCAGCAGTTTGCACCCCCAACCGCACACACAGTCTTCTTATGCAAATACACACTACCCCGACTTGTTCCCCTGCCCCACCCCCTCCCTCTGCTTTCCTTTAGCCTCTTGTTAATGGGGGCTGTCTTCAGAGTCTAATTGTTATGAATTGGCTGGGGCCACAATTAGCCTTCTTAATTAGCCTCACTTAATTGCTCAATTAAGGGCCACGGCACAATTGCCACGCAAAGCAAAACACGTACACATCATTGCACTGGGCGCAGCCACTGTGGATACATGCTGATACTTACATGGTGCTGTGTTTTTTGATATAGTGCGCCTGCATAACGAAGCATTGCTCACCAGTATTTAATGCTGAGGTGGTCTAATGCATTCTTTATTTGGTACACTTAACTGTGGTCACTTTAAAACAAAGCAATCTAGCGCTCAAACAAATGGCGTCCGAGATTCAAACTTCTATCTCGCGATAACAAATTTGAAGGTTTTTCAATTTGCAGCATCCCACTCTCCCCCACCTGAGCTCTAAGCCCCTTTACCTGAGCCAGATGGCTTCATGTTTTGCCTTTGCTGCTGATCAGCCTGGCATCCTGGCAGCACATTGTGACACCTCAGTGGGTGGCACAGGAAACTGGCATGACAGCGACTCGACATGCCCAGCGGGAGACACCTGAGGTCGTTACCATGGAGACTTCACTTGATGTCCCACCTCTTTGTAAATGTGCTATGCTGTTGGAAACAGTGACAGCTTCTTGGCGTCATTTACATTTACACCTAGGCTGGATAGTCCAAACTGCTTCTGCTGATTCAAATTAAATACCACGTCCATCCTAAAAGTTTGTAAATAATTTTCAATTTAACTGTGACAAATTTTTGTTTTTGTGAATAAAAAAAGTGCATTTACTTTGGTTTGGTTTCTTATTTTAAGACAAAGTTTTGAGGATTATGATTTTCATTTATTTTAATCTCATAATATATAGACAGAGATCCTAATCTAATACCCATATTATTTTTCAATTGATAAATAGTCTAGTGCATGATGAAAGTAGTATTTTGTTTTCTTATATGTTCTTCAGTATATATTCACTGTATTTTAAAGGGCCTCTCAGGATTTTTGGCTTTTTGTCTGTTAACAGTTGAATAATATTTCCCTATAAAGAAGCATATTGTTTTGAATCAAGGCAGTCCGACATGAATTGATTCGAGGAAGGAGGAGATGAATAAAAACAGTTGGAAATCAGCATAGCTCTCGCCCTACAGCGCTGAAGTTGTTTACTTATTCTTCTCTGTTAGCAAAGAAACACAAAACCTTGATGTGAGCATTATATTAATCCTTCCTCTCTCTTTTCCTTTTCCTCTTCCTTTTTGCTTGATCCTCTCCCTCCATCCCTTCTTCGCAGGTATTACTACAACAAGCGCATTTTGCACAAAACCAAAGGAAAGCGTTTCACCTACAAGTTTAACTTCAGTAAGGTGGTGTTGGTGAACTACCCCATCCTGGACATGGCCAACTCTCCCTTCTTTCTGGCCCAGAACCACTTCAACGGGGGCTCCACCACACCAGACTGCAGCCCAGAGGTACGAAGGGTAGGATGAAGGGATTGGGAGAGGGTGGGATCAGTAGAGGGATATATTTTGTAAGATAAAGATGCAATTGTCTATCATATAAAAAAATTACAGTCTGAAACATTTGAGAAATGAGACCCACACAGAGTGAAATCAAAATGAGAACCATATTTGATTGTACTCCTTGATTCTACAGTATGTCTCTATAGCAAGTAATAAAAACGGCATTAAAATACACAGAGAATTTTAAAAAGAGAAAACTGGAACAAAGCAGACAAGACTGTGGAGAAATAGCAAGACTGTTCTCTACTCCTTAATTTTTTATTAATAGTGATTTAATTCAGGTAACTGAAATCCATTTCACTCTTGTGATTTTGCTGTTCTATCTCTCAGGCCCCTGCTGTGAGAATGGGTGGTATTCTCCGTATCTTTTATTCACTCTCTAATGGTGATCATGATAGAATACTTATTGTTTGCCCTGGGAGATTGTAAAATTTGTACAGAGATAACTTTTATCAGAACACAGCAAGAGGGATGCATTAACAAAAATGTTCTAATTTAGTTTTGAAATAATGCTATGACTTTACTTGTGGGTCTATTAAAGATATTAAGAGAAAATAAAAGAATGAAATAATAAATTCTAAACTATATTCGGGACATCGCCACACAAATATTTGAAGTACTGTATTTTCTAACTTGCCAGTGTGCAGATCATTTTATTTTAAACAATTAATGTCCTAGAAAGTGCACATAACTTGCAAAGTACAGTAGGAGAGAATCATCCATCATTTGTCTATGCTATCCTTAAGATGGGATAAGGAGACAAAGACTCTGAAGGAGGCAGTGGAGGGGGCGACAGGACGGTTTTAACTTGTCCTTAAAACAAAAGAAGACATTATCCTCTCTTTCTCTCATCCCTGTCTCCAATGGTGTATCCATCTGTCATCGATTGAAAATGAAAGAAATAGAAAGCAAAGGGGTCGCGTCAGATCAGATCAATGGCGGGTCATTAATGCGGTTTGTTAAGCAACGTAGATCTTGCAGCTTGGGAGTACAGTCTCGCCTTTCAAACTTGGGGCTGCAGGGTGACAGATACTATTGATCCAAAGTCCTGCTAGGGGGGGGAAAATCCTCCCTTTGTCCCCTTGATTCCTGAGATTCAACTGTTCCATTCATTTTACCTTGCCTCCCTCTCCTTCACATATTTTACACAGAAAAAAAATGCATGCACACATCAACACACATACACACACAGCTGCCCTACATCCTGAATAGATGTCATTCTCTCAGATCTCAGCCTTATTTGTCCTGTGTCCTTTCACACAAACTGGCCCACAATCCCTCTCTCTCCTCGTCATTTATCCTTTGTGCCCACAATCTTAATCGCTGGTCTCCATTTGACTCTGTACTCTTCCTGCCTTTGAGTCACTGAGCCTCTGCGTCCTCCTACCTCTCTTTTTACGGCGAGTCCCATGACACCCCTTTTTATCCTGTCCTTGCTGCGACTCTGTCACTGTTTGCATCACACTCTGCAGGGTGCTGCTGTCAACACATGACTTCACCCTGCACAGTGCAGCAGCACCATAATGGCAGACTTGTAGCAATGCATGTGCTTTATTTTGGGAAGTACACAAGCTGAATTTAATCTTTTTCCACTTTCTTTTTTTCTCCCCCTCCTTGATGCTCAGGCCATACAGTCCCTGTTTCCTCGTTTGCCAGACTCTGGCAGGGGAACGTCCCTGTTTGATCGAGGGACCACGGCACCAGGGCCTGAAGGAGACAAGCTGAGACTGGACGCATTCCCCTTCCTCAGTTCAGGTGAGCTAATAGATGGAGAAACTTTTGGTGCCCGTGCAAAAGTAGGAACATTTCAGTATCTCAGAGACAAAGTCTTCTTCATGAGGAAAAATACACCTTGTGTATGAGGCGTATAGGCAGTGTATACACAGAAAACAGACCTGCTTAAAAGCGGAGGAGAAGGAGAAGGTAGAAGGAAAGAGGAGAGCAGAGAAAGAAATGAGGATATGGGGAGGCATGAACATTTATTGTTAAAGGAAATAAGAGAGATGTCGGTCCCATTGCAGCCCGCAGTGTTTCAGGTGAGAGAGGCCAGATTTGCTTGTGAATTATGCATATCAGCAGTGGTAAGAAACAAGTTGAAGGCTGGAGAAATCATCCATCTTTTCGGCATGATTGCTCGTATTTGTCCTCTTCTTTCTCTGCATGCGAGCGTCAACAAACGCAGCAGGGATCTGTGTATGTTTGTTTGCTTGAAAGTACACGTGCATTAATGCATCTGCCTTTGTTTTTATTTCTGCACACTCTATACGTGCATCAGAATGCGTGCGAATGTGCAGAGCCTGAGAGGTAGTGTGTAAACAGATGTACTCACACACATGCACTCCTCATCACACAACCTGCCCCCCTTCCCTCCCCATTCTGTTTGTCCTCAGGTCCTATTCCCCCCTTCTTCCCTTCTCACCCTCCTCTCCCTCCCATGTGTCCCTGCTGTCCTAATCCCTTCCCAGGCAGGAAGGCCCTAATTGAGGGTGCAGGCTTCAGTTTGTGGCCTGTGGGCGCCCATTACTGTGTTTTCATAAGCAAGTGAGGCCTGCCTGACTGATTCAATATTCATGTGTCTGCCAGCTACTCCTGGCCCAGCACGCAGAGACTTCACCACTGTCAAATTAGCCCTGCATAGTAAATAACGAAGTGAAAGAGAGAGAGAGCGAGTGAGGAAGACTGAGAGAGATGGAGGGTGCAGCCAAGAGAGAATCTTTGAGTTGGTTGTCAGTTGGAAGGAAGTACAGTAGGTTGAGAGGCAATGCTTTTGTTTGTTCATTAAAATTGAATACCAGCATCACCTCAAATTTACCCTGTTTTTCTGTTATCAAGTGTTGCTTACAAGGAACTGAATTCAAATATGGTGCAATATTTAATTTGCTACATCTTTTTTGCTTAATCTGAAATGATACGGTGATGTTTCAATACATTTGGGGGGTGGAGGGGAAAGAGATCGACAGTTTGCAAGTTTCCTTTCTGTCACTTAACCTCTGGAAGTACACACACTAGGGTGCTGATGCATTCATTATTATTTCTCAGCTAGAATGTTTCAACCAGGTCACTGTCACCACTGTGATGATGTGCAGCCAAAACATAAGGCAGCATGTTACAAATATTTCCCTTTTAGCATACAGGAATAATAAGCCATTTGCAAGTTGTAAACTCTGCTTGATTAGTTGTTTTTTTGTTTTTTTTACTGCAGTGTAGCACCTTGGTGTTCACATCTGGTTTTTAACAGTGATGTGGGTGTACTACACAGTATTGGCATGCACAAATGAACCATCAGGTTTTTTTGTTGAAAGCAACTGTACCAGAATTGGCCCCTGTGGCTTCTGATTAGAATTGCTAATACCGCTGAGCATAATTAGTGAACATTCTTGGATGTTGTATGTCAAGAAACCTTTGGCCCTTTTGAGAGCTAACCTCCATCTCTGGATTTTCTTCATCCTAGGTGCCCCGTGCTACTCCAAACCCCCATCCCTGCTGGGCCCGTACCCGCGCAACCCACCCTTTGACTACCCCTGGGGCTTCAACCCCTACCTCCCAGGGGCCTTCTCTCTCAATAACTGCCCCAAAGTGCCCCCTGGCTCCCTCTACCCCTCCCAGTTCTACCCCAACCCTTTGCAGAGCAGCCTTTCCCAGCTGCCTCACCCCTTTTCCTCCCTGCTGCCCCCAGGGGAGGCAGGCGGGGGTGAGAGGGGAGCAGCGGGGCAAACTGGAGGGACAAATGGCACGGCGGGTGGCCAGCCAGTCAGACTCTTCCTGCCACCCTACCAGGGGAGCCTCTCAATGGGTCGGACGGACATTGGCAACGGGGTGTCATTGGGGGAAAGGGAGAGGGTGGAGGCCAATCCTCCTGGCACGGGGTTAAGTCTGGGACTGGGAGCGGTCGCCCTAGGAGCAGGGACTGGGACAGGCCAGCAGAGCCCCTCAGAGAGGAGAGGAGGGGTGAAGCAGGACCCTGAGTCAGACTCAGACCTGGAGATCACAGATTTGAGCGACTGCAGCTCGGAGAATGAAAACGAGCATGAATTCAGCATCGGGAAGGAAACAAGCCTGGCGAACCGATCACAGATAGTGTTGGATGGAAAGAAAGGGAGCGGGCTGCCACCCATCTCCTCTCTCCCCCCGCCAGTGTCCCCACATCCTCTGAAGAGCCTGATGCCCATCAGTCCCCCACCTCCGTCCCTGCCTCCGTCGCTTTCCCCTTCCATGGCTCTGCATGAAAGACACAGGGAGACAGAGACTCTTAAAATGATACACAGCTAATACATTCTCTCCTGCGTCTAACATCTTGCCACTCTGTGCTCTGATAACTCTCTTTTTCTCTCCTTTCTTTTCTCAGAGACACTTTTCTGCTTTAAATTGTCAACTCCCCAATCAATCTTCATAGATACTTTTTCCAGGAAAGACAGTTATGTTCTTTACTTCTAAAATTACTGTTTCCCTGTTTGCTGTGTAAGTTTTTAACTTCCCTACAGTCCATTACACTACTGACTTGTCCGTCTTAGAATATATGGGGCGTACAGTTTTTATCGGCTGTCTGTATCACCATCTTGTCCTTTCTGTTCTGATCTCTCACACCAAATGATCGCTCCGTGGTATGTACACTTGTTTTAAGCGTTGCCAGCAGTACTCTACAATTTGCTGTCTGCGGTCGAGCTATGATAGAAGGCAGTGAGGTGGTAAATTACAACACAGGAATGCCTGCCTTGACAAACATTAACAATCAACATCCCTATACTAACAGAACAGAACAACAAATAATGCTCCGATTGATCCAATTTTACAGATTTGTCCTGTAATTCTTGAGCTTTGGACTATATATAGTCACTATGACTTTTGAGACCTAGTCAAATACTACCACCTAGTGGTCCTTTAAGTCAATGTGTCCTTCAATGACATCATCTCTGTAATCTTGTGAGTAAAATTGTTGTTCCTAAGTTTATTTTGCACCTTTATATGATATTGTTTCTTGCGGGTTTAATTTAAATGTTAAAATCCATATTTCTAATAGTGTTAACTGTGATAGTCTGTGAATATTTATTTTGTCCTGTGGTTCAAGTATTTCCTGCACATTTTCTTAAAGGAAAGAAAAAGAGAGCAGAGGGAGCTAGACCAATCTAGAAATTTGTATGAATATTTCTGTGTATATATTTTGTACATTACATTTAATTATTATTCACTATGATAAGATTTAGCTGTATTGTTGTGATTTAATTCAGTATTTAAACATGTTGGAAAATTATAAGCTTAGGTGTATCAAAGTTTAAATTATTAATGGCAGACGATCTGCACTCTGAAGATGTTTTTCTATGATGAGGACAGAGTTCACACTGGGAATTGTCTCTGATTTTCTCAACCCCAATTAATTGTGCCCTTTGGTCATTTTTGCCAGATGCCCAACGTACAAACCCTTTGGGTTCAAAAATATGCCGGTAGACTTATTTTTATAGTTAAGCATTCACCCAGTGTAACTGTACTGTAATTAGTCTAATGTGAATAATATTGGTCTTTTCATTTTCTTTTTTTAAATCCTCCCCCCAAAATCTGTTTTGATTATTTTTCAATCAGTGCTTTTTGTCCATGCCAGCAGCAGGGCAATTGGGTTTTCTTGAGGACATTAAACAGTGTGTGTGTGTAGGGGGGGGACTGTTTATCTTTGCTTTACCCAGATCTAACAGGAAAAAAAGCCCCTTTCTGCGGCCCAGTTTCTCAGCACAGAGTGAACACTAAACCATATTGTACAGCTTCAAAGCCTTTATAACCTATGGTTTGTCAAACAGTGGCGACATATGATTAGTTGTGAAAGCTCTATTGTAAAGTTAATGTAAAGCTCTATGTTCGTTAAGTTGCTACGGGAAAGGCCTCCAGTCACCTCCATGTGGAGTACACTAACTAACAGCTGTAAATACCGTTTCCTTTGTGTGTGTATGTGTGTGTACACATCCAAAAATGACAATGCAGTGGTTTTACCTGTCACCTCTCTCTGTTTTACTGTAAAGAGGAAAAATGGAAAGAAGAAAAAGAAGAAAAAGATTAATATCTTCAAAAGCAATAAACATTATTCTGGATAGTGGACTGTTGTTGACTGAGTTTGTTGAATGGATTCATTGTGTGACATCGAGGAACGAAGAGTAGCTCAAATGTCTGTCATAATGTTTGAAATGTATTGCAGGTTTTTCATCACCTACTTATTTGCAAGTGAACAACCCTTGTTCTTTTGGACACCACAGTATATTTAAATATTAAGAATTAAACTACATTTTCATATCTGATCATGTTATATCCCCCAATTATAACAAACAATTCAGATTCACATGTTACTAAAAAAAGATGATGTAATTCTTCTAATAACAAAGTTTGATTTCTTGATAGCACACTAATATGGATTTCTGTTAAAACAGCCCATATTTTGTATTAACTTAATTAAATTAATGAAAGCATTCATTGAATAATCAGAGTATTCTAACATAAGTCTATAATGGTAATGGTGCAGTGTATTTTTACAACTTGTTCCTAATTTGGTGTACTAAAGTTATTAATTATTGTTTTACTGTTTGACTTTCACTCCTGGTACAATAATCTGGTGTAAATATACACACACACACTACATTATACTATTATATAAATTTCTATAGTAATATATACAATAATTATAATATTAAAAAATAATAATATTAATACAATCTACCAGAATACCTCTAGATTGGGTCAAGACCATTCAGACACAAATTTTAATACTTACACCCTAACTGTTATTTTTGGGGGTTTGTATGTTAATCACTTTTACATTTTATAACCAGCCTATGCCATAATTCCAATGAAGGGTATAAATAACAGTTCTGAAAAATGCAGACACAAAACAGCGTATGTTTCTTCAACATCTATCTCATCTGCAAACCGCTCGTAACCAATCAGGAAGGTTTGGTAAGCCATAACCTGAGTGAGGAATACATCCCTCAAAACCTTACTTCCAACGCAGACACTTCTCTGCAGCTCTGACACAATGTGTGAGGTCTTAAAGGTAAATTTGCACCGTTTGAACATAAATGGCAAAGCACTGGAGGAAACAACCTTATCACATCAACAATCTTAAATCTCTACAAAGCTGCCACTCAGAATGTTTAAATCAAGGTTATGACCATGATACAAACAATGAGGAGCAAACCTGATGGAAAAGAAGACAGAGAGTCAAGAAGGAAGGACCACAGTAGGAAATGACAAAGTCCTCATAAGGTTATTTTGCAGTTCATTGTTAGTGTTAATGTTATATGCCATGACCATTCACACACACACACACACACACACACACACACACACACACACACACACACACACACACACACACACACATTAATGCTTAAATACTGACTGGTGCAAACTCTGTTGAACTCATTTTTATTTGATTATGTTTATAATAGCCAGTGACTGCAAACACAGAACAGCACCTTTCACTTTTCACCTTTCACCACCAATCTTGATATGATGTAAGGTTTGGGTCCTTACTATATGCCTGTGTTTAAATAGCGAGATTAATATGTAGAGCCCAATATAGACTTTATTTCAAGCCAAGTGCCAAGCCAAGTCAAGAGCTTGTTCCTTGGGAGCAGATTGCTGTTTCCAAGATTTTGAATGAACTTTTGAGCCTCAGATTTTATTTATTGAGACAAAACCTTAAGGATTTGGATTTACTAGCGAGACATGTACTTTTATGTAGGTATTGGTCATATTAGCTTGAGAGCACAGATCAAATTATTAGGTCAGGACAGTACAACTGTGGATGGGAAAGGTCTCATGCCTTTATTTCTCCACAAGGTGGCGCAATGAAACTACATTAAAGGTGACCAAGCAGGGAGTGAATTATGATTTGAGCAATTGAACAGTTGCTTTGATTTCACAACAGACAGATGTTTTTTATGGGGCTCAAAACATCTGCAATCTGCTCAGACTGGCTTCACAGAAGTGTGTGCAATTATTATTAATAATTATTATACAATTATGGGTATATATGGGCTAGATATTATAGTAGATCAGCTGCGAAAAGTAAATAGGCCAGTGTATGCTTACTACAGTAGATCTTGTTTGTTTAGGTGCATTCAAGAGATTCATTTAGGAAGAAAACAACTTTTCAGTTCACCTTAGGATTTGCGTCATCGCTGATAACAGAGAAATCAGATTTATGCGAAAGGCTTCCCTAAAGTTATCTTAGTAATTAGTAAAATGTTGGTCATTGAGAGCAGTGTTGTTCTGTGAAGTGCAAATAACGTGCACAACTCTTTGTCATATCTTGGTCAAATATGTCGTTTTCACAAAATACAAATAGTCTAAACACGTGAATGTCACGCTTACAAAATACTTCTGGTCAGAGTGGGGACCCAATGGGGACGGGTTACTGTGTAACACAGTGCGGAAACAAGCAGTTTAAACTGTTGACTTTTTTTCCCCAGTAGTCGAGCTTGTAAAAGACACATAAGCAGCGACATTAGTGCAAGTTTTTTTTAACAACGTTTTATCGGACACACTGTGGTCGATAATTTAAAAAACGTCAAATATTTAGGCTATTTTGTATTCGCCGCCTGGTCGACCCTGTGCTTCTTTTCTTTTTTTTTTTTTTTTTTTTTTGGATGTGTACTTCCGCGTACAATATTTTTTTCCAACTGACACACGACAACTTTCGAACAGGAAACCTATTAGACGCTTCGACTGTCGCTTTCTCTGTATTTACGGGTGAGTATATTATTTTAACAGTATGCTGACAAACGTTATGAAGATCTTGAACTTTTGCGGCTCTGAGTTGTGAATTTAAAGCCGTCATGGATATTTGTTTTACCGAGAGAAATCGCTTACCCCCCTCCCTCCACCCTCCTCCTATAGCCCGAGCTGCTGACCGTAGCGTCCACATACAGGAATGTTGTGCTCGGCTGTCTGCTGCACTACTTATATCGCCTGCTCTGGATAACTGCTGATAACAGGTTTATTTAACATTTCGGTTAATGAATGTAGCACTGGAACAACAATGACTCTTATTAGAAAACTCGAAGTGTGCGGTAGAAGCATAGGTTAGACGCATGGAAGTAGCAGTTCTAACAACTTCAGGTAGCAGAGTTGGACCGTTTGTATTTTCTGGCAAAGCCATCTAAGGGTTTAATGCTCGACCCGTTTGGGTTTTATCCCACAAACAACAAATCACTTTAATATTTGCGGAGGTAGTCATGCTGTGTCATTTGTAGTCAGTGGGGAGTTTATAGCTGGTGACCTTGGGAAATTTTATGTATTATCTTCTTTGCAAGACTATCCTTCTGACATTTATCACAGGAGCAGTGTGGTTATTTCTCATCAGGGAAATACAGCTGTAGAATATGAACCTGCTTTTATATATTTCTTCTTAAATGATTGCTTTTTTGTTGTTGTTTTCTGCTCTGTCCATTTGAATCAAAGCAGTGCCATAGCAGAGACTTGGGTAGTCAGTGCCGGAGCTAGCTCTTTCCTTTCCTCTTTTATTTATTTGTAAACATTGTTTTTGTCAAACAAGAAAAGGAGGCTGCAAACTTGCTGCACAGTGTGACACAGTCCCTCCCAGTTTTTTCCCTATAGCACTCACTCATCTGATCAGCCTATATGTAGTGGGGGTTTCAGTGCAGACAGTGTTAAGTAATTAGTGTCTGAATATAATTGATTGCCCATGATGATTTTGCCTTGTGAAACAGAGGACATCGGTGGTGCAGAATAGGCGAGAGCTTCCTGCACTCACAGGAAACTGCAATTACTGTACATGTACTGCGGCTTCATTATCTCGCTGCAGTCATTAACTAAAGATAGGAGGCTGGAACAGTGTGGGTTGTGCTTGCCAGTAAGCCGTTATGTTTTCATTAATCACTCCTCAAAGGACAAAAGCTTGTTTTTTGTTGTTTTTTTAAGCCAAGTTGCCAGGCCAGTTTGTCATATTTTTGCCTCTATGGTTTTCACTCCTGCGGGGTTTTGGTCTGCAAGCACAAGTTCTGTTTAAGCAAACTGTGAATGTTAATAACAGTTAAGTTTGCTAATTTTTAGACAGTTCCATGTGTGTGTGAAGGGCGTTGCAGGCGGCGGTTTCAGAGACTGTGACGCGTTCCCGGCCAGACGCTGCACCCCAGAGGCCCCATGTGAAGCAGGCCCTGCCACTTCCTGTTACGCTCTGCTAGACTAGAGGAGCACTGCACTTGTCAACTCTTTCTTTCTCTGTCTCTCTCTCCACGTATTACAAGTTCAGGCTTGTCTGAAGCCCAAAGGCTACCTTCTCTTCCTTTTAAAGGAATGTTGGCTATAATCTGAGTTGCTGTGCCGCTCTCTCCCTCCCTGCCTCTCACTCTCTATTGTCATCATAGACCTACGTAAACTCACCCACATCCACTGTCTTTCAGAACGTAGGAAGATAAACTCAGATAGGGCTACAGCGAGGTGTAACGGTCGTTAGCCTCTATGAGAGATACCCAACAACTGGAATGAAAGGTAATGGCACCCAGTGGAACAGCCAGAGGGTGTCCTAAGGGCCTTGAGCTGTGTTCCAGGCAAGCTAATAATTTACTGTAGTCAGGCTCGGACTTCAAAGGGAACACAGGTATTCTTCTCTGGCTACAGTTAGATTGACGCACAGGCAGCAGATAATGAGAGACAGAGCACACTGGGCTGCTCTTCTTCTCTCCGAGTCAGCAGTGAAATCTACTGATTCCTCCTGAATGAGCTCAGTGGGTGAGGTGGAGTGAAGTTAGAAAAGTGTGTTTGTGCACGCGCACGGGAAGGTGGTTATTTTTGTGACCCAGCTATACCTGAAACCACAGCTAATATCACTACTTAGGTGAGACAGTAAGTTATGGCTTATTTGATAGGGAGATACAGTATACATAGACAATCTGAAAACAGATATCCGATGCAAGTATAATCATATCATATTGTAGATCAAAACAGTGAGGTAAAATGAAGGCAAACTGAGTAAAGCAAGATACAATAAAGCACATATTTAAAAGCATTACATTTCAAAGCTAGACACGAGTACAGGTTTGTTGCTGAATTAACCAGGATTATGTAGCATTCTTTAAAGCGGTGAAGTTTGATGCAAATTTCAAGTGATCAGTTGGCAAGTTCCAGGACTTTGCAGCAGTAATATATCTGTGGTTGTTGTGGTGCATTTGCAGGTAATGTTGTAAATGAGTGGGGATGTACTTTGATTTGTCTGGTATTTAACTGATTACTAACTGGATTAGGCACAAAAAGACATTCCCATCTGGGTATTTGATCTATAAATGGTTCCTCAGTTGAATTGTCAGAGAATACTTTGAAGACGGAAGCATTAAAGACCAAACCATACTAAAATAAACAGACAACAATAGGCCTTTTTCACTAAGAAAAGCACAGTAAATAATAAATTGAACGATGGCTGAATTCCATTTAGCTGCTTCAACTTCAGTGTCCTGGTATTGTGCATGTTGGATCACTGTCACACTGTCATTACTTACTGGGGCACTTGAATAGAACAGAGCTATTGTTGGTGTTATTAGTAACACCTCTGCTTTTTCTACTATGATGAGTAAAAATGTTTGCTGTGAAAAAGACATTTACTGAAAAAGGCAAAGGATGTATCTGAAATTACTCCATCATTCACTCCGTTATTTTGACACACACAATATGAGCCATATTGCTCATCACTAGTATGTGTTGATGTAATGGTAGGGGGTTGTCCAAATAACTTTAAAGGGTAACTCAGGGATTTACTAGCCTGGGAATGAGCCAAATTTGCAAGCTCATGTTG